>NC_071991.2:1432500-1732500 GCF_028885655.2 Pongo abelii
GTTCTGGCACCCTGCACTCCACCTGCCTCTGATGTCATCCGCAGCCTGGGGCCTTCTCAGTCTGCAGCTTCTGTGAGTCTGGTGCTGGGAGCCCTGTGGGTCGCAGCCAGCACCCCCAGAGGGGTCAGCACTGTGTGCCTCACTGAACGTGAGCCTAGTGGTTCACAAAGCCCTCCCCACCCACCCAGGTCAGGGCTCAGGGCTGCCTGTGAGGTGAGCATCGTTTTCCCATTTCACAGATGGGGAAACTGAGGCAGAGGGCAAACGCATCTGCCCAGTCCATTGAGGTGCTAGCGTTCTTCCACTCTGTGCTCCCAGCCCTGGCTTCTCGCCTGTAAACTGTCTCAGACCAAGAATCCTGCCTGTACGCCCAGCCTGGCTGAAACACAGTCTCAAGGCGCTCAGTGTTCCGGGCCCTGTTACCCCTCCAGCTCCCGTGCCCCCGTCTCCTCCTCCTCCTCGCCCTCCTCCTCCGCCCTGTCTCTGCACCACGTCTACCTGCCCGGGCCTTTGCACCTGCAGGTTCGTACCCTGCGGGGTGTGCCCTGCCTTGCCCTGACAGCACAGCGCTGCACGGCCTCTGCTCTTCTCCACCTGCCATGGGCCTTTCACGGGACCTGAGGCCACACGCTCTGTACATGTGTGCGTCTGTGCATTGCCTGTTCCCGTCTGCTGGGAGGTAAGCAGGCCATGGTCTCCATTGCTATACCTGCTCGGAGCAGCCCTGGCAGGTAGTAAGCACCCTGTTCTTGGAAGAAGCCATGTCCAGGTGGTGGGGGCAGGTGTTGGGGGAGGCCTCTGATTCCAGCTAGGGCAGGGGCAAGGGTCTGGCAAGGCTGACCAGCGTGCCTACCATGTGCCCCTCATCCCTAAACGCACCCACCTCCTCTGCCAGCAGGGCCAGGTTGCCGCCTCAGCTCCTCCAGGCCTGATGGAGCGGCAGAGTCCAGAGCTGGCCAGGCTGCAGGAAACCCACCAGTATGGCCAGGTAGCTCCCCTGGTGGCTGCTTCCTGCCCAGCCCAACCTGGCTGCCACCAGCTCCCTCCACATGCCTGCTCCGTGCAACCCTGGAGGGTCCCTGAACTCCTCGGAGCCCCGGTTTCCTCCTCCAAACAGTGGGGGCTCCCGTGTCCCAGTCCTGGTCTGGAGGAATTTCCCTTAGCTGGGCCTGGCTGCTGTTCTGGGAGTTCATGGTCTGGGGACATTGCTACGACCTTGCTTTACAGAGCATGACCCAGGCTCCTCCCGGAGGCACCTGTAGTCAGAACTCGCTCCAACACAGGCGAGGAAACAGAGGGCCCGGGGACAGAAAGGATGACTCAGTGCCTTCCCATCTATTTCTCTTGTAAGAACAGGCACATACATTTGCACTCACAAAAAACCTCCATGAGCCAGGTGTGGTGGCTCACGCCTGTAATCTCAGCACTTTGGGAGGCTGGGTGGATCACTTGAGGTCAGGAGTTTGAGACCAGCCTGACCAACATGGTGAAAGCCCATCTCTACCAAAAATACAAAACTTAGCTGGGCGTGGAGGCGCGTGCCCATAATCCCAGCTACTTGGGAGGCTGAGGCAGGAGCATCGGTTGAATCCAGCGGGTAGAGGTTGCAGTGAGCTGAGATCGCATCACTGCGCTCCAGCCTGGGCGACAGAGCTGGACTCCATTAAAAAACAAACAAACAAACAAACAAAAAACCCCAAACCTGTGCATGAACACATGTGCTTGCATGAACACCCACGTATAATCATGAGTGTGCAAACACTCCAGGGTTGGGGGTAACCCAGGCCCTGAGCCTGGCCTCCGTGGCTTAGTATGCACATGTGTGTGATGTGACCGATATGTAACACGCATCCCGCGGGCATCCCGTTCCAGGAATTGAGGGAGCCACACCCTACTCAACTCGGGTGACAATCTCTGGGCTCCGTGGCTCATGGATGGTGGAGTGTGTCATTTCCCGAATGTGACACAGAGCGCAGACTGTGCAGAAGGCAGCTCTGTGCCTCGGAAGGCAGGGTGCAGAGGCGTGCAGCGCTCACCATGGGGATGCAGCCGGCTCCTGGGACAGGACCTGGAACGCGGATGTGGCCGGATGTTTAGTGGGTGCCATGCACGGTGTCTGACACGTCAGATGTGATGGATACCTCACACAAAAGACGTTGTATTCATCAACAAATCAATTCAGTGACACTTTGCTGAGCACCTGCTATGTGCCAGGCCCCGGGTATACAGCAGTGAGCGGACAGATCAAGTCCCTGCCCTCATCGGGGGTGGTCAGGGAGGCCCACCGAAGACTTGGGGAGGTCGGGGGCGACCACTCCAGGACAGAATGTTGTGGACAGCAGGGCCAGCAGGCAGAGTGTGCCTGGGCTGTCCGAAACCTGCAGAGGCCAGTGCTGCCAGAGTGAGTGAACGGCAGGGCGTCCCGAGGGCCGGGGGGCAGATCGCAGGCCTTAAAGCCACACAGGTGCCCATGCCCTGAAACAGCCCTGGCCTCTGGGTGACAAGCTCCTGAGGGGCTGCCCATGGTCCCAGGACATGGGAGGCCAGGCTGCTAAAGTCTGAGGACCGGCGGGGTCCTGGGTGCCCTGGTGCCACTGCACAAGGCTGGTTCCCCATCTTTGGAGGTTTGTTAACTGCCCCCCACACCACAAGACTGGCTGGCCCCACAGAGGGATGGGAGTGGCACGGAGTGAGACCTGAGGGGGTGGCCAACAGTCTTCAGCATCTGTGCAGCCCAACTCCCATTGTACCAAAGGGAAACTGAGGCTCGGAGAGGATGAGGCCTGGCTCAGACCCTTCAGAAATGGGACAAGCTCCTGGGACTGAGGGCAGGTGTCCCCGGGTTCAGCCAGAGCATTTGGGTGGCAAAGCTTGGCCAAAGCCACAGCGCCCAGCCAGTCCCCGCTGAAGGCCCCGTGAGGCCAGCTGGGCCGGCCACCCAGGCTCCCAGAAAGGGAAACTGAGGCTCAGAGAGGGCCGACCCTCACCTAAGGTGCTCCAGTGCAACTGAGTCAGACTGGGTCCTCAATCTTCCCACCCTGTCCCCCCACCCCAGCCTCTGTGACAGAAAGAGACCAGGGCCCTGGCCAGGGGCCGAATCCCACCCCAGCCTCACCCTGCCCTAACCCCCCAAGGAACAATTTACCTTTCGGAGCTGGTCCAAGATATTAATTAAGATAAATCTACCTCAATTTTGAGATTCTCTTATCATGTAATTTATCAAAATTATGTTAATTATTTCTGTAGGGCAGCAAAATTATTACCTCTTTTGTGTCTGATTTGTATTAATATTCATAATTTAATAATTCAGCATCTTGGCCATCTGGTCCGGGAACAGGCTCCCTTCCCTCCCTCAGTCTGAGCCAAAGCTTCCCCATCACCCCCGCCGGTGTCCCCAGGGCCCCACCTGCCCTGTCCCCGGTGTCTTCCCTCCGTCCAGCCCTGCAGACGCTGCCCCCTGCCCCCTGCCCTGGCCCTGGTGGACCCGCCAGCCCCGAGGCACAAACAGGTACTCGCACAGGTACGTGCGTGCACTCGCCACCCCTGCTTGGC
The DNA here is from genome assembly GCF_028885655.2 of Pongo abelii. Classification (NCBI taxonomy): domain Eukaryota; kingdom Metazoa; phylum Chordata; class Mammalia; order Primates; family Hominidae; genus Pongo; species Pongo abelii. The sequence continues at coordinate 1,436,053 of NC_071991.2, forward strand.
AGGTGAGCCAAGCTGAATTGACATTTTCCACACTTTGTGAGTTTTACACTGTAATTTGACATAATTAATGCCTACATTACTGCTGATAATTTAGCTAGTTAATTAAACTCGGAGGAGATAATTAAGGAAAGGCTACTGCTTGGATTGCTAATTGTTTTTGTCATTATTTCAGGGGGCCGACAGCTGCTGGCTGAGTCATCCTGTTTTGTCAGCTGATGGGTCATGTGACACAGGGGTCCCCCGGGGGGCCCCCCACTTCCAGGGGAGGGAGGAGCACAGCCGGCTACCTGGCTGCTGCCTGGAGCCTCGCCAAGCGCTGCTGGCTGCTCTGGCCTGGCCTCACCCGCTCCAAGCAACGACAGCCTCCTGTGGTCCCTGGGTCCTTCTGAGCCCGGCTGAGAGCTCTGGCCGGAGGCACACCCAGGTCAGCCTAAGCCGAGGAGAAGGGGGCACCCCAGCCCCCCATCCAACCCCAAGACACAAAGTGGCACCTGGCGGCATCTCAGCCTTCTGCAGTGGTCAGATAACAAGCAGAACTTTCTGAGCCTGCTGGAAGCAGAACGGATGAGTCCACATTGCAGAGAATGACAGGGAAACTGTGGGAGTAACAGAGAGGGAGAGAGAAGGGGGAGTGGGGAGAGGAACAGCGACAGGGGGAGAGAGAGAAACAGACAGAGAGGGAGAGAGAAGGGGGAGTGGGGAGAGGAACAGCGACAGGGGGAGAGAGAGAAACAGACAGAGAGAGAGGGAGAGGGAGAGAGAGACAGAGAGAGGGGGAGAGGGAGAGACAGAGAGAGGGAGAGACAGAGAGGGAGGGAGAGACAGAGGGAGGGAGAGACAGAGGGAGGGAGAGAGACAGAGGGAGGGAGAGGGAGGGAGAAGGAGGGAGAGAGAGACAGAGAGACAGAGGGAGAGACAGAGACAGAGAGACAGAGGGAGAGACAGAGAGAGGGATGGAGAGACAGAGAGACAGAGGGAGAGACAGAGAGAGGGACGGAGAGACAGAGACAGAGGCAGAGACAGAGAAGGAGGGAGAGACAGAGAGGGAGGGAGAGACAGAGAGGGAGGGAGAGAGGGAGACAGACAGAGGGAGGGAGAGACAGAGACAGAGAGGGAGGGAGAGACAGACTGAGGTGGGAGTGAGGGGGAAGAGGTGGCAGGAGCGGCACATGGAGAAGCTGTCAAGCCCACCTTCCCCAGCCCCATCCCACCCACCCTCCTGGGGACTAGTTGACTCAAGGTCAGAAGAAGCGGCTAAGCCTGGGGAGGCATGTCATTGTCACTGTTGTCCTCATTTCCATGGAAAACGGGGTCCTGCAAAGGTCCCACAACAGGGAGGTGGCCCCAGACCCAGTGCAGGCCCAGGGAGGGCCACGGCGCAGGAGGACGCAGGAGGCTGGCCCAGTGGCTCTGCCCTGGTCGGGGATGGGACGGCAACTCTGCTTCCTGGGCCTCAGCATCCCCACTGACTTCAAGAGAGTGGACGGGGCTGGACAACCCCCAGGCCACAGCGCAGATGGTGTGGGGAGTTGAAGGACATCCCGTCGGCATGACATCAGTGGAAACCACTATGGTGTTGACTTGGCTCTCAGGAAATTCAAGTCAAAGAAGCTTACACGACCCTGGATTCATTATCCTTCCCAACAAGAAATCTACACATAAGAAGGTTCTAGACTGGCTAATTCAGGGCTCAGTGACACCAACAGGAGGTCAGCAAAGACCCAGCAGCCTTCCCTGTTTCTGCCCAGCTCATCTCTTCTTGGCGCCCTTACCATCCCTCATGGTCCCAAACTGGCTGCTGTGGCACCACGAGTCCCGTGTACCACCATGGCACCCCAAATACCAGATGGCATCCAGCAAAGTTGGGGGCTGTGTCTCCCACATAATCATACTATGTTCTTAATGGGACGTTTCTAGCGGACTTAGAATCCCAAGACTTTCTTCTGCTAAGCCCTTGATTTTCTTTCCTCTGCTGGTACCAGCTGTAGCTTGGACCATAAAAACTGCCTTTCTCACCACAGCAAAGCACCGCCTCATGGAACCCTTAATCAGTAGATGTCTGACTTCAGAAAGAAGGGTTCCCTTAGCAAATCCCTAATTCCTGCCTTGAGCTTTCAGATTGGCTACCTTCAACCTAAACTCAACCCTCTCTCTCTGTCTCTTTTTTTTTTTTTTTTTTTTGAGATGGAGTCTCACTGTGTCGCCCAGGTTGGAGTGCAGTGGCGCCATCTTGGCTCACTGCAACCTCCACCTCCTGGGTTCAAGTGATTCTCCTGCCTCAGTCTCCTGAGTAGCTGGGATTACAGGCGCCCACCACCATGCCTGGCTAATTTTGTATTTTTAGTAGAGAGGGGGTTTCACCGTGTTGGTCAGGCTGCTCTCAAACTCCTGACCTCGTGATCCTCCCGCCTTGGCCTCCCAAAGTGCTGGGATTACAGGCATGAGCCACTGCGCCCAGCAACTATCTCTTATAAGACCTTACTGGCCAGGCACGGTGGCTTATGCCTGTAATCCCAGCACTTTGGGAGGCTGAGGCAGGCAGATCACTTGAGCTCAGGGGTTCGAGACCAGCCTGACCAACATGGCAAAACCCCATCTTTACTAAAAATACAAAACGTTAGCAGAGCGTGGTAGTGCCGTGCCTGTAAATCTCACCTACTCGGGAGGCTGAGGCAGGAGAATCGCTTGAACCCAGGAGGCAGAGGTTGCAGTGAGCCGAGATCACACCACTGCACTCCAGCCTGGACAACAGAGCAAGACTCCATCCCAAAAAAAAAAAAAAATCTTACTGAAAGTCACAGGAAGTAGTCAATGATATCACAATGATATCAGTATGCTGAATATGTTTTTACTGCTTCCTCAGCCTTGATGAATATGAAGTCTGGGACCCAAGGTACACCATAGGTAACAGCTGTATGCAATTGTACATGAGTCTATCACAGTGACAGCCAAATTCTCAGCCAGGATGGTGGGGCCCTCACTGCCTGGCACCCTGCGCCCTTCATTCAGACGATTCCTCATCTTAGGTTCTGTGACTTCAGCACCCCACTCCTGGAACCAAATTCCATAGGATGCTCTCATCTACAAATATCAGAAAATTGAGAAAGTTTAAACAAAGAGGATTATGATCCCATACATAGCAGGTTGAATATGCTCCCCAAAACTTATGTCCACCTGGAACCTCAGGATGTGACCTTATTTGGAAGTAGGGTGCTTGCAGACGTGATTAGTTAAGGCTCTTGAGATAAGTTCGTCTTGGATTTAAGGTGGGCTGTAATCCAATGACTGGTGTCCTTAGAAGAAAAGGGAAGTTTGGGCACAGAAACACAGAGGAGGAGGCCGGGTGATGGTGATAGAGGCAGAGACTGCAGTGACAGTGCCACAAGCCAGGGACACCCAGAGCCACCAGGAGCTGTAAGAGGCAGGGAGGATCCTCCTCTAGAGCCTCTGGAGGGAGCGAGGCCCACATCTTTTCTTTGTTTTTGAGACAGGATCTTACTCTGTCGCCCAGGCTGGAGTGCAGTGGCATGATCGTGACTGACTGCAGCCTCAAACTCCCAGGCTCTAGCAATCCTCCCCTTTCAGCTTCCTGAGTAGCTGAGACTACAAGTGCATGCCACCATGCCTGGCTAATTTTTTTTTTTTTTTTTTTTTTTTTTTTTTTTTTTTTTGACACAGGGTCTTGCTCTGTCCCTCAGGCTGGAGCGCAGTGGCCTGATCTCGGCTCACTGCCATCTCTGCCTCCCAGGTTCAAGCGATTTTCCCAGCTCAGTCTCCAAATAGCTGGGATTACAGGTGTGCGCCAGCATGCTTTGCTAATTTTTGTATTTGTAGTCGAGACAGCGTTTCTCCATGTTGGCCAGGCTGGTCTCAAACTCCCGACTTCAGGTGATCCACCTGCCTCGGCCTCCCAAAGTGCTGAGATTACAGGCGTGAGCCACCACACTTGGCCTAATTTTTAAAATTTTTTGTAGAAATGGGGTCTCACTATGTTGCCCAGGCTCGTCTCAAACTCCTGGGCTCAAGCGATCCTCCTGCCTTGGCCTCCCAGAGTGCTGGAATGACAGGCATGAGCCCCCCGCACCTGGCCTCCTGCCCACGTCTTGATCTCAGACTCTGACCTCTAGAAGTCTAACTGTTCCTTGAAGCCTCCTATTTTCGGTACTTTGTCACTGCAGCCAGACATCACTCATGCATCCCCAATATCCGTTCCCCACCTCCCCTTTTAGCCTCCACAACAAGCCCCAGAGAGAACTACATTCCCCAGCATCCCTTGCAGCCCGGCCTGGCCATGTGACTATATTCTAGCCAATGAGGATAGAGCAGGCCACACCTGGTGGGCCCTGGATGTCAGCAAGGGGATCATATGTCCTTGGTTTCTGCCCCCTGGACCTTCACACCCACAGCCAGAGCTGGCGTCGAAGACCACCCTGGTCCCATGTCTCTCCACCTAACGCCCTCCGGGCCCCACCCCACTGTCCTGCCCCTCTGACCTCTCCCAGCCTTTCCACTAGGACGGAGTCCATGCCTGGCCAGAACTTGCAACCTTCCCTGACCTCAGGGCCCCTGCCTGGCTTAGCCGCAGCCCTCCCACCAGACTGCCTCTCCCTCCCCTCAGCACCCTCCCCAGGGCCCCACGTCCCTACAGAGCCCCGGCCCCCAGGACTGCCGTCCTCTTTATGCCTCCACCAGGTCCTCGAGGACAGGAGCTGGTGGGTCTCTTGCTGGTGTGGGGCTGCGGTACCAGCGGGTGGCCTGGCATGGAGGAGATGCTCAATTAAAAGAACAGAACAAAGGGTCCAGGTGTGGTGGCCCATGCCTGTAATCCCAGCACTTTGGGAAGCGGAGGCCGGTGGATCACCTGAGGTCAGGAGCTCGAGACCAACCTGACCAACATGGCGAAACCCCATCTCTACTAAAAATACAAAAATTAGCTGGGCATGGTGGTGCACACCTGTAATCCCAGCTACTCCGGAGGCTGAGGCAGGAGAATCGCTTGAACTCAGGAGGCGAAGGCTGCAGTGAACAAAGATCGTGCCATTGTACTCCAGCCTGGGTGACAGAGCGAGACTCTGTCTCGGGAACAAAAAGGATGGAATGAAGGATGAAAGGATGAACAAACATTTCTGGGAGATCGCTGACAGCCAGCCGAGGCCGCCTACCTGGACCTTCAATGATGTGACCATGGGTGGGGTCCACAGGACAAAATCTCCCCGCGACCAGCACCCACTAGTTTCATCCCATGGGGGGGTGTGTGGGCCTGGGGGGATGGGGTCCTGGGGAGACGGGGTCCTGCTGTGAAGCTGGACTTAGCCTAGAGTGTAACAGGAAACCCCAGAGGGCTTCTACAGGGGCCACCAAAACACTGAGCTCACTTGGGTGGGGAGGGGAGAGTGGGGAGACACGGAGAGTCCTGGAGTCGGGGGCTGGTGGAGGGGAACGCTCAGACCCAGGAAATCGTGTGGGAGAAAACGGACAGGACGTGGACGAGGGAGGGGCTACCATGATGGTGGACACCCCAAAAATGGTGAGCAGGATCTCAGGAGACCCTGCAATGTGCCAGAACAGCCCTGTCCACAGAAATGGGACCCGAGCCACAATGAGTGGGCCACACCTGTCATTTTCGATTTTCTAGTAGCTGCATTTAAAAAAAAAAAAAGTAAAAAGAATGAAGCAAGAGCCAGGCACGGTGACTCATGCTTGCAGCCTCAACCACCTGGGAGGCGGAGGCAGGAGGATCCCTTGAGCCCAGGAGTTTGAGATCAGCCTGGGCAACACAGCAAGACCCCAGTTCTACAAAAAAATGCCTGTAATCCCAGAATTTGGGAGGCTGAAGCAGGAAGATTGCTTGTGTCCAGCAGGTCAAGACCAGCCTGGGCAACAGAGTGAGACCCCATCTCTACAAGAAGTTAAAAAATTAGCCAGGTGTGGTGATGCACGCCTATAGTCCCAGCCACTCGGGAGGCTGAGGTGGGAGGATCGCTTGAGCCCAGGAGGTCAAGGCTGCAGTGAGCTATGATCACACCACTGGACTCCAGCCTGGGCAACAGAGCAAGACCCTGTCCCAAAAATAAATAAATGAATAAATACATTTTTATAATTGCTAGCCTGACAGCTTCTTTTCATCTCAGAGACCTCGAAACCCCCAACAGCTGCTCTCGGCTACCAGGGAAAGGGCCTTGTTGAAGTGCAAAACTGAAGCAGAAAGTCTTTGCTTCCATGCCTGCCCCTGCAGGCCGAATCCCTGTCCTCTGGGCCTCCAGGCCACTTAACGTCAGACCCAGCCTCTGTCCCGCTGGCCCCAAAGGTGGCTTTCTGGGACTGTGTCCCCGGGCCTGCCTCCTCTGCTCTCCTTGGCTTTCAATTTGCTGTGACTTGTGTGACTGCATCCTCCTCCCTCTTAAATATTTAAGGTGGCGGGGCGCAGTGGCTCACGCCCGTCATCCCAACATTTTGGTAGGCCAAGACGGGCAGATCACCTGAGGTCAGGAGTTCAAGGCCAGCCTGGCCAATATGGTGAAACTCTTGTCTCTACTAAAAATACAAAAATTAGCCAGGTGTGGTGGTGCACACCTCTAATCCAAGCTACTCGGGAGGCTGAGGCAGGAGAATCACTTGAACCTGGGAGGCGGAGGTTGCAGTGAGCCGAGATTGTGCCACTGTACTCCAGCCTGGGCGACACAGCGAGACTGTCTCTCTCTCTCTCTCTCTCTCTCTCTCTCTCTCTCTATATATATATATATATATTTAAGGTGGCAATTCTTAAAATGGGAACATGCGTCCGCTGAAATCCCTCCACCGTCCCTGGTATATCCTCGGACCCCGATCCCAGCCACCGCCTGCGTGCAGATGAAGCCAAGTCCATCTTGCCAGGCACCGACCCCGGGCCTGCTGCTCCTGCTCACAAAACCAATCGCCTCTTTTCCGGAAAGTTCTCCCCCGTAAGTCAAGACTAGAAATGGCCCATATGGAAATATAATGTTGTTAAAACCACTGATTAAGTTTTACACAACTGTGTGAGAGCAAATGAAAAGGTTTTAGCTTTTTAATTTAAGAAAAGAGGAATGTGATATAATTTCAATTTGTGATAAGATGAGATGTTCTCGATATTGCAGTTTCAATTGGATTATATCCTAACATGCTTTATAAAGTGTCAGGCCGGCTGCCGACGAAGGTGTGTGTGTGATTATCTTTATTAATAATCCGGTGGGCTGGTGTTTTTTCTATCCGTCTTCATCAGTGTTTCCGGCCCACCTGGGAGACCTCGTTAGCGCAGAATCCAAAACTGTGACCTGAGACGGCAGGGCTGTGATCGTCACGGCAGGCCGGCCCGGGGGGAAACACCTAGGTGGACCGACAGACAGATGGGGTGTCAGGACCCGTCACAGCCAGCCGGTCAAAGGCCTCTGCCGGGAGGGTCCCCGGGGAGCAGGGCCCTGGGAGTCCGAGCTCCAGACCAGTAGGAGCCAGAGTAGCTTCAGGGTGAGGGAGGTTCCCCCAGCAGGAGGTCTGCAGACAGGAGCAGGGCCCGGACGCGTGATCTGGCTGTGCCCCTCCTGGCGGGGTCTGCAGGGCCGAGGGGGCCACCCAGCGCTCACGTCCACCTCCCACCTGATGCCCCAGCACCCAGGACCCCAGAATTCCCTGAGCGCACACCCCTGAAACCCTCTTCGAGTCCTCCTGAGGCCTTCCCAGCCCTGGCGTGGAGACTCCCAGGCCCGAGGTGGGAGGCTCCTCCCTCCCAAAGCTAAACAGGGCGTCCGGGGAGAAGTGGGGGGAGCTTCGGGCTCAACTCTCTCCCGGGCCCCACAAAGGTGAGGATGGGTCTGGCAGGGAATGGCCGCTGGGGAGCAAGCCTGCATGGCAGCCGTCAGCCTCCTGTGTCTCGGGCTCCAGAGGAGGCCCCTTCAGCTCCCCCTGCATCTTGAGCTCCAGACGAGGCCCCTTCTCCATGATTCACCCGAGAAGCAAGGCATGGCTGGCCCTGGGGTCCCTGTGAGGCCTTGGAAGGATGTGGAGGTGCAGGAAGAAGCCAGAAGACCCAGGAAAAGCTCCTTCTTCCCAGACACCCTCACAGCGGCCGCTCGAGGTTGGAAGGAGGCCAGGCTGCAGAGGTGCAGGCCACAGACATTTCTACCTGGGGTAACTGTGGGCTTCCCAGAGGCCCTCCCCTAGGGAGCCCCCGAACTGGGGCCGTGGAGCAGAGCCACATGGGGGGCCCTCACTGCGGGGAGTCTGAGCTCTGCTCCCTGCCTCCTCCCAGATGGAGGCCAAGGCACAAAAACCAGGCCCTGCCCATTCTTGCCACAGGGCCCTGGGCACTCTGTGACTCAGTTTCCCCTCCTGTCACAGGGGCAGAGTGTTGCCCACGACTCCCTAATTTCTGTGAGGGGCTTCATGGCACAGGGCATGGCCATGCCCCCATCGGAGACCCCTTCAACTCTTGCCCCAGCCAGGAGCAGCCCCCCTATCCCCACCCCAAGCAGGGCCCACCCTGGCAGGCTCAGGGACTTGGAAGGTCCCTCCCCTCTCTGGTCTCAACGCTCTCCTCTGAAAACGGGTCTCGGGGTAGCTGAGGTGCTGTGGGAAGGACCAAGCCAGTTCCTGTGCATCAGGGGCAGGGCAGACGGGCCCGCAGGGGTGAGGGGCCCCCGCCATGGAAGCAGCTGGGGTCTGCTCTGCATGTCAATCCCCTCTCCCTGCCGGACAGCCCAGCTATGACATTCCCAGGCCCTGGCCGGGACCCCACAGCTTACACAGATCAGGGTGGGGGCGGTCTTTGGGCCCGGCCGGGCTGTGCTCATCACTCAGGGCCAGGGCCAGGGCCAGGCTCCCTCTCTGGGCCCCAGGGAACAGGGTGGCCCCCCGTTCTGAGATGCCCGGAAAATCCCCCAAGAGACGTTGTGCTCTCTTCCCGAGTCCCTCCCTGTCCCTCCCCTGCTCAGCCCAAGTCCGGGTAGGGCAAGAGGTGCCTGGTGTGTGCCCGCTGGCAGTGGCTCCACTGCCCACCCGAGACCTGATTTAATCCTCCCAGCCTGGGCAGGGCAGGGCAGGGGCAGCCCCGGGGGTCCCACAAGTACGAAACCAGTCAGGTTCAGGAAGGTCTGTCTCCCTGGACCAGTGGACCAGCTAGCAACCCTGGGCCAGGTGCTAGCCCCCTTGACAGGTGAGAAGACTGAGTCCTGGAGTGGCATTGAGCCCTGGTGTCATTCATTCACTCAACAAATCCTCATCAGGCTCCTGCTGTATGTCAGGCACTGTTGTAGGCGCTAAGGATGGCGTGGCAGAAAGACGGAGGAGCCCGGACCTCTGGAGGATCCGTCACAGAGAGGAAGCCCAAACAAGCATCTAAACACAGGTGCGTTCCGAGTGTTGGAAATCAACCAGGGTGGCCGTGTGCTCACGCCTGTCATCTCAGCACTTTGGGAGGCCAAGGCAGGATTGCTTGAGGCCAGGAGTTCAACACCAGCCTGGGCAACATGGCAAAACCGTGTCTCCACAAAAAAAAACTTTAAAAATTAGCTGGGCGTGGTGGTGTGCGCCAGGTGTCCCAGCTACTTGGGAGGCTGAAGTGGGAGGATCACTTGAGCCCAGGTCAAGGCTGCAGGGAGCCATGATCACACCACTGCACCCCAGTCTGGGCAATAAAGTGAGACCCTGTCTCTAAAAAGAAAGAAAGAAATCAGGATGAGGGGCAGGGAGCCTCTCTGAAGAGGGCACAGTTAAGCAGAGATAGCAGGATGCCAGCTGTGTGGAGTGCAGGGGCCCCAGCAGCAGGACCAGCAAATACAAATGCCCGTGGCCAAGGCCGGGCAGCCGGAGCGGAGGGGGCAAGGGTGACGGGAGGTGAGGCTGGAGGAACTCCTGGGAATCAGCCCAAGCCTGCCTCGGCTTCCCAAGGGGTGAACACAAGTCCCCACCAGCTGCCCCCACCCTCCCACAGACCAGTGCCCTGTAATGGCTGGGCTGGCCCCCTGTGCCCGGCCTGGAGGGGCCACTCAAGTCCAAGTCCAAATTCCAAGCATCCCAGTGGAGACCCTGCTTGGCCCAGCCTTGCCTCCCTCCTTGTCCCTCCTGATGCAGACACACGGGGCCAGTGTCAGCTCCCCACTCCAGAGCTCACCAGAAGGACCACACTGGTCCCTGAGCCCAGAACACTCCTCAATCCAGCCCTTGCTCCCCAGACCTGAGGCTGTAGTATTGAGGCCAGTGCAGATACGGGGGCCGCCGGGGGTGTGGGTCAGGGAACAGTTCCTCCCCTTCTCTGCGGCCCCACCCACCCCCATATCCATTCAGGAAGACTGGCTGTTCCTGGCCACATCTGCAGAGAGAAAGCCTCTGATGTGCATGGACTGCCTGCCTCATGCACAGGCACGAGACGATGGCCCGGAGCCTCTGGCAGGTGTGGGTGACGTCCAGCCGGGCCACTGGAGAGCTGCGTGCCTCTGCCCTCTCTGAAAGTTGTGGGGGGTCATCTAGGGTGGATGGGGCCCGAGCTGAAACCCTTCCACATTGGGGTTGGGGCAGCCTCTGCAGGAGCCGGGTGGCGGCACAGCCAGCCCCACCTGTGCCCGAGCGGCTGCTCTGGGGGTCCCACGCCCATCCTCACAGCCTCCTGAAGCACGGGCATCACAGGGCCTGGCCAACGCTCATGGCCCCAGGGCTGCGTTCCTGCCTGTCTCACTGAGATGGTGTCACTGGAGTCTGCAGGTGCTGGGCCCCTGGTGGACAGCAAGGACATCCCACAGGGCTGGCTTAGTGCCTGGAGGACCTGACCACTTGTTGCAGGGGCTCTGATCACTGAACACCAACTGTGTGCCCAGCCTGGAGCGCATCTGGCACCCCAGGGCTGCTTCTGAGGTCCCCAGATGCAGGGGGCTGATGGTGGGGGTGGAAGCTTCCTGGCCCTGCGGCGGGACACCCCCGGGTGTGAGTCCACAGCAGGACCGAGCCCCAGGTTCCCACGCCCCTAACTTGCTGCACAACACTCCCTTCCCGTTCCGGTCTCAAAAATGCTATGCAGCCCCCTGCCCTGGCCCCACCTCGCTTGCTGTGTGACGTGGGAGAGCCATAGCCCTCTCCCCAGCCTCAGTTTCCCTATCTGAAAAACGGAGCTATTCCAGGCTCCCGGCTGCCCCTCACCGCTAAGTGGCTCTCTGCCTCCCCCTGGTGGTGAAGAGGCCACATTGCCGCGGGTCAGGCCTTGGGACGTGAGCAGGGGGCTGAGATCCCAGGGGGACCCACAGGCTCAGCTCCGGGACCCGGACCAGACCGCCCTCCATGGTGTCATGCTCCTAACACAGCAGAGACCCTGGGGCTTCTGCTCAGAACCACCCGAGGCACCCAGTGCCCGAGGAACGAGGCCACATTGCTGCACCTGGAGAGTCCCCACTGGCCCAGGCCCTGACGGAGCCCCTCTCTCTCCATCACCCTCCCCGCCCCGCCTGACCCCGGCCCCGCCCCACCCTGCCCCACACACATCTTCAAGCTCCCAGATCATTGCCCATGCTGTTCCTGCAATGGGGCACACCCTGCCCATCCACCGAGGGACCCCTACTCCCCGACACCCAGGTGAGACCCCCCTGCGGAAGTCTCCTGGGGGCTTCAGGGTCCCACAGCTGCTGGCCACTGCCTCCCGGTCCTCAGAGGGCACAGGGGGTTTCCACCAACACACTCAGTCCCAGTGGCCTGACTCCAAGAGAGGCCTTGGGGCCAGGCAGAGCACGGCCCCGTTCCCCACTCACTGCTGTGCGCAGGCCACTGCTGTGGCCTCACCTGGGGGAGCCCCTTTCCTTCACGGGGGCCCCGAGTGGCTGGCGGGAGCAGGGGGTACAGAGGGAGGCAGCGGGGGTCTCGCTGTCAGCAGAGGGCAAGAGAGCACCTCTGTGCTCCTCTACCCTCATCACTGCCCGAGGCACACCAGTGGGCCCCTCCGATCCTCACACAGCCCCGAGGCAGCCCATGTCACCAAAGGCTCAGAGGGCAGTGCCCTAGCCCAAGGCCAAACAGCTGCAGAGCTGTGACTGCAGAGGCTGTGCTCCATCCATGTACCCCAGCCCACCCTCCGTTCCATGGCCCACACCCAGCCCACGTTCCAGAAGTCCTGAGACCCTCGAAGGCACAGTGAAGGCCACGGAACGCCAGAGGCCTGCCCAGCACAAGCTCCCCAGGGCCCACGTGCACACGGCAGGGGCTCCAGGCTCTGAACCTGCTCTGGCCCTGCTGGGACCCATGGGGTCCTGACCCCACCAGCCACCAGGTGGAGAGCACTGGTGCTTTGCCATGGCTGAGGGTTCCCCAGGACCGCCGCAGAGGCTCCCATAGCAGCTGAAACAGCGCAGCGACAAGCAGCTGAGGCCCGCCCCTCCCCGCACAGATGGGGAGACTGAGGCTTACAGGGAAGCTGCACTCCTGACTCAGCGCTCCTCCCACGACATCCACTCTCAGTGGGAGTCAGAAAGGATGGGGCACCCCACGTCCTGCCCTGGCCACCAGGAAGTCTCCCTGACCAGGGGCCACCGCTCACAACCCCCCATCCCAGCCCCAGTCCTGGGAGAATGAGGTCACAGCTCTCAGGCCACGGATACGTGGCGACCCAGCACCAAGAGCTCCCAGTCTCCAGTCTGCACCGACGCCTCCTCTGAGGCTCCCACCAGCCCATCTGTGCCAGGAAGCTATGAAAGGGCCCACCTTCGAGGGCCAGGCCCTGAGAGGGTCGGCTCCTGCCCAAGGCCACAGAGCACGTCCGTGCTGCAGGCAGAGCTGGGAGGCGGGCGAGACCCCAGGCAGGTGCGGGGCCACCCAGGGGCACCGAGGCAAACACGGGGGCACGTAGGAGACCGGGGCCGTGTGGTCCGTTTCTTTATTGAGGCCAGACGGTAGCGCAGGTCCCTGCTGTCCACATGCCCCTTGTAGGGACAGGAGGCCCTTCCTGAGTCCAAGTCCAGATGCTGGGTCCAGGCCGAGCCCACGTCCCCAGGTCCAAGTCCGGATGCCGGGTCCAGGCTGAGCCCATGGCCCCACTGGCTACTACTGGGAGGGGCTGCTTTTGCTTTTGCTTTTTGGTGACCAGATCTTGGACAAGCGGAACTTGGACTTCTTCCTCTGGAGGCCTAGGGGACAGGTGGACAGTGAGGCCACGCTCATCACCGCAGCCGCACGGCCGTGGCCCACACAAGTCCCCCTGCCAGAAACATCCTTCCCTTCCACCGGCCACAGTCCACCCTGGGCCTTCAAGCCTGCAGGAAGCCCTGTGCCCTCCCACGTGACAACCCGCCCCGGACGGCTGGTCCCCACCATGACCACACGGTCACCAGCTGCCCCTAGCTCTCTTAGTGGCAGGAGGGAGCTCTCACCCTCAGGGTGAACCTTCCTGTCCTGTCACCAAGGCTGAGGGGGCCCAACACCCACCCCCCCATCCCCAGCTGGAGGCCCGGCCCACCCAGCCAGCCCAGCCCAGCCCCCAGCATCCTTGGCCCAGTCACCCAGCTTCTCAATCATGTCCCGCAGCATCTGATCCTCCTCTTGTTCCCTGAAACGGGACCAGGTGGCTGTGAGCGATAACGGCAATAGCAACGTGCCCTGGAGGGGCCCCCGGACAGTCTCCAGCAGTAGCACCCCAGCCCTGAGCCCCGCCTGGACCCATGCCACCTGCCCCTTCCTGCTGACAGGCCACACTTCGGGACCCTGCTCCCACCAATGCCAGGTCCCTACCCTCTCCAGAGCCAGCCCCTCAACAGTGACCCGGACAGGAGGGCCTGGGCCGACCACACAGGTGACCTGGGACAGGAGGGCCTGGGCCGACCACACCAGTGACCTGGACAGGAGGGCCTGGGCCGACCACACAGGTGACCTGGGACAGGAGGGCCTGGGCTGACCACAGCAGTGACCTGGACAGGAGGGCCTGGGCCGACCACACAGGTGACCTGGGAAAGGAGGGCCTGGGCTGACCACAGCAGTGACCTGGACAGCAGGGCCTGGGCCGACCACACAGGTGACCTGGGACAGGAGGGCCTGGGCCGACCACACCGGTGACCTGGACAGGAGGGCCTGGGCCGACCACACAGGTGACCTGGGACAGGAGGGCCTGGGCTGGCCACACCAGTGACCTGGGACAGCAGGGCCTGGGCCAACCCATGCCAAGGCCCCTTCACGCTCCCAGAGGGTCTCATAGAGGTGGACTTCAGGTGCCGACCCTGCGTGCCATGTGCTGGACCCCTCATGAGATGAGACAGGAAAGCTGTTGGGGACGGTCACACAGTCCGTGCAGGAGCCAGGAGATGCACGTGGCCTTGGAAGTTCAAGTTAAAAACTAAGACTTTGACCGGGCACGCTGGCTCACGCCTGTAATCCCAGCACTTTGGGAGGCTGAAGTGGGCAGATCATGAGGTCAGGAGATCGAGACCATCCTGACTAACATGGTGAAACCCCATCTCTACTAAAAATATAAAAAAATTAGCCAGGCGTGGTGTCAGGCGCCTGTAGTCCCAGCTACTTGGGAGGCAGAGGCAGGAGAATGGCGTGAACCCGGGAGGCAGAGCGTGCAGTGAGCCGAGACTGCGCCACTGCACTCCAGCCTGGGCGACAGAGCGAGACTCCATCTCAAAAAAAAATACAAAAGAAAAAAAAAAACAAAACTAAGACTTTATGGCCAGTTATGGTGGCTCACGCCTGTAATTCCAGCACTTTGGGAGGCCAAGGCGGGCAGATCACCTGAGGTCAGGAGTTCAAGACCAGCCTGGCCAACATGGTGAAACCCTGTCTCTACCAAAAATACAAAAAATTAGCCGGGCATGGCGGTGCGAGCCTGCTACTCAGGAGGCTGAGGCAGGAGAATCGCTTGAACTCGGCAGACGGAGGTTGCGGTGAGCCAAGATCGCACCACTACACTCCAGCCCGGGCAACAGGAGTGAAACTTCATCTCAAAAAAAAACAAAAACAAAAAATTAGCCGGGTGTGGTGGTGTGCACCTGTAATCCCAGCTACTCGAGAAGCTGAGGCAAAAGAATCATTTGAACCTGGAAGGTGGAGGTTGCAGTGAGCCTGGGTGACAGAGCAAGACTCTGTCTCAAAAAAAAAAAAAAAAAAAAAGACTTTAAAAAGTTCCCGATGGCCACATGTGGCCCCTGGCTACTGTACCAGTCAGCAGAGAAAATAACCGCCTGGACAGAAAGTTCTACGGGGCTGGCTGAACCTGAGGGCCGGAAGCATGGACCAGGCGACCTGGCCTGGCTGGGAGGGGCCCCCGGCGCCTGCCCCTCACCGGAGCCGGTCCTCGTCCAGCGAGTCCACGATGTCACTGCGGTCGTTCACGGTGCTCACGTACCACTCCAGCAGCTCCTGCTCCCGCCGCCGCTCCTGCAGTGACTTCAGAGCCTCTGTGGGGACGGCTCTGTCAGCAGGAGCCCCCCCCCACCGCTGCCATGCCCCTCACAGGACACAATGTCCCCACCACCCAAGTACCAGGCTCCTCTTTTGGAGGAGGAAGGTGGGGTCTTGGGGACATCCGGAGCAGAATGAATGAATGAATGAATGAATGGAGTGAATGAGTGAATGAATGAATGAGTGAATGAAGGAAGGAATGGCCACGTCAGAGCCCGTGTGCTGGGACCCTTCCCCGTCATCTCGCAGAAACACCACCTGCTGCAGAGATATGGACACTGAGGCTCAGGGCGTCGCTGTCCCTGCCGCACAGCAAGGAAAGGGCAGAGGCAGATGGCCAGGGCCTGTGCCCTCAGCCAGGGCACCCTGCATCATAAGACAAATACCCATGGCTCACCCTGACTGTTGCTACACTAAATGCCTTATACAAATTGATTGGTTTAATCCTCACAACAGCAATGTGAGGTGGGTGCTACGAGCATCCTCACTTTGCAGGGGCTGAAACCCAAGCACAGCAAGGTTAAGTGCCTTGGCTGAGGACATACAGCCGGGAGACAGGAGATGGGAGAGCTGAAACTCAAACGTGGGCCCGCCTGGCTCCAGGGAAGGTCTCACCACCAGGACAGTCAGGTGGCCTCACAGAGCCGGCCCCCAGGCACCCTGGGCTCCACGGCGTCCCTGGCTGGGGCCCCTTGGCTGGCGCGCGGGGGACGCACCAGGCTTGGCCATGAGCCGGCGCAGCTCGCCCTCGATGTCCAGCTGCTGCTCCTCCAGACGCTGGGCCTTGGACCTGCCGCACAGACACGCGTCTGAGGCCTGACTCTGCCGCCCCGTCCCCCACCTGGCCCGCCCAGCCCGCAACGAGGTCCTGGACCTGCCACACAGACATGCGTGGCCTGACTCGCCGCCCGTCCCCCACCTGGCCCGCCCAGACCGCAACAAGGGTCTGGACCTGCCACACAAACATCTGAGGCCTGACTCGCCACCCGTCCCCTGCCTGGCCCACCCAAACCGCAACGAGGTCCTGGACCTGCCGCGCAGACACGCATCTGAGGCCTGACTCTGTGCTCCTGTCCCCCGCCTGGCCTGCCCAGCCCGCAACGAGGTCCTGGCCTTCGAGGAGGGGCCCACGGCTGGGCTCTCACTTGTACATCAGCTCTGACTCCTGTCTCAGCAGAAGCTGCTTCTCGTGAATAAGCCAGAACCAGTCCACCATGAGGCTATCCTCAGCGTCATCTGGGGAGAGGAGCCAGCTGGGGCAGGGGGGCCCGCCAGAGTTCATGGCCCCCAGCCCCAGGACTGAGGGTGTCTGTGGGAGTCGGGTTGGCCCAGGGCCAGGCCGAGGCACTCACCTCCCTCGGCCGCCCGCAGTCGCTTCTCCAGCTCCACGCCGCGGAGCTCCAGGGCATCCAGCCGCCTCTCGATGTCCTGCAGCTGCCTCTGTATCTCCTCCGGGGAGAGGTAGTCGGGGTGCAGCTGGGAACGGAGGGGCGGTGAGGATGCCGGAGGGCTGGGCCCCTGCCCGGCTCCCCATCGCTACTCACCCTGACTGGGGAGGTCACCGTCTCGCCAGGCAGAGCAGGGACATTGGCCGGGGAAGAGGGTCTCCCTGGAGAAGGAGCAGGGTGAGCCTCTGGGGCCTCGGCCACGAGGCCCAACGTGACCAGGACACAGCTTGGAAGGGGCCTGACCTCAGCACAGCTGGCCCCAGCCCTGCCTCCCTAATGCCCCGCACGCCCACTGGGCTGCCCTGACCCAGCCTCACAGACACCTGAGTGGCCTCCAGGCCCAGCCCCACCCTGCACCCTGCCCTCCTCCAGGTCAGCAACACCCCAACCACCCCAGTCCCTCAAGCTGCCAGGAGCAGACATTCCATCATCATCAGAAGTCTGTAACAAGGTGCTCTGAGACAGCTAGGGTCTCTATTCATGAGGGAGGGCCTGGGGCACAGGGCTGGGTCCTTCCTCCCGGCTTTCCCTCCATTCTAGGTCCTGTGAGCTCCTATGTATCCTCCAAAGCCCCAGCAGGCAGTGCCTCCTCAGAGGAAGGCTCCCTTCACCCACACCCCAAATAGCAGCAGCATCTCTGGGGCTGACCTGGTTTGCCCTGAAGGTGGGGTTTCTTCTCTTCCTTCCAGCTCTGCACTCGGGCTTCCTGGCCAGGGGGCTCCGGCCGAAGCCAGTTGTCAGAAACGTCGAGGCTGGCAGGGACGGCCAGTCTCCTGCGGCGGGGTGGGGAGGGGGACCTGGCTGCCCCCAGGTGGCGAGACAGAGCCACGCTTCAGAGCAGGGCCACTGGGAGCCTGGAGTCTGTCCCGGCACAGCCAACAGCTCGCTGGGTAGCCCGGCCATCCCCATGCCCTGGGCCTCCCGACTGGCACAGGATTGGCATCACAAGTCCTACACCCATATCCTGCTCAACCTGGCCATGTCTCCCCAGGGGGCTAACCCAGGGGGCTGCTGGCCACTCAAGGTCACACAGGAAGTGGCACGAGAGCTGGATATGGATCCAGGGCAGCTGTGAGTGCTGGGAATACACATAGAAAGTGTGTGCACACACATGCATCACACACATGAACATGGGTACACACATAGACACACATGCATCACATGCATGAACACAGATCCATAGACACATGCACCACACACACGAACACGGGTGTACATATGAACACACATGCATCACATGCATGAACACAGATCCACACATGGACACATGCATCACACACGAACATGGGTGTACATATGAACACACACGCATAAGACGCATGAACACAGATCCACATATGGACACATGCATCACACACACGAACACGGGTGTACATATGAACACACATGCATCACGTGCATGAACACAGATCCACACATGGACACATGCATCACACACGAACACGGGTGTACATATGAACACATGCATCACACGCATGAACACAGATCCACACATGGATACACGCATCACACACACGAACACGGGTGTACATATGAACACATGCATCACACGCATGAACACAGATCCACACATGGATACATGCATCACACACACGAACACGGGTGTACATATGAACACACATGCATCACACGCATGAACACAGATCCACACATGGATACATGCATCACACACGAACACGGGTTTACATATGAACACACATGCATCACACGCATGAACACAGATCCACACATGGATACATGCATCACACACACGAACACGGGTTTACATATGAACACACATGCATCACACATGAACACATGCAGAGACACATGCATCACAAACGGTTGCACTCACATGCATGAACATGGTTGCATACACATGCATCACATGGATGTACACATGGACACATGCATCACACACGGACACACATGCACATGCATCACATACATGAACACATACACACGGACACATCACATGCACACATGCATCACACATGAACACGGATACACAGACATCACACACGAACACAGATATTCACATGCGTCACACACATGATCACACATGAACACACGTGCACACAAGCCTGCCCAGGACCACCAGCTTCTCTGGCTAACCAGAGCACCTCCCCGCACACCCCAGGAGGTGGCACTACAGGTCCAGTCCTGGGGCCCCCACCCAAGGGGGAGGGCCAGCTAGGCACCCGGGGGCCCCTGGGTCCCGTCCAGCAGTACCTGGGAGGCTGGGTCCTGGGCTGGCTGGGTGCGGGGTCCTGTCAGGCCTCACGGGGGTCAGGGTGATGTGGACACTCCCAGCAAAGCTGCCTGAGACCTTCCTGGGGGCCTCCCCTGCCCTCGGCTCTGCCAGGGCCCGTGGTTCCTTGGGCTTCAGAGTCCTAGGCAGAAGGCATGAGGTCGGAACCTGAACCACCAGCCCCAGGCCTGGCCCGCCTGGCCCACCTGGAGCCCACCTGGAGCCCATCTCCCAGCCCACCGACTACACCTGCTGGGACCCTCCTGCAAACACAGATGTGTCCACCGCTACCTGCTGTGGTGCGAACCAGACTCCAGGCGTGAGCTCCGGGCCCCACGGGACCCACACATGGGGAGACTCCACCCCAGCTGCAGACATGGTGCGTGAACCCACATGGGTGCTGCCGTGCCCAGGTGAGACACGCAGCAACGCTGCCCCCAAACCAGGGACAGCGCCCCCATGTCCCTCAGGCAGGGGTGACTTGGCCTCTGCTACTCACAGGGAGGTGCGTCCATCCCTGGATAGGCGTGTCAATTGGTCGATTACATACTCACTGCATTTATTAAGCACCTATGGTGTACCAGGCCCTGGGCCAGCCCCACCCATCCCTAACCTCTCAGCTGGGCTTCTCCTGTCCACGGGCTTCAGATTCGCTCTCCATCCTGCCGGCCCATCCTCCTGGCCTTCCTGGGGGCTGGCGCTCATGTCTGGGTGGGAGGCAAGGGGTCTGGGCGTGAGGAGGGAGTGCTGGGAATGAGGTGTCTGCAAGGGTAGCTGTGCCTCCCCCTGCCATCTTCCCATAGCCACTCCACCCTCAGACACCCCCACAGCCAGCTGGCCGGTGGGCATCAGGGAGCACCGGGCAGGGAGTCAGGGGAGAGGCTCCCAGCTGGGTCTCCCGTGCTGTGTGTCCCTGGGGGAAGCTCTCCCTGCCTCTGGGCCTTAACTTCCCCTTCTGCCGAACGGGTGGGGACATGGCAGGGTGAGCCCCGTGGACTCTGATCCTCTGTCCACCTGTGCAAGGGGAACACCTGAGCCACGGCTGCCCGTCTGCAGGCTTTCTTGGTTCCTGGGTCCTGCAGGACCCAGGGCGTGGCTTTAACAACGAGAACTCAGCTGAAGGGAAGGATCTGGAAAAACCCTTTGCAGCCCAGCTTGTTCTCTGAGCCCAGCTCGATAAAGCCACGGGAACCTCTAGCTTTTTTCTAGGCACCCCCAGGTGGCAGGGACGGCCAGTTTCCTGCAGTGGGGAGGGGAGGGGGACTCGGCTGCCCCCAGGTTGGGAGACAGAGCAGTGCATCAAAGCAGGGCCGCCGGGAGCCTGGGGTCTGTCCTGGCACAGCTGACAGCTCACTGGGTAGCCTGGCCATCCCTGTGCCCTGGGCCTCCCAGCTGGCACAGGGTTGGCCTCACAAGCCCTAAGCCCACGTCCTGCCCAGCCTGGCCATGATCACCCAGGGCGCTAACCCTTGGTGGGTGACAGCCAGGTGCCTAGAAAAAAGCTCGCTCCCTGTTCCCAAAAACACATGAGGCCATAAAACAGGACTGTGTGGTCCAGTGAGCCCCCAGGAAGAGCTCCCAGCCTGGGAGGCACCAGAGCCCTCAGGGCACAGGGCATCGTCAGCAGAACACCACCGGGGGTTGGGGGGGACGGAGCACAGAGCGCTGTCACCTGGACACCACCAGGGGGGACAGGGCACAGGGTGCCCTCACTGGGACACCTGCGGAGGGGACGGGGCACAGGGCACCATCTCCAGTAGGTGGTGACACAGAGTGCCACAGCAACAGTGTGACGTCATCAAACAAAGCAACAGGCAGGAAGCGCAAAACACCACGGGAGAACAGGAGGCCCCGCAGACCATGACCAAGCCAGGCCACTGCGAGCCACCGGGTGTCACTGCCAGACCGAGCTGAGCGGGACGCTGCAGGGTTGGGCTGCAGGCACCTGCAGGACGTGCGGATGGGGTGGGCTGGGTGCCGGCAAACAGCATAGCCCTGAGGACGTTTGCAGCCACCGCACAGAGAGCGCGCCAGGACCCCAGGAGGCTGTGAGCAGGTGTCACGGAGGACAGAGATGGGACGAGACGAGACGGAGAGGGAGGCGGGCAGGGCTGACGGTGAAACCGCACACGCTGCAGAGTGCAGCCAGGGGAGAGTCCCAGAGCTGCGGGCTCCCGGGGCCTCCTGCCTCCCAGCCCCTTACTCACCCTGCGTTAAGGTGGTGCTTTTACCCTTTGCCGCTGGGGCCTCTGGCTTTGGCCTGGAGCCAGCACCCACCCTGCCGACCCCCGAGGATTCGGCCAAGCTCTTCCTGCCTGCCGGGGGCAACGCGGATGCCTGAGAGGTGCCGCTTGTGCTCAGGGGGGCTGGCGGTTCCATCCTCAAAGGGAGGCCAAGCGCCCGGGGAGACGTGGACTGTGACGGCTTGGCTAAGGGACTTGCTTGTGGTGCTTCAGTTTTGGGCTGAGAACTGGGAACAGGGGCAGTGGCTGGGGAGGGCCTGTAAGTAAAAGAGCATGCATCAGGCACAGCTGGATCCAGGCGCCCTCCCACCATCGCCCGAGGCCGCCCCTCTGCCTCCCTGCAGCTCGCTCCCAATGACCACCCTGGCAAAGGACAGGCCACAGACACCTGTTTCTGGCATGAGCATATGCCGTGGCTGATCCTACTCTGCTGCGAAATCCAGTGTTGCCTGAGATTAAAATATCCACCCCCTAAACACACCACCCACCCAGGCTGGAAGCACCTGGGGCTTTGTCAGAGTCTGGGCCAGCCTGGGATGCCAGGTTCAGTCCTATGTGACACAGTCTCTCCAGCCCAGCCGGACACAGGGCCAGACACAAGGCCTCCGTACCTTCCTGCTTTCCCTCAGGCACACGCCGGGAGTGAGGCTGCCAGAGCCTGAGGTGGGGGCACCAGGTGCCTCCCCAACCCCGAGCCAGTGCCTCCATGTCCCCATCCCCCTCGACAACCAGTTTCCCCCCTCCTTTCCTTTTACACTGGGCTCAGGTGTGCCAGGCCGGCTTCCCCAGAGGCGCTGGGCTCCTCCCCAGCCACACACGCCCCCCCTCCCCGCCACCTGGGAAGCACTCCCTGGAGCCCCCCCCCCCCATCCTCAGTCCCTAGGATGCCCTGGACACCCCCCAGTGCCAGGAGGAGCAGAGCGAACTCGCTCTTCTTCTGCCTGTGACCACCCTGGAGGCTCTGAGCACCCGCTGCTGACCCGTGCGGGGGCAGGAGGCAGTTCTGAGCAGGGGACACCTGCACCCCACGATACGGGGCAGCAAACGGCATTGTCAGCCAGACTGTGACAAGCGTCCTTACTCGCTAAGTGATGGTACTCGGTTGAATGGTGACCCCTAAAATTCACGTCCACTGGGAAGCTCAGAGCGTGACCTTATCTGTAAACCGTCTTGGCAGCTATGATCATGTTAAGATGCACTCACGCTAGGTTAGGGTGGACCCTAGTCCAACAACCATGTCCTTAGAAGAGACAGAAGAGGAGAAGACAGACAGAGAGAAGGCCACGTGGAAACGGAGGCAGAGACTGGAGGGAGGTGGCCACAAGCCAAGAACGCTCAGAGCCGCTGAGAGCTGGAAGAGACAAGGACAGGTCCACCCCTAGTGCCCTGCAAGGGGACGCGGCCCTTCCCACGCCTCAAGGTCGGACTTCTGGCCTGCGAAGCTGTGAGGGGGTGGATTTCTGCTGTGTAAGCCGCCCAGTGAGGGGGTCTTTGGAAACTGACGCAGCGACCCCCCTACCCGTCCACGTCATCTGCCCAGGGTCCAGGCACGGGCAGGTGCGGGGCCTGGGCATGGGAGGTCAGGGTCCAGCTGGACTCAGTCAGACAAGGTGATGCTCAGCCCAGCCAGTGCAGGTCCCGCTCGCAACCCGTCCCCACATCCGCTCAGCCCAGCCAGTGCGGGTCCCGCTGGCAACCCGTCCCCGCATCCGCTCGGCCCAGCCAGTGCGGGTCCCGCTGGCAACCCGTCCCCGCATCCGCTCGGCCCAGCCAGTGCGGGTCCCGCTGGCAACCCGTCCCCGCATCCGCTCGGCCCAGCCAGTGCGGGTCCCGCTGGCAACCCGTCCCCGCATCCGCTCGGCCCAGCCAGTGCGGGTCCCGCTGGCAACCCGTCCCCGCATCCGCTCGGCCCAGCCAGTGCGGGTCCCGCTGGCAACCCGTCCCCGCATCCGCTCGGCCCAGCCAGTGCGGGTCCCGCTGGCAACCCGTCCCCGCATCCGCTCGGCCCAGCCAGTGCGGGTCCCGCTGGCAACCCGTCCCCGCATCCGCTCGGCCCAGCCAGTGCGGGTCCCGCTGGCAACCCGTCCCCGCATCCGCTCGGCCCAGCCAGTGCGGGTCCCGCTGGCAACCCGTCCCCGCATCCGCTCGGCCCAGCCAGTGCGGGTCCCGCTGGCAACCCGTCCCCGCATCCGCTCGGCCCAGCCAGTGCGGGTCCCGCTGGCAACCCGTCCCCGCATCCGCTCGGCCCAGCCAGTGCGGGTCCCGCTGGCAACCCGTCCCCGCATCCGCTCGGCCCAGCCAGTGCGGGTCCCGCTGGCAACCCGTCCCCGCATCCGCTCGGCCCAGCCAGTGCGGGTCCCGCTGGCAACCCGTCCCCGCATCCGCTCGGCCCAGCCAGTGCGGGTCCCGCTGGCAACCCGTCCCTGCATCCGCTCGGCCCAGCCAGTGCGGGTCCCGCTGGCAACCTGTCCCCGCATCCATGAAATGGACGTAAGGTCCTTGGGTTCCAAGGGAGTGTGGCACAGTAGGCCCCAGAGCAGCAGCGCCACTGCCCCCATGACGCCCCGAGCACATGCAGACAGCAGCTTTTCCATAAGGACCCGGCTTCCACCACCCTGACCACAGGCACTGCGGCCCTGGCTCCTCCTCCCCATTCCCCAGAGGAGGAAACAGGCTGGGGGCAGTGCAGTCCCCAGGGCCACACAGCCAGGGAGGGGCAGCGCCCCCAACCCCTCTGGCCTCCGGGGGCCCCGCTGGCTGGTGCATAGAGGCCATACCCCAGGTCCCTCTGTCCCCACGCGCTCACCTGCCAGGCGTCAGAGCGCCAGCCTCTTCCAGCGCTGAGAGGGCCTGCTTGAGGAAGTTCCGCGCCTGCTCCTTGCTGCTGTCCTTGGATAGAGCAACTGACGGGGCGGGACCCCTGCCAGCAAGGCTGGTGCCGGGGAGCACCGCTGATGTTTGGAAAAACTTATTCCGGGCCTGCTGGGTCCTGGAGGCGGACGGGGTCCAGGCTGGGGGGTCCACCGTGGCTGCAGATGCGGAGCTTGAACTGAGCGTGGTTTGAGGAGCTGCCACTCGGGGGACTCCCCCGCCCTGGGGTGTGGCCGGGAGAGGGTCTGGGGCACTCGGGGGCACAGCGGGATGGGAGGCGGCCGCTGCTGTGCACTGAGCAGCTGACGACCAGCCCATCGGGGAGCTATTGGTCACACGAGGGCGGACTTTCCCCTCCGTGGGAGTGAGGGCCAGGCGGCTCTCAGAGGGCCTGGCTGGGCTCCTCACGTGGACAGACGCGGCGCTGGTGGCTGGAGGGCTGGGTGCAGCCGGAACAGAAGCCCTGGCAGGCGAGTTGCCCGCAGCAGGCTCCCAGGCCGATGGCCTGGCCTTGTTCACCTCCTGGGCCTTCTGTGGGGAACAGGAGGTCCTGGAATCCACACCCGTGGCCCCTGGCTGTCGGGCGACCAGACCCGGCAACTTGGGGCTTGCAGATGTGGCTGCGGGGAGGTGGGTGGTGCAGATGAAGGCGCCCGGCTCTCCTGTGGCCCTGTAGGCCCCCGAGTGCAGCGTGCAGGAGCACTGCTTACACCTAGGGGAGGAAAGGCACAGGAGCCCCAGCTCAGCACCGCCCACCCCGCCACGCATTCACTACGTGCTCCTGAGAGCAGGCATCGCGGACTCCTGTGTCCACTCGCAAGGTCGCTGATTCATTCAACAAACGCCTCTTCTCAGGGTCCTTCACCACTTGAGTCAGACCATACCAAAAACCTCGTTTGGGGTGCAAACCCCAGAGGGTGCTCATGCAGGTCAGCAGACACGCACCCACAGGCCACCCCAGGCCCCACCTCAGGGCTGACCCACCCTTGCCTCACAGTGTGGGGGATGGAACTGGGGGGACCGGCCCACTCCAGCTTTGCAGAGCTGGGGACAGAAGTAGGGGGAACAGTGCTTGTTTCCTAGGAGCCCCCACCCAGGGTGCAGGGTGGCAGGGAGGGGCTGGGGATGGCCACGGAGTAAAACACCCCAGTGGGAAGGGCTGAGGCACAGGAGGGAGACTGAGGCAGTGTGTGTGGAAGGACAGTTGGGAGGGCATCTCGACAGGGGCACTGGGGGACACTGGGGCTTAGTGAGGGGCATCAGGTCCTGGGTGTCTGGGAACAGCACAGCATCTTGGGCTATCAGCAACAGACCAGGGGGTGGGGAAGAGGGTGAGGAGGGGGAGCAGTAGGGAGAGAAGAGTGAAGAGGGGGAGGAGGGGGAAAAAGGGGGAGGAGGTGCAGCAGTAGGGGGAGGAGAGTGAGGAGGGGAAGGATGGGGAGGGGGAGGAGGGGGAGGAGGGAGAAGGGGAGGAGGAGGGGGAGGAGGAAGAGGAAGAGGGGGAGGAAGAGGAGGAGGGGGAGGAGAGTGAAAAGGGGAGGAGGAGGAGGGTGAGGACAGGGAGGAGGGGGAGAGGGGGGAGAGGAGGGTGAGGAGGAGGGAGAGGAGGGAGAGAAGGGAGAGAAGGAAGAGGAAGAGAGGGAGAGGAGGGTAAGGAAAAGGGAGAGAAGGGAGAGGAGGAAGAGGAGGGGGAGGAGGAGGAGGAAAGAGAGGGAGAAGAGGAGGAGAGGGGAGGAGGAGGGAGGAGGGGGGGAGGAGCGGGAAGGAGTGGGGAAGGGGGAGGGGGAGGGGGAAATGGGGAGGGGGAGGGGGAAGAGGGAGGAGGAGAGATGGGGAGGGGAAGTGGGGAGGAGGAGGGAGGAGGGGGAGGGGGGAGGAGGGAAAAGGAGTGGGGAAGGGGGAGGGGGAAGGGGGAAATGGGGAGGGGGAGGGGGAAGGGGGAGGAGGGGAGACGGGGAGGGGAAGTGGGGAGGAAGAGGGAGGAGGGGAGAGGGGAGAGGGAGGAGGAGAGGGAGGAGGAGGAGGAGGAGGAGGAGGAGGAGGAGGAGGAGGAGGCCGGGTGGGAGGTGATGGGAGCTGTGGGAGGGTTCTGGGAGGGGAGATGCACACTCAGGCGTGCGGGCAGAGGGCAGCCCCACCTGAAGCAGCTCCGGTGGTAGAGCCTCCCGTCGGCCAGGTGCCGCTGTACCAGGTGCACGTGCTTGCCGCAGACCCCGCAGGTGCTGCTGACCAAGCTGCCCGCCAACGTCTGGTCCTGGGGAAGATGCCAGCACCTCTCTCAGTGGCTGTCCACCCAGCCCTCCCTCCTGGTGGCAGCCCACAGGTGGCAGGAAGAGCCCATCTTACAGATGGAGAACTGGCCAGGAGAGGAGGTGCCAGCAGGGCTGCTGTCGGGGCCACACCCGGGCGGGCGGCAGCCCCAGTCCAGGGCCTCTAGCCCAGCCCTGGGGAGGGAGCTGGGGCCCGATGCTAGTGGTCCTTCGGTGGGGCTGGGGGCCAGGGGACAGATTCCAGGCCTCCTGCCCCATCTAGGGGCACGGATCCCATCCAATTCCCACCATCCCGGGAGCTTGGAGTGGCAGTCCAGGCGTAGCAGGGGCTGCCAACCACCAGCTATTCACCCACCGCCTTCCACCCCAACTCCGCTTCTGAGAAGTGGGGGTGCCTGGGTTCACTCTGCAGAGCCAGCCTTGGGTACAGGGCATAGCCCAGCAACCCTTTTCTCCCCGGGAGGGAGGTGTCCTGGGCCCATCTAGGTTCAAGCTCTGTCCCACCTTTGTGCCCTCCCTGGGACTCAGTTTACCCATCTATACAAAGTGAGATCACAACCCCTGGCTTGATGGAGCCCTGGAAAGCTGGTCCCGGCGGCTCTTGCTAAGGCTGAGCCCTGGACTGGGGGAGCCGCACCCCACTCCGGGTCCCGTGGCTTAGGGGCCGCACCCCCCTCTGGGTCCTGGGCTTAGAGGCCACACCCCTCTCTGGGTCCTATGGCTTAGGGGCTGCACGTAGTCCCACAAGCCCCTTCTGCACCCGCCGGTGGAAAACCCAGGGAACCAGGGGGAGGGTGGGCTGGGAGCTTACAGTCTTAGGGGGCGGGCCCTCTGCACCCTCATTCCTCCTCTGGACCACAGGATTTGTCTGGGCTGGAGATAGTGGAGGCTTCCGGGCTGGGGCGGGTGAGGGCAGCCTGGCCGCCTGGACTGGAGCCTTCTTCCCTGACCGCTCCTCCTCAGAGTCCTCCGAGGCCCTCTTCACACCTGCCATGCCCCCAACTGGAGGAAACAAGCAGGGATCAGGAGGGTCCCAGGCCTGGCTCTGAAAGGGTCTAGTCCCTCCAGAGGTCCCAGTGCCCAGCACAGGCCTTGGTGCCCCGGGGGGGACCTGGAGGCCCAGGGCTGGGGAGAGGTAGCCCTGAGGGCACTTTTTCTGGCACAGCCCCAGGTCGGTCCCCACTCCTTCTCTCCCCACTCAGAGCTCCAGCTGGGGTCAGGGAAAAGGGACTTTTCTGTTTCTCCAGCAGGCAGGGCAGGCCCTGTGCCCGGAATGGTTCCGGGGATTTCTAAACCCTAGAAGAGGAATGTGGGGGTGGGGGGTGGGGAGCTGAGCTCTACACACACAAAGGCCGGGCCTGTCCCTCCCCTGCCCAGTTCTATCCGGGGGCCCCACCCTGCCAGGCCAGCCTGGCTTCCATAGGGTCCAAAATCAGGACAGATGAAGGTAGGCCGAGGAGCTGCCCCTGGTCGGCCAAGCCACCCCAGTGGGCACAGAAGCTCAGGGGTCCAGATGGGCAAACTGAGGCCCAGTGAGGGGCAGGGCGGCAGGAGCTGCTGGTGCACCTGGCACCTCGGGGAAGCAGCGGGGGCAGATCGCCTGCAGCAGGACGAGGGCCCCGGTCCCTCTTGGTGAAGACACAGCCTGGGGCTTTGCATGGGGCCGGGGTTGGGGGTGGGGCACCCACCAAGGCCTCTTGCTGCTTCACAGCCAGTGCACAGCCCCAGTGCCCATGCCAGGGGCCATTCTTGGGGGGGGGCTGGGCATGGACCCCAAAAAGTCCACGGGCCTGGGAGCCGGGCCAGGGGTTGGGGGGCCTGGTCCTGCCTGGCTCGGCGGGCGCGGCGGGGACTCACTGGGGGAGCGGCCGTGGAAGCAGTTGTAATACTGGGACACGTAGGTCAGGATGCTCAGCCGGTCAGGCACCTTCAGGGCCACCATGTCCTCGGCATCCAGCAAGGCTGGGATGCCCAGGTGCTCCTCGGCCACGCGGAAGGCCTGCGGGAGGTGGGAGGGGGTCAGCGGGGCAGCTGGGAGCCCCTTCCTCCTCCACCAGGCCCCAGCTCACCTCGACTCAAAGACACAGTCTTGGAGCCCAAAGAGGCATGGGTTCGAGGCAGAGCTGGGCTCTGCTCGCGCGGCCTCCCAGCCTCAGCTTACCCATCATTGCAGCGGGGATCACGGTCCCATCTGCACAGGACTGAGGTCGCCAGGCCGGTGGGCGCTCAAGGCCCTGCCCAGGTGAAACCTCAGGGGATCCTGCCCCTCACCGGGAGAATCCCGGGCCCCACCCAACCAAGACTTATCCGGTCTTGAAACAGCTCCCTCCAGAGGCAGGGCTGACATTGCTGAGCCCTCCCCGGGGACCAGAAGGGACACAAAGGTCGCCACGTTGGGGCTCCCAGGCAACAGGTGGGGGCCGCTAGAGGCTGGGACAGGGACACAATAGCCCAGGCTGTCCAGCCCAGCAGCCGCTGGCCAGGCATGGCTGTGAGCATGGGAAGTGTGGCCGGCACGCCTGAGGAACCGGACTTGTTTACTTATTTATTTTTATTTATTATATTTTTTGGAGACAAAGTCTCACTCTGTCATCCAGGCTGGAGCACAGCCTCAGCTCACTGCAACCTCCACCTTCCGGATTCAAACAATTCTCCTGCCTCAGCCTCCTGAATAGCTGCGGTTACAGGTGCCACCACCACGCCCCGCTAATTTTTGTATTTTTAGTAGACACGAGGTTTCACCGTGAGCTTGTAATTTTAGTTCATTTTAATTAAGTTAAAGTTTAAATTCAAATTGTCCCTGTACTGAGCAGGGCAGTGCCGGCCGAGCAGGTATGACTGTCTTCAGTGCTGACCGCTGTCCCTGCTGAAGGCCAGCTCTGGGGACAGGGACATGGCCGGGGGCCTGCCTGGCACAGCACAGGACACGCCTGCAGGGCGCGTGGTGAGTCTGCCGGTGCCTCTGCCCATGAGGGAGCGTGGAGCTTATTCTGCAGCAGGGAAACTGAGGCTGCACACAGGGAAGGGCCTGGAAGCTGGGGCGGGCACGGCAGGACTGGAATCCTGGCAGGGCCGGAAGGCAGGTCCCATGTGAAGGGAGTGGCAGTGGGCCCACTGGGACCCATCCACAGCCCCCCACAGCCAACCCCAGACCCTTGCTCTGCCTGGGGCAGACTGGGCTGACCCCCGCTCAGCGAAGTAGGGTCCCCAGCCACCTCCTGCCACCTTACTCCCCAACTGAGGAAAAGGGGACCAGTATGCCCTGGGCACCAAGATAAGAGGCTATTTCTAGAACGCTAGGGTCACCCAGCCCAGGATGTGCTGCAGGGCTGGTCAGGGAGCCCCCATTTCCCAGGCA
Organism: Pongo abelii; assembly: GCF_028885655.2. NCBI lineage: Eukaryota > Metazoa > Chordata > Mammalia > Primates > Hominidae > Pongo > Pongo abelii. Next base: position 1,465,854 of record NC_071991.2, read on the forward strand.
GGACTCCCGAGGCAGGCACAGGGCCTGGGGGTGGTCCCTCGGTCCCTCAGATGTGGGTGGGGCTCAGCGGGGCGGCTAAGCCAGCTGTGAGGCCGGGGCGGAGAAGGAGGAAGGGGGCCGGTGTGGGGGCCACTCACCAGTTTATTGTTTTCATAAATGTTTTCCTTCTTGAGAGCACTGAAGTTTCTGGAAGATAAAAACATGGTGTCCAAAGCAGCTCAGAGTCCACGAAGGGAGGGGCTGGAGGGCCTCAGAGGTCATCTTGCCCAAACAGGGAAACTGAGGCCAGGATGGGGGGCTGTGAAGGAATGAGGTGGCACAGGAACACAGGTGGGCAGAGGCCAGGGCTCCCGGCCCTGCTCCGGCCATGGTGATGCTCCTGGGACCGTAGTACAGCATCAGACGGCCCCAGCTTCACCTCCTATACCCTGGACAGGCCGCCCCTCACCAGTGCTCCTGCCACAGTCAGAGGTGGCAGGAAGCAGGCCTGGGAGGTGAGGTCACCAGCCCAGGGCGGTCCAGCACAGCTCAGCTCAGAGGGGGCTCCTCCCATCACAATGCTTGGTGACAAGGCGGGTTGCAGAAGCCTGATATGCCCGGAGGACCACAGGGAACAGAGGAGAGAGGCTCCCAGGGCAGGGGACGGCACCATATGCAGAGAGGGCCAGCCATGCTGCCCCCGAGGGCAGGACAGGCCCCGGATCCGCCTCGTCCCACACATCATCGCTTCTGTTGTCGGAGGGGTGACTTCTGTTCATCCTGCGGTGAAGGGTGCCCTTCTCAGCACTTCATAAATACCAACCTAAGGCTCACACCCGACCTGTGGAGCAGACACCGGTTATGTCTGCATCTCACAGAGACAGCGGCTCGGGGACCTGCCCCAGGTCACACAGCGGGGAGACAGCCGCCAAGGCCACTGAGGTTACATGGTTCTCTCTTTGGGTGGTTGAGTGGCCTTCCTAGGTGCTCAGCGAGGGCCCAGCCTCACCCCCGACTCACACACTAGACCACAAGGATGCAAGGGTCCCAGGAAGTTCCCAAGGTGAGGTGCCTGGACAGCAGGGCCCTCCTGGGGACGCCAAGAGGACAGCCCCACGTGACCTCCAGCTGGTCCTAGGACTCCTCATGGGCACCTTGGGAGGATGCCCCGGGCAGAAAACACACTGAGATCCCACACAGGAGGCCCCAGCCCAGCCCCAGGCCCTCTGACAAAAACCACCAGGCTCCCAGCACCAGCTGTGGCTTCTGGGAGGGAGGGTTGGTTAAATCGTGGTCTGGAAGCCGGGTGCCGTGGCTCACACCTGTAGTCCCAGCTACTCAGGAGGCCAAGGCAGAAGGATCACTTGAGCCCAGGAATTCGAGATCAGCCTGGGTAACACACTGAGACCCCGTCTCAGAAAAACAAAAATATAGCGATTGTGACCCATCTGTCCACGTTGCTGCCTGTGGGGTCCCGGACAGCAGCTGCTGCCATGTCAGCGTGAACTGGACTGTTCTAGAAGCTTCCTGGCCCCACAGAGGGAGCTGGGGCTGCAAGCCGTGTCCTGCCTCACCCCGTCCTGCATGTCTGACCCCAGCCAGCCTCGGTCTCAGGGCCTCAGTCTCCCTGTCTGGGAGGACAACTGCAGCTCCTGGTGGCAAATCTGACGGCCGTAGCTGCAGCAAACCGGAAGGCCGGGCAGGTCTCAAACGGAGAAGTGGGGACCGAGACCCCTGTGGCCACGCAGCCTGGGTGGCCTAGTTCTGAGCCCAGGCTTCACAGCCCTTGCCCGGCCCTGACCCCCATAAGAACGCTCTGAGGCCCGGACAGTGAGCCCATTTCACCCGTTTCACAGATGGGGAAACTGAGGCCGGGCAGCAGCCACGAAGTGGGGTGAGGGGCAGTGGGATGGGGGCTGCAGGCTGCCCACCTCCCTCCTTAGGAAGCCCCCGCCCCGTCTGCCTCCAGCCCTGCCGTCCACCAATCTGCTGGGATCCTTGGGAACCCTCCACTGTTTCCAGCTTGGACCCCCTTCCCAGGTAACAGGTTTCAGATGGCAGGACCACCCGTCTGCACAGGCGGAGCTTCTGCACGCCGGACAAGAGGGGGCGCGGACTCCTCTCCGTGCGGACAGATGACGAGGAGCCGCCTCTCTGGGCTCAGTGGCAGGGAAAGGGGTTTCCATCTGCTCGGGCCTGGGCCGATGCCTCTGTCTGCCTGGGCTTGTCCCCCGATAGGGTGTGACTCAAGGGCATGTGGGTGGCTGGCTATGCCCAGGGACTCTGCAGCCATGCTGGGCGTCAGCCTCAGCCCCCAGGGCTTAGGAGCCGGCTCTCCCTCCCTCTCTCCCCGCCCCCAGCCCTTTGAAAGCTCAAGCTCTTCTGCAGACCTTCCCCAGGGTCACCGACCAAAGCGGCCGTGTCCCCGGAAATAATGCCCCGACGGCCGGGAGGGCAGTGTCACAAGTCTGTTTTTTCTCTAAACAAGCAGGAGGAGGAGGCCATCTGCCTCCCGTATTTGCTTCTGTCCACCCCAGGGGCCGGCAGCAGCTCTGTCCAGTGGGTTTCCCTGCAGGGCCATCTCACCCCCAGACCCACAGTCAGGCTGTCAGAGCTCCAGGCAGATCAGGGCACCCCAGGCCCTCTGGACACATCAGAGCCAGTGCCCGCACAGTGCGCAGGTCTGGGCTGCTAGTTCAAGCATCCAGGCCTCAGGACAAGGTTCAAGCTGCATTCCGGGCATTTGAGGCCTCTTCAACTGGGCTGCACCACCCTGGCCGGTCCCACAGCCACCACCCATCCTGCCCCAAGCTCCTGCCCCAGGGCCGGCCCTCCAGCCTCCAGACCATGGCTCCACACTCCCGACACAGAACAGCTTTTCCCGCACTCCGCCTGATGCACTGGCCAGGCCCTCCCCAGATGCACCTTGCCGTCCCCGAGCTCACACCCCTGAGGCCCCTGAGCAGCTGAGCTCAGTGGCCGGATGCTGGCAGAAATCGCCGCCAGAACCATCTCACAAGCCCCACCAAGATCTCCAGGTGGAGACCCCACTCGTGTCTCCAGGAGCCCCCCCAAGAAAATGACACATTGGAGCCCTAACCTCCAATTCCCCTACGTGACCTTATTTGGAGACAGGGTCTTTCTGGAGGTGAGAGAATTCATTTTGTCTCCTTTGGAGATAAGAGAATTCAAACAGGGTTCTTAGCGGGGAGCCCTGATCCCGTGGCTGGTGTCCTCATAAAAAGGAAATGTGGATGCAGACACAAACTGACAGGGAAGAGGATGTGAAGGCACAGGGCGAAGACGGCCACCCCAGAGCCAAGGAGAGAGGCCGGGCAGATCCTCCCTCCCGCCCCCAGGAGGACCCAGCCCTGCCCACACCTCCATCCGGGACTTTGGCCTGAGAACTGCGGGAGGACACTTTCCGTTGTTGAAGCCGCCCGTTTAGGGGACCTTGCGAGGGCAGCTCGAGCTGGTGGACACCCCTGCCCTTGCTGGACAAAAATGCATCAGCTTCCCCCAACTCAGCAAGTGACCAGCTGCCCATGGTGAGACGGCTGGAACCGGGACACAGCCCCAGCCACCGCTGCAAACCTGCGGGCTGTGGGATGGGGGCTGCAGGTTGCCCACCTCCGAGACACGGCACCCTCCGGGGTTTAATCTTCTCTTATTTGAAGCCTCAGAATTAAAATCAGGTATACCATGGCCCGGCTCCAAGACACACACCGTGGGGCCAGGCACACAGTCGGTGCCCTATAAATGCTTGTGATGCATTTGTTCTGTGCTTGGTGAGATTTCTGTGGCAGTAACTTATTCTTTCAACACTGGCTGAATGAATGAATTTGCCGAGTCTGTGTTGTCGGTCACAAGATTCGCCCTGAGCAACTCTCCGCCGTGCGTGCCCCTGCCCGGCCACACCTGCCCCCACCACCCCTCTAACTGACCCACGACCATCAACTTCAGCCCATGGAGTCCAGCCGGCCTCTGCCCCGGCGCCTCTGGGGGCTCTTGGGAATGTATACCCCACTCCAAATTCCTGGGTGGCCGACATCACACTGTTTACTTCCTGGAACAAGATTCGGCCATGGAGTGGGGAGGGCGGCGGGGGTGCGGGACTTGGAAGGGAAGGAGCCCCAGCCGAGGCACATCCAGCACATCAGGAGAGAATCCCACGGAGAAGGGAGCAGAGGGAGTGGGGAGCGGCAGGCGGATGGACAGAGAGAGCTGGAGACAGAGACAAAGACCCCGGCGGAGATGGTGGAGGCAGGCCCAAGAGAGACAGGGACCAGACGGCACAGTCGGGATGGCAGAGAGGGGACTCGGGGAAGCAGCAAACCTCAGAGACATCGAGGACACGGCCAGGCAGAGCTCAGGAGAGGAGGCAGTGGGCAGGGGGCGGTGACGACTGGGGAGGGGAGGCCGCAGAGCCCCCACCTTGCACACCAGGCCTCTGGAAGGAAAGTGTGGGGCCCTGGGCGGTCCCCCTGCAGTAGGTGGACAGGCAGCCCCCTCCCGCGCCCGTCCTGGAGGGTTCCGGCCAGAGGCGGCCGCAGAGGTCTGGCTACAGGCCCTGGGGCAGGAACAGAAGGCCTCTGTCCACAAGCAGCTTCCTGCTGACCCAGCCCCGCGTGGGAGGGGAGGTCAGCCCACCCTCGGCTCCGGCCCAGGAAGTGAGGGCACTGCCTGGGAGCTTCTGGGTGGGGGCCTCTGCGTGAGTCTCTCCCCCTGGCCCCCAACAATAGTGGTGTCTCGGGGAGCCCCGCCACCCTGGGGAGCCACTGCTGGAGGGCTCCATGCACTGCACAGCGGCCGCCCCAGCCACCCCCACTTCCTGGCCCAGCCCTGAGCCGGCCTCCAGAGCTGCAGGGACCAGGGAAAGTTTAAGGGACCCTGCCCTGGAACTGAGGGTGCAGCAGAGACCCAACTTCATGACACCCTCCCAAGGCCTGGCCACAAATCCGACAAATGCCCCCAGCCACGAACCCCAAGAAGGAGGCCGCAATGTTCTCCCACCTGCTGGACGGCTTCCTGCGCCACGCACAACGCCTGCCCTCCCTCCAGCCCCGCTCCCTCCCAGCCCAGACACGCTGTGCCCCCTGCCCCATCTGCCCAAGGGCTGTGCCTGGAGACCTGCTTGGGCCCAGGAGTGAGAGGAGCCAGTCCATGGCAGAGCCGCTCCAGCCCCGACAGGCTGACTGGCTGAAAGAGGCGAGGCGGGAGGTGGGGCTGTTTGTTCTGGGTGGTTTCTGAGCTCACCTAGCTGCCCGGCTGCCCTGTGACACCAGTATGGAAACAGCGCCCCGGGGCAGGCGCCCTGAGGCCTGGCTGCAGAGAACCCACAGCCGCAGGTGAGACGGGGCAGGCAGGGGCAGGCAGGCACAGGCAGGCTGACCAGGCAGGGGACCCACCCACCCTGCCACCTCCTGGTGGGCGTGGCTGGGCGATCCTGTTTCCTGGCCGTAAAGCGGAGATTCACGGACACCTCTCTGTACCTGTGGGGCTCCCCAGTGTGGTCACACGTGGCTCAAGGAGCCAGAACATGGTACACAGGAACGCCCGGATCCCCACCCCCTCCACCCGGGGTCGGTGGGGCAGAGGCAGAACCAGGAGCCTGGGTGCCCCACCTGGCTGGCCTGGTGCCTGAGCTGGTTCCTTCACAGCTGCTCTCCCCTGAGGGCCAAGCGGAAACGCACTCTGCGTGCAGCAGGAAGGACTAAGGCCAGACAAAGGGAAGGACTTCCTGGTGGCAGAGCTACAGACACAGAGACAGGACGTCCACCCTTCTGCTGTCAAGGGGTCTTCACTAGAACGAGAGGGGAATGAGGTGACAAGGGCGGGGCCTCACACAGAGTCTGACCTCAGAACTGCCTTGAGAGGACAACCAGTCTGTGCCTGTCCCTCACACGCGTTTCCTCCCTTCCTGAAGACTATTGGGGACAGGAGGGACAGCCGAGGGCTGCATGAGGAGACCCCCACCCCAGCCACTGCCTCATCCAGAGGCACGGCAGGGAGCAGAGGCTGAGGGCACAGGATGGGGGTGATGAAGGCAGAGGCAGGCACGTCCAAAGAGCCAGGGGCCAGGCGCGGCAGCTCACGCCTGTAATCCCAGCGCTTCGGGAGGCTGAGGCAGGAGGATCACTTAAGGCCAGGAGTTCAAGACCAGCCTGGGCAATATAGCCAGAACCCGTCTCAATTAAAAAAAGAAACAATATGCTGAGTGAAAGTAGCCAGACACAGGCCAGACGCAGTGGCTCACGCCCATAACCCCAGCACTTTGGGAGGCTGAAGCGGGCAGATGGATCACTTGAGGTTAGGAGTTCGACACCAGCCTGGCCAACATGACAAAACCCCATCTCTACAAAAAATACAAAAATCGGCTGGGTGTGGTGGTGCACCCCTGTAACCCCAGCTACTTGGGAGGCTGAGGCAGGAGGATCACTTGAACCTGGGAGGCGGAGGTTGCAGTGAGCTGAAATCGCACCACTGCACTCCAGCCTGGGCAAAAAGAGCGAGACTCTGTCTCAAATAAATAAATAAATAGATAAAATTAAATTAAAAATAAGAAAATTAGCCAGGCACGGTCCCAGCTACTCGGGAGGCTGAGGTGGGAGGATTGCTTGAGTCCAGGTGTTCAAGGATGCAATGAGCTAAGACGGTGCCACTGCACTCCAGCCTGGGCAACACAGCGAGACTCCAACTCTGGAATAAAAGCAAAGGGCCCAGGCACCCGTACGAGCGCATGTCCCCACACCCTGGTGCACACCCAACCCCCATGCCACTCCGGGTTTTCCATCAGCCAGGGTCTGCAGAGGCCCCCACGCCCCAACACCCATGGAAGCCTGTACTAGCTTCTTCCTGCTGCTGTAACAAATTGCCACAAACTCCGGGGCTTAAAACACCAGGAATTTGTTTTCTCACAGCTCTGGAGGCCGGACTCCGACGTCAAGGTGTGGGCTGGGCCTTGCTGCCTAAGGGGGCTCTCGGGGAGGGTCCTTCCTGCCTCTTCCAGCCCAGGACACCCTTGGCTTGTGGCTGCACCTCTCTGATCTCTGCCTCCAAGGGCACACGGCCTTCTCCTCTGTCCTTCTGCACATGGGCACCTACTAAGCTCCTACCATATTTACTGAGCCCCAACTGAAAGGCCCTTATCTGCAGAGCTCCAACCATGTGCTGGTATCTACCGAGCCCAGTTCCAGGCACCGGGGATGCAGCAGTGAACAAAACAGAGCCCCCACCCTCTGGAGCTGACAGTCCAGTGGGGACAGAACCAAGTCAGCCACAGCTTGGGCAACTCCACACCCACCGGAGCTGGGGGCAGAGGGCCTCCTCTCTCTCCCACCTCCTTCCTGTTCTGGCCTCTGCACTCTCTGGAGCCACCCTGGGCTTTTATTCATTTACCTGTTCCCTGTCTGTTTCTGTGACCGGAACATTGCTCCCTGCATCTGGAGGCTGAGGGGAACTGGCACAGGACTCAGTGCTGGGTACACAGCAGGTGCTCAGTAACTGTCAGTGCACTGAGGAGATACACAGCGACCACTGTGCCAGTGCACGCACATTGCACCTGTGATCACCCCTGGGCACTGCACGCAGGCACATCTGAGCTGGCAGGGAGTAGAGAGAAGCTCCCCAGGACCAGAGGGCCCCAAAGCTCCAGGGACACCAGTGATCCATGAAGCTGGTGGCCAGCAACCGGCGACAACGCCTCTCCCCACCCCGAAGGCTTTTCAGGCTGGCCCCAGCTTGGATGCCTGGGCTCAGCCACCAGCCAGCCTCATCCAGGACCCTGCAGCCCCGGGGGTGGGGTCTCGCCTGCCTTCCTCCCCATTCCGGGTCCTTCTCCCAGTCTCGGGGTCCCTGGCCCTCTCCTTCAAAACTCAGCGTTAGGCTTTCCATGTGCAAGCACGCACCTTGTGCCCAGCATCTTCTGCCTGCAAGGGCAACAGAGGCACATTCCTGGCGAGGGAGAGCGGCTGCTGCCCAAACGCCACACGGAGGCCCCTGGCGGCTCCACGAATGCATGTCACAACCTCAGGGCAGGGGCCGAGGCTGTTGCTCAAGACCCCAGCTTCCTGCAGAGAGTGGGACTGGCAGGACAGTGTCCAGGGGCACAGGGGAGGAGCCCCGGATCTGCGCAACGGGCTGGGGCTGTGTGACCTGAGCAAGGACCCCTCCTCTTAGCCTCGGTTCTCTGGTCTGCACAGCTGCGGCCTGACAGAGGCCACAGGTGCTGCCTGTGGATCCTCCCAACCCCGAGACCTTCCCACCAAAAACACACTCAGGAGAATGCTTTGCCCAGAAGGTGCCTGGGCTGCAGGTGGCTTTGAGGGCCCCCCTTCCTGAGCCTCTGGCCCCCAGCCCCGACACACAGATCTCTGTCCCAGCAAGCCTGGTCCCAGTCATTTAGCCAAAGAGCGTTTGCTGAGTGAATAAACGATGGAGCAGATCCAGGCTCGGGCCAAGATTCAGCAACGGGCAGGGCCAGCTGCCCAGCTACACATGCCAAGACCCTCCTGGGGGGAGACAGCCTAGTCCTCATCCCCTGCCACCTCCTGCTGCTCCCAGAGATGGGGGCTGTTCTCCATCTTGGGCCCTATCACCCGGGGCCTCAGAGGCCCAGCTGGCAGCAGTACCTGGGGTCTAGGGGCTTCCTGCCCTGCACTGGCCACTCCCCCACAGTGGCCCTGGCCACATCCCCCCAGGGGCCTGAACAGGCTGGGGGAGGGTCAGTGCCCACACGAGGGGTATCCAGGGACCCCATCTGGTGGCCAGGCCCCTGGGCAGTGAGAGCCTCGGAGGGCCCAAAGAGGCAGCTCTGCTGGCCTTTCCCAGGGACACAGAGGGGGACTGGACTGAAGCCAGGGCCCAGGAGCCGCCCTGAGTCACGTCTGACTCAGCCGGCAGGCGGGGGATGCCACGGCTCTGGCCCAGCTTCATTCGGTGTCCGGGCACACTGAGGCCACTGGGGACAGCCACGGGGGGCTGCACGGTGGGCTGTGCCTGCCCAGTCCCACGCCTCGGCTCCCCATCCCCGAGCCGCCCAGGCCTCAGTTTCCCCGCCCGTGTCGGCGCGCAGCCGAACAGCCGAAGGGTCAAAGGGCGCCAGGCAGGACTTACATGAGGTCGGGCCGGTGGCGGTGCAGGATGGCGCAGAAGGCCAGGCCGTCGCGGAACGACGTAGTCATGTTGCAGATGTTCACGTCGCGGTAGCCCTCGCACTGCTGCCGGCACCACTGCTGCAGCGCCCTGATGGCCGCCATGTGGGCGGCGCGCCCGCCGCGCGGCGGAACCGCCCTCCGACACCTTCCTGCGGCTGTGCCGCGACCGCCCGGCCGGCGGGACAGACGCTGGGACCGCTACCTCACCGCCAGACCCACGGCGCCCAGCCCCAGCTGAGCCGGACTGAGGGCGACGAGCGCCGGGTCCCTAAGAGAAGGCGAGCCCGGCCCCGCCCCCGCCGGCACCGCCTCCTTGTAGTCCCCGCCCCCAGCCGCCAAGTCCTGCCTCCGGATAGGCCCCGTCCTCACACCTCCCGGCCCCAGCATAGGCTCCGGCCCAGGCAGGCCCCACCTCCAGGCAGGCCCCGCCCACAGCCGCCAGGTCCTGCCTCCCGACAGGCCCCGCCCCCAGCCGCCGGGTCCTGCCTCCTGATAGGCCCCGTCCCCACGCCTCCTGGCCCCGGCACAGGCTCCCGCTCCAGGCAGGCCCCGACTCCGGACAGGCCCCGCCCCCAGCCTCCAGGTTTTGCCTCCTGATAGGCCCCGCCCCACACCGCCCGGCCCCGGTACGGGCTCCCGCCCCAGGCAGGTCCCGCCCCCATGCTGTCAGGTCCCGCCCGACAGGCCCCGCCCCCCACGCCGCCTGGCCCCGCCCCAAGCCCCGCCCCGCCGCTGCTGGCCAAGACCCCCAGCCGGTGAAGGCGCGCGGGCTGCTTGGGGGTCCTGGCATTCTGGATCCCTGCGGAGACCTGGAATTTTCTTTCTTCTCGCCGCCCCACCTCCCACCACCATCTCACCCCACCGCCATGGAGAAGAGGCAGGAAAGGCCGTTGACAAATGGGGACACTGAGGTTCGAACAGCCCTGCCCTGTCTAGGGCCTCAGCCCTGGGCAGCCCGGCCTCCCGGGGAGCAGGAGGCGCCTTGTGTTTCAGGATTTCAAAGGACGTCCGCATCTGGTTTCTCTTTCCAGGCCGCTACATGCCAGCGGGGGTTCCAGGCAAGGCAGAGGTGAGGCCTGGGCATTGCCAGAGAAACTGAGGCCAGGAAGGGGGCCGTGGAGCCGGAGTTGCACAGCTGGCCTGTGCTTTTCTTCTGGGGGCCTGTGGGCAGGATCTGTTCCTGGGGCAGGAGATTCCTCAGGCTGACTTGCAGGGTAGTTCCCAATTTTCCACTTTGAGATGTGACAGAAGAAATAAGGAAAGTCCCTCTGGTGGGGCCCTAAATTATCCCGGGCTGGCCCCTGGCCCCGTTCTCCTTGGGGAACCTTGTCTGTGGCCACGGGGACTGGACGAGGGCGGAATCACTGACACCAGCCATGTGAGGGGGGCCTACCCTCCTGGCTGTGGGGCCAGGGCTTGTCCCGGCAGGCCCTGCAGGAAGGAAGGTGTTTTCCCGCAGTAGCCCCTGGCAGGGAGTCAGGGCAGCTTCTCTGTGCCCCTTGGGAGGAGAAGAAACTGAGGTCTTCCAACCCCAGCCACTGGTGCTGTTCCAGGTCTTTTCTGAGGCTGGTCCCTGGTGAGATACCGTAGTGTGCATGGCCGGCTGCCTAAGTGTCAGTGAGGCCTGTGTGTAGGTGGTGAGCTCCCCGTCACCAGGGGCATGCAAGCAGCTGCTAGACAGGGAGCCCTTGTGACCTGGGACTGTGGCTGGCCCTAACCGCTGCTCCGCCACAGTCCCTGACCTGCGGATGTCAGGGGATATCGTGCCAGCACAGCCGGAGCCGGTCCTGGCACCAGGTTTTCTTGACTCCCAGGGCAACGGTTAGGAGAACCGGAAAAGCTGGAAAAGGGAAAGATCAAGAAGCAGAAGCAGCTGGGCAGTGGGCGGGGGGAATTAGTGGGGGATGGGGGACACAGGGGTGGACAGGCGCTAGGGCCCAGCTCCCTTAGAAGGAGTGGTGTGGGAGGTGGCCTAGGTTTCACTTTTATCGTGAACTTTTACCGCTGCACACTTAAAAAGCCATCTCGCTGGTCACCCCGTGGTCCATCCTGCACGGCCCCCCCGTGGCACCCGTGAGCTGGGAGGCAGCATTTGTGACGTTTCCCCACCAGCACCTCACACAGCATGTCCCTCCAGAGTCCCCGAAGCCAGGAGCCAGGACACCCCCAAACAAATGGTCCCTTCTCCCCACTGCCAACGGCTGCCACCCTCCCATCCAGACGACCTGTCCCCTTGCCTCTGCCCACAGGGCTGCCTCCTGCCCCTCCGGCCACCACAGTCCACCCTCCCCAGCAGCCCGAGGGATCTTTCTAGAAGGCCTGACCAAGCCCTTCCCCTGCCGGGAGCCTCCCAGGCTGTCCTTCGAATAAAGTCCAGGTTGCTTATCAGACCTTCCGCAGGCTTATCACGCTGCATCTCCCCGGCCGCACCCTGCCACGCTGACCCCAGAGCTTCGTGCCCGCACCGGCCCCCAGCACCCGCCCCTCCTCCTCATCCTCCAAGACCCCCCCCTGAAGCCCCTTGGAGCCACCGAAGGCTCCCGGGGTCCCCATCTGTGCTCCCCAGGGCTGCCATGTGGACTCTTTGCACACGCCTCACCCGTCCAACACAGAGCCCCTACCCGGGGAACCCGCTGCCTTCCGGCCTCCCTGGGAAACTGCCTTCTCTCCGGCTCAGTTTCCTCATCTGCAAAGTGACATCATAGCCCCCTTCCACCAAGGGTTACCCCACAGCCAGGCATGCAATAAATGCAGCATGATGTACCCAGGGGTGGGGAACATGTAAGAGCGGTGTGAGCTCAACAGGCCCCAGGACGGGGACTCAGATGGGGGCCCAGACTTCAGGCCCTTTAGAAATGTTGATGACCTCAGCCTGAGACCAACAGAGAGAGAGAAAAAGGGGAGAAAGAGAGAGACAGAGAGGGGAAAAAGAAAGAGGAGAGAAGAGAGAGAGAGAAGATAGAGAGAGCAAGAGCCTCCCTAGGAAGGACCATGAGAACTGAGACCTGGAGGCTAAGCTAAGTAGGAATCACTTTGTTGGAGAAGGGGAAAGGGCAAAGGGAACAGGAGTTGCAAAGGCCCTGTGGCAGGAAGGAAGACTCGAAGATAGGCTGGTGTCGCTGGTGCAGGGGACTGGGAGGAGGTGCAAGGGCTGTGGGAGGAAGGGGTGCAGGCAGCAGGGCCCAGCTAGGCCCCTACTCCAACTTCTCCCACCAATTTCCATGCCTATATTGTCATTTGATACTTACAGCCACCCTTTAAAAGTGGCTCTGGGCCAGGTGTGGTGGCTCATTCCTGTAATCCCAGCATTTTGGGAGGCTGAGTTGGGACGATCACCCAAGGTCAGGAGTTTGAGACCAGCCTGGCCAACATGGTGAAACCCCGTCTCTACTAAAAATACAAAATTAGCCGGGCATGGTGGCACATGCCTGTAGTCCCAGCTACCTGCAAGGCTGAGGCAGAATAATCGCTTGAATCTGGGAGGTGGAGGTTGCAGTGAGCTGAGATCACACCACTACATTCCAGCCTGGGTGACAGAGCAAGACTCTGTCCCCACCCCACCACTCGCCACCCAAAAAAAAAGTGGCTCTGGGCCAGGTGTTGTGGCTCATGCTTGTAGTCCCAGCTACTCAGGAGGCTGAGGCAGGAGATCACATGAGAACAGGAGGCTGCAGTGAGCTGTGATCACACCAGTGCACTTCAGCCTGGGTGACAGAGACATTAGTGTGTGTGTGTGTGTGTGTGTGTACACATACATATATGGGTGTGGGTTGGCTGTGGGTTTAAAACCCAAGATTGGCTGGGTGCAGGGGATCATGCCAGTCATCCCAACACTTTGGGAAGCTGAAGTGGGAGGTTTGCTTGAGGCTAGGAGTTCAAGACCACCCTGGGCAACATAGCAAGACCCCGCCTCTACAAAAAATACAAAAATATTAGTCGAGTGTGGTGGTGTACACCTGTAGTCCCAGCTATCCAGGAGGCTGAGGCAGGAGGATTGATGGAGGCTGAGGTCGAGCCTGCAGTGAGCTGTGATCATGTCACTGCACGCCAGCCTGAGTGACAAAACAAGACCCTGTTTATGATCTACAAAATAAATGGCTCTATTGATTCTGCAGCTCAAAAAACTGAAGTTCTGAGAGGAAAGGAGGAGAGTGGAGGGAGGGGAGAGGACAGGAGGGGAGGAGGGAGGGGAGAAGACCCCCTGATCGGCCTGCCCTCTCAGGCAGCGGCCCTGACTCTGACACCAGGTGAGGCCCGGGAGGTCGGCCCAGCTGGTGTCCTGCCCAAGTGTACACCCTGGTCCAGGACAGGACTTCCAGGCCAGATGACCTGTTTCCCCACTTCCAGCCTCCACGTGTTCTGAACCCCTCAAAGACAATGGAGGCAGGGAGGAAGGGGTCTCTCAGCCCATCAGGGTGGCAGGGCCCGTGCCACAGGGAAGACATGGCCCGAGGCATCGCTCATTTCAGTCCAAAACGTCCACCTCGGCTTGCATTAGCTTGGCTCCTGGGTCCCCAAGCGGGGCTGCAGAGGTGGGGACCCAGGCGCCACACCCGGAGGGGTGGGGCGGGCTTACGAGGGGTTGACTCCTTCCACCAGTGGATTCAACCCTGAACGTCACCTGACCAAGGCTGCTGGGCCAAGCTGGAACAGAATCAGCTCCTTGAGTCTGGGAGGCGGAGGCGGTTCGGGAATGCAGAGGGCGTGAGAGAGAGAACCAAGGGAGGTGTCCTGGCCGAGTGGCATTTCCCACAGGACTTCTCAGAGCCTTCATCGCCTGATACGCACCTCCACTCTTCCAGGGAGAGGCCACACTGCACAGTGGTTCCCAAACTGACTTGCCCACAGGAGCCCTGCAGACGGTTGTGGGGGACCACGTCAGCCCCACCACAGAGCGTGAAAGGGACGTCGCCTTCCTCCCCACCCCTGAGGCTGCCATCAACCAATGCCGTCCCTACCGCCCCTGGCAGGACAGGGAGCGGGAAGCTGTGACACCCCATTTTAAGGGGCCACCCATTAATTAATTAGGCTCCATGAATAATGCATGCCACCTTGGGTATATTAATAGCATATTTATATGGTGTGCTATGGGGAGTATACATTCTCGTCTGAACACCTCACAAATAATTCACGACACTGCTCCTTCCCCAGCCTCCAGGAGAGCCTGGCCGGTGCTGCGGCTGGGGCCGGTGGGCTGCTTCCCACAGCCAAATTTTACATTTCATTATAAATGGCTTTGCTGGGCATGTCGTTAACTCGTGCATTTCCATCCACTTTATTATTAATGGCTTTCCTGAACTGTAGCAGCCCAACGCCGCGCACAATGCGTTATAAATATTTGATCCGGCATCTATGGTCTGCCATTTATCATTTATAACGGGTTACAAAAACATTATAAAACATTTACTGCACATTTATAGATCATTTTCGACTACCACCACGATGTGTTATAAATACATTATTAATCCTCTCCACACCATTTATAGGAATCTCTTGTAATGGGGCCCAGCCCCCCCCGCCCCCCGCAACCTTCGAGGAGCACAGAGCTCACACGGGGGCTGACAGGTGTCGCTGGGTGGCGGGACCGGGGCAGAGAAGCCAGCCTGCCTCTGATTGCTGTGTGTCCTTGGCGGAATCATGGCACCTCTCTGTTCAGAGGAGAGAGATAATAGCGCAGATGCCTGGCCCTCAGCACCTGCTGTGTGTCACACAGGTTGTTCACTGCCCCCAAGTCTCAGGTAGTTTTTTTTTTTTTTTTTTTTTGAGACGGAGTCTCACTCTGTCGCCGAGACTGGAGTGCAGTGGTGTGATCTTGCCTCATCGCAACCTCTGCCTCCCGGGTTTCAAGGGATTCTCCTGCCTTAGCCTCCCAAGTAGCTGGTATTACAGGCACGCACCACCACGCCCGGCTAATTTTTATATTTTTAGTAGAGACAGGGTTTCACTATGTTGGCCAGGCTGGTCTCAAACTCCTGACCTCAGGTGATCCACCCGCCTGGGTCTCCAAAAGTGCTGGGATTACAGGCGTGAGCCACCGCGCCCAGCCTTGTTTTTATTTTCTGAGATGAAGTCTTGCTCTTTCACCCAGGCTGAAGTGCAGTGGCACTATCTCAGTGATCTTGGCTCACTGCAGCCTCCCCCTCTCGGGTTCAAGCGATTCTCCCACCTCAGCATCCGAGTAGCTGGGATTACAGGCCCGCACCACCATGCCCAGTGCATTTTTAGTAGAAATAGGGTTTTGCCATGTTGGCCAGGCTGGTCTTGAACTCCTGACTTCAGCTGATCTGCCCACCTCGGCCTCCCAAAGTGCTGGGATTACAGGCGTGAGTCACCGCGCCCAGCCTCAGGCATTACCTTGATGCCCACTTCACAGGTGAGAAATCAAGCTCAGAAAGGGGCAGCGATTTGTCCAAAGCCAGTGGGGAGCAGGCGTTAGAACCCTGGGGTCGGTCCTGCCTCGTGTCACCCACCTGCCCAGGCCTGCAGCCACAGGCTATGGCCCCCGCTGACAGGACTCTGGATGGGGCCCCCGGGGTCCTGGCTGGGGCCCCCGGGGTCCTGGCTGGAATGCTGACTGGGGATGAAGGAGGCCTAAAGGGTGTTTGGGATCCAGCAGCCCCTCCACCGTATCCCAGCTCTGGAGGCCCCCGGGCCCTGTGTCCCCAAGGACTGTGTGTTCCCTGGAGCCGGGGCGCCAGCAGTGGCCTGGTGTGCAGAGCACTGTGGTCAGTGCCGCCCTCACCAGGCCCCTGCGTTTTCCATCTTAGGGAGGGCGCGTGGCTGCCTCCTGGCTCCCTCCCCTCCCAGGGCCTGTCTCCCTACTACGGGATGAGTGCCTGAGGAGCCCTCTGTGTGCCAGGCCTGCCCCCTGTGCCCCCCGAGGCTTGCAGGCTCCTCCAGGCCTGGCTCCACAGCAGGAGGACACCAGTGGGAAAAGGGCTGTGGGCGCCGGACCCTTCCCTCCGCCTGCCCTGCTGGTGGTCAGCCAGAGCCCTGCGCCCCACTACAAGTGGATGAGCCCAACTCCTCCCCACCGCTCAAGACCCAGCCTGCCATGCCACCTTCCCCCAACAGCCCTTCCTAACTTCCACAGAGAGGGTGCCCACCACACCCTGGCACAGGCCTACTGGGGTCCAACCCTGAGTCCCTGGTGAGCCCAGCAGGGCCCGGCATGGTGTGTCCTTTTGGGCCTGGCCCAGTGAGGGGGTTTGGAAAGAACTGGGATGTCCAGTTCTGCCTGCCCATGCTCAGCTTCCTACAGGCCACCTCCCAGGACAGAGGGGCTGCTGTCCCCAGAGGAGGCTTTAACTATACTCTCCTCTTCGGAAGCACCTGGAATGACCCCAACCGCCGGCTGGGCCTGGGCCTAATTGGGTCAGGGGTCTGGGTTGCTCTGAGGAAGGGAGCTGGGGGAGGCCCAGGCCCCCCAAGCAGCTCCTGCCCTGCACCCTACCTGCCACATAACCTCGGGCCACTGTCTGGGTCTCCCAGGGTGAATGGGGGAGACGCCTCATGGGGAGACCTGCACTCCTGCTGCCGAGGGCGCTCAGGCCCCAGGTGCCCACACTCAGCCTGTGGCTGCCACCGCCTGGCCTGTTTGAAGGGCAGGGTCCATCCCCAGCCAGAGCTGAAAATGAAACCCGGAAGCACTTGTTTTGAGAGTGAAGCAGCAGGTGAGCTTGTCACTATGGCATCCCCCGGCCCTGCCCCGTCCCTGCCTGGAGAAGGCAGCCCGGGACTGCAGGAAACCACTGGGAGGGGCTGGGACCCTGCCTGGCCTGGCTCAGACATGCTCCTGGGCCTCCCTCCGCTCCTGGAAGGAAGGGAACTGTGGAGTCTGGGCTGGACCCTCTGAGTCTTGGGCTCTAGTGGTCACCCTGGGCGAGGGGCTCACAGCCACAGCCACACAGGAAGGTGCTGATCCCAGATCCTCCACTGTTCCAGAACAGACGGCCCGGGACCTGCCAGCAGCCACCCAGTGGCACAGGGGTCCTGCTGGGTGCCCCACACGGCTGGTTCCCGGGGTCCCTGGGCCCAGTGGCCGTGGTGAGGAACTTGGGGAGCCAGAGGCCAGGCGTGGATCGTGGCCTGACCCAGGGCTCCCTGGTCCATCTCGCAGCCCCCGGTCCACCCTGGGGTCGGCACCATCATTCTAACACCCACACTTCTGCTCACACCAGCCCCTGCCAGGTGCCCACTGCAGGCACAGATTCCAATCTACCCATTTCTTTGTTCAGGCACAGTCAAGCTTCCCTCCCAGGCGTCTTCCCCATCTTTCCCAGCACAGATCGCAGAGGCCTCTCACCTCTGGGACACAGAATCTGGGGTCCACCCCAGCAGCCAAGGCCAGACATGCCCCCTGGGGCTCCCTTTATGGTGGGGACAGGCGCGGGACACCCTCTAGAGGTTATGGAAGCCCTTGGCCAGGTAGAGGCTAAGTTTGCCCCACGGGTGCCACAATTGTGAGCCACTAAGGCCCTGGGCCTTGGGGTCATCTCCCTGGGGTGGGTGGGTGGGGTCTCGGGCACGCCTGGCACATCCTGGCCCCGATCGGCACATACACCAGAGCTGATACCCCTCACCTGAGCCCTTGCCACCCGCCAGGCCAGCTACTTTCCCCAGATGCCTCTGCTTAGCTTAACCTCTGCTGCCTCTTGGGCGGGAGTGAACACAGGCAGAGGCCAAGAGGGTCCCAGGCCCCAGGATCAGGGACCCGCCCTCAGCACCCTCCCCATCCCCCTTCCCCGTGCCTGGTCCACGACGCCAGCCAACGTCCTGGGGCTCTTACCTGTAACAGGCTGCTCTGAGCCAGATACAGGCACCCCCATGAAGGGCCCAGGCTTGCACCCAGCTGGGACACACAGACTGGCCTCCAGGCCTGGCAGCAGTGTCCTTTCCTTTCCCTGTCCTCAACCCAGGCACTGGATTCCGGGCCCACAGAGCTCGGACCTCCCTCCCTCCCTGATCAGACCCTGAGGCGGGCAGGCCTCGGCTGGAAGGACCCCCACCCCACAGCCTGGCTGGAGTGATGTCAGGAGAGCAGAAGACCAGAGGCTGACAGGGTTGCAGCAGGCTCCGGACTGTGGGGTGTGGAAAGCCAGCCTGGAGGAGGTTCCCCGGGAGCCCATAGAGGGTGTAACGTCGGATAAGGGTGGCTCCTGGCTGGAGGGGACGCGGCGACACAGCTGGGGTGCTGCACCTGGGGAGAAGGGTCGGGATCCCGAAGGTGTGGACTGGCAAACGCCCCACATCCAGGCCCGGGAGAGGCAGCCTGCCCTCAGGAGGCTGGGGTTTGGGTGTGGAGCATACAGCAGGCACTGGGGCCGGAGGGCTTGGTGGGCCCGTGCTCACTCGGTCTCAGATGAGATCAGGTCACGTCCCCACCAAGCCCTAGCACACTTCTGTCCTCTAAGACTCGGACGGACACGGGCCCTGACCTTGATCCCTGAGCTGGCACAGCCTGCACACACCCACCCACTATGAGGATGCCTCCCTGCATCCACACCCCACCCCTGGGGGCTGGGGAGGCATCCACATCCCTGACCTGCATCTGCTGAGCCTCCAGGGCCCCTTCCCACTGCACAAACCTGGGGCCCTGCTTCCACTCAGCCCAGCCCCACCCTGGGGCAGCCCACGGCTCCAGGGCCCCAGGGCTCAAATCTCGGCCCTGCCCCTTATCCGCGCAGAGGTAGGAGAGCCAACAGCAGAGCAGGAAGGGCCTCACCCCACACCCAGACCTGTGCTAGGCACTCCTCACTGCTGTCCCTGTCCCTAACCCTAACACACACTCAGACCCAGGGCAGAGGTGCCGGCACCAGGGTCCCGAAGGCAAGGCACTAAGGGCAAGGGTGGGGGAGGGCGGCCGTGCACAGCTGGGATGGAGGCCGCTCAGCGGCCCATGGGCCTCCAAGTCACTCCCAGAGCAGCCTCCCAGTTCCCTGGAGCCACAGGAGCCAGCTGTGGACAGGCACGTCTGGTGACAGACCCGGCACTGGCTCACCCCACCCGGGACCTGGTCCCCGGACCTGTGCAGCCTGGAAGAATCCGAGGGTGGGCAGGCGGGTGCAGGAGTGCCCAGGGGCCCGGGCAGGTGGTGCAGGTGTGCAGGCCAGGGGCTGGGCTGGGAGGCTGTGGGCCTGAAGCCCGGCTGCCCCCTTGCTGGGTGCTGTCGCAGGGCGTCCCCCAAGGCCACAGCATCACTAGAACCTTGAGGCCTCGCCGCCACCTGGGCTTGCAGGAGGGCCTGGGTCGGCTTCTCAGCCACAGCGGCCTGGGTGCAGGGCAGCCGGGGCCTGGCTGACCTGGGAGCACTCATGGGGAACCGGGAGAGCATGGGTCCCATCTGTGTGCTGGAAAGACCCCGGTGCCGCAAGGACCGAGGGGTGGGCGGCCCTAACCCCAACCTGGCTGGGAGGAGAGTGCACTGCGGGCCAGCAAACAGGGCCCCATGCCAAGCTCCGCCCCGCATGCACTAGGACCCTCCCAGACCCTCCCCTGTGAGCGGGTGCTAGCAAAGGCAGGACGAGCAGCACCGCCGGCTACTCGGACTCTTCTGGAGTGGGACCCCAACTCAGCTCCCACAGGCGGACGCCCACAGTTGAGGCTCTCAAGGCCTTGTTGATCCTTTTAGTGCAGGAGAGAGAGACCAGTCAGCCGGGCCAGTCCCCCACGCAGCCTGACAAGGCTGGACTCACTCAACAGAGGCCGACCCCGTGGCAGAGGACTCGAGGCCAGGCAGGGCCCAGGGCCAGCACTTGACTGGGAGACCGTGACAGGGGGCGGGGGCGGCAAGCGGGCAGCATCCCCCGACCCTCGACACCTGCGGGAACTGCTGGCCCAAAGGAGAGCCCGGCCTGGCCTTGGTCTCCACCTCCCAGGACCCTGCTCAACTCCCTGCGCTGTGGGGCTGGGGAGCCAAGGCCAGGGTCCTTGAGGCTCTCACTGGCCAGAGAGCGACACAGGACACCAGAGAGTACACACAGAGTTCAGGTCGTTTCATTCAAAACCAGCCCAGGCCATGCCCGGTGGGATCCTGCACACGCTGGGCCACGTCACCCACCGCTCCGCAGCAGGGCTGTGGCCCAGAAGGTGAATGAGGGCTTGGTGGACGGCCCCCGATGCCAGTGGCCGGCCCGGAGCCACCCCAGGGCTCAGAGTATTGCTCCTGGGCCTGCCTGGCCTCAGGGCTCGGCGCCCTCACCTCCTCGGACAGACCAGCAACGCCCACGCTTCCTGGGCTTTGCCTCGAGGATCCCCGGGGACGGGACGGGTCGGGGCTTGGAGGGGGGTCGGCTGCCACAGGCTCACATCCCGGCCTCCATATGCAGGATCCTCAGGGCCTCGGAGATTTGCGCGCTGGGGTCCATCTGGCCGTACATGCCCACCAGGAAGGCCCGGTGCAGCAGCACAGCCGCATGCTCTGTGGGGGAGACGGGGCCCTGCACGTCACGCTGGCCGCAACATCCTGGCCGCAGTGACCAGACCTCGGGACTCCCAAGAGCCAGCTCTCGGGGGACACACCTCCGGACTCCCCGAGGGCTGCCAGGGCCCCGGGCGGGGGACCAGTCCTCACCTTGGCACAGGAGAGTGTACTCGGGCAGGTTCCGGAGGGCCGTCTGCACCACCTCAAAGTCCTGGCTGCCCAGGCAGTACATGAACGTGGGCAGGAAATCGGCTGCAATGCTGAAAGAGCCACGCACTTTAGTGGGAACCTCCGCCCTGTGCCCACGCCAGACCCCCACCCGACAGGGCGAGCTGAGCCGCCTGGAAGCCTAGTGTGGCCACCAGGCGGGTCAAGCGGTGACCTGGGTTAGCAGGGCCCAGCAGTGGCGGTGGGACAGAGGCCGGCGGTGGCCTCACCTGGGGCTGTTCTGGATGGAGCGCAGGGCCAGGCTGAAGGCGAGGTTGCGGCAACACTCCTCGGCCGAGCTCATCAGCCGCTGCAGGTTGGTCTGACCGGGGGAAAGGTGGGAGGTGTGTGACCAGGGGGTCCAGCCCCCATCGAGGCCCCTTCACCTCTTAGTCTCGTGATGGTTGGCGGCAACGGCAGGGACCCTAGGCTCCTATCCAGAAGGCAGGACGCATGTGCCATTCGCCAGTCCCAGCCCGGGGCTGAAGGTGGGCCTGCCCTGGCAGCAGCTTGACTGTGAACACCTGGGCTAGGGCCCCACCGGAAGCCCAGCCTCAGAGGACTCCTGGGGCTCAGCGCAGGCACGCCATGTTGGGGTGGTGGCCCTGCTGGGGTTCCCCAAGGGAATGGCTCCTCCCAGCTCTCCCTCAGCCCCATCCAGCTTACCGAGAAGAAGCTCAGGATCTCAGGTCTCCGCCGGGACATCTCGTCTATGTCACTCAGAACCTCCAGCAGATCTGACACAGAGAGAGAGCCAGGCCAGAGCTCAAGGGCCCAGGCAGACCTCTGCCTACCCCACCCCAGCCACCCAGAGGGAGCAAGGCCCCGAGCACCACAGGACAGAAAGCACTGGAAAGCATGAGCCCAGTGACGCCCCAGGTAGTCACCTGCCCCCAAGCTCCACAAATGCCCGGGCCTGCCCCTACTAGTGGCCTCCAAGGAGAGGGGTTGACCCCTCACGGCGGCCCCATATCCAGGGTGCTCTTAGCACCAAGTGTCCCCACGGCCCAACTCCATCCGGGCCGCCTGGCCTTGGCTGTCCTCTGACGGCGGCCACCGGTCCTGCCCACTCGCTGGTCCTGCCCACCTGCCTGACCTCTTCCTGCCGCACCCCCACCACCTTAGGGGGCTCCCCTGCTTTTTGCTGTGTCTGAAGCAGAGCAGCCACCTCCAGCTCCCCTGGGCCCCTGAGTTTCTAAGGCCCTCTCTGGGGTTGCTCCCCACTGTGAGGAACAGCCCACCCACCGACAGCCCAGCGTGGGCCGGGTCACGCCGAAGTCAGTGCCCAGATGGCTGCTGGCTGCTGCCTGCAGCCCCATGGGACCCAGGGAGCTGACCTGGCGTGGGTGAAGCAGGGCCTGACTCACCCTCCACCGTTTGGCCCCGGGAAAGCCGCTTCATGTAGGGGGCCATTTCGGCTGCAGTGAGAGGGGTGAACAGGGAGACGCTGACCAGGGGCAAGGAGCCGGCTGAGCTCTCCTCTGGAAGACAGCGACAGTGCTGCAGGAGGGCAGGAGCGGCAGGACGTGCCACACTGAGGCACCAGGACCTGCCCTCCCGAGAGCACAGCGGCCACTGCCCAGGCTCCCAAGGTGCCCGCACACAGCAGCGCTCCACAAATGGGGTGGAGCCAGGAGCCGGGAGCTGCCTTTGGATCCGGCGCATGCACCTCTGCGAGTCTCTCCCTGCTGGGTTTCTCGCAACGTGGGCCAGGACCCACTGGGCACGAGACAGGACGGCCCCTTGGAACCCGGGCCTGGCACTCTTCTGGCAGCACAGGAGAGACGTGCTACGGTGCCATGTCACCTCAGGCAGGGAAAAACCAAGGACAAGCCCTGCCCAGTAGGACCAGGGGAGGCTTCCTGGAGTGGGACACCTCGGACAAGCGCTGGTGGACGGTGGATGTGCCGGGGGCGGGGGGGGTGGGGAGGGCCATTTGGCGGGGCCGGGCGATGTGCCGGGGGCAGGTGTGCTGATGCTCTGTCAGGCACCAGTCAGTGCTTCATCCCCGTGAGGTGGGCCAGGGGCCAGCCAGCAAGGTCCCAGGCTCACACAGCCCCCATCGGGACGCCTCGGACGGCCCAGGGCTGGCTGTGCAGCTGGGAAAACCAGGCCCTGTAGGACTGTTCCGCAGCTGCTTCCAGCAGCCCCTGGCAGCCCCACTCACCCTCGCCCTCTTCGTCCAGGCCTCGGTCAGTCCTGTCGTCCCTGCTGGGCAGGCTGAGCCCTGCAAGGAGGGATTTCAGCATCACCAGGTCACTGTTGTCGAAGGACAGGTCGCTGGGGAGAGAAGATGCTTTCACCTGGGAGGAAGACACTGGCAGGCGGAAGGCTGGGTCAGGGGTCAAATTAGGGCGACATGAGAGCGCGTGGACACAGGCACACAGGAGAGGCCAGGACGCTCAGGGGGAGGGCCGGACGGGGAAGCCACGTGTGCGTGGAACGGGACACAGAGCCAGAGAGCTGCAGGGGTGGGTTCAGACGGCTCCGGCACAGGGTGGGGCGGCCTCTGTGCCCTGGGATGAGCACCACGCTCAGCAGCCCTCCCCGGCCTCAGGAGCAGCATATCTGACACAACACGGCCTTCTCAGGAACACCCTCCAGACCCCGCTGGACCCTTGCCAGAGGCCCGAGGCTTCCCTGCAGCCCATGGGCACTCACTGGAGCGGGTCGGCGTGCTTCTGCAGGAAGGAGATGCCTGCTGGGGCGTTGTGGGTGATGTACTTATGGATGAACTGCACAAACTTGCTGATGAAGGCCGCCAGGTGGCGGGAGGACTTCCTGTAATTCTGCAAAGCAAAAGCGGCACCCTCGAGCTGCTCTGCCCCGCGGGGCCAAAACAGAGCCTGTGCTCCCATCTGCTCCCAGAGCCTCAGGGCATGGACCCCACAGCCAACGAGCCCCCTCTGCCAACCACTGGGGCGTCACAGGCCCGAGGGTGGCCGGCATGGCCTGTCAGGGTGTGGACGTGGCTGTATGGGGCGTGTGCCCAGATGGATGAGGGGCTCGAGGTGCCACAAGCAACACGCAGAGAGCAGCACGGAGGGTCTGGGCTGGGCTTCTGAAGGACGTGGGCCCCCCAGGCACATGAGGGGCATCAGGCAGGGGCTTCCCAGGGTGGGAGCTGGTCCCCAGGGCAGGTGGCCTGGCCTGGGCCCTGGCTGCAGAGGTCCTCCCAGTTCCTCCCCGGGTGGGTGAGGCAGGCCTGGGCCAGGGCAGAGGGAGCGGAAAGGAGCGCGAGGGCGGGCGGCGGGAGCACACACCAGCAGCAGGCGGATGAAGGACAGCAGGCAGTCCCACAGTGCCCCCTGGTGCTCGCTGCGGAACACGTGCGGCTGCAGCAGCTCCAGCAGGCCCAGCACGTGCAGGAAGCAGCTCAGGTGGTTCTGCTGCCGGAACTCCTGGAAGTTGAGGTGGGTGCGGCCGTGCAGGAGCGCCGCGATCATGGGCAGGTGCCTGTGGGCACGGTGAGGGCTCAGTCAGCCCCGGCCGGCGGGCTCACCTGGCGCACGTCCCCAGGAAGGCCCCACTGCCTGCCCTGGGAGCCAGACCCCGTGCTGCCCCCAACACCACCCCCCTGCCCTAGGAGGTGGGGATGAGATCGCCCCTCTCTGATGCCCACCGAGCTCCTCCCACCTGAGGCCCAGCTCAGGCCTCTGACTTCCCTCGGTCAACCTCAGCCCATGGGAACGTGCTTTTTTTTGTTGTTTTTTGTCTGAAACGGAGTTTCGCTCTTGTTGCCCAGGCTGGAGAGCCACAGACCCCCCTGGTTAAACCAGCGTCTGGTGAGGGCAGGGCTTCTGGGCCAGCACCTGAGCAGCAGCAGCGGGTGCGCCACCGCCAGCTTCCGGCAGGCCATGCTGGCATCCGCCCCTCGGTTCTCCAACGCCCGGGAGTCGCTGGTGTCCGCAAGGAGTGTGATGAAGCGGTGGATGAGTCCGTCCAGCTGCAGGGAGGGGTGCTCTGAGGCCGGGGCCGCTGGCTCCCCTCACTTGCCCACCCACACTCAGCCTGGTCGCCAGCTGTGGCCGCGATCCACCGCGTGGCACGCCATGAGCAGAGGAACTGGCTCCTTATGGCTTCCGTGAGCACCTCGGGAGGAGGGCAGGCAAGCCATAGCCAGCCTCTGGGAAAACCCCACACAGAATAAAAGCAAAGCTCAACACCAAATGATACAATGAGCGGGAAACAAGCCAAAACTACACATCGGCCAGGCAGGCGCGGTGGCTCACACCTGTCATCTGTGAGGCCGAGGCAGGAAGATCACCAGAGCCCAGGAGTTCAAGACTAGCCTGGGCAACGTGGCGAGACCCCTCTCTATTTTTAAAAATACAAAAAGATTAACTGGGTGTGGTGGCACGTGCCTGTGGTCACAGCTACTCGGGAGGCTGAGGTGGGAGGCTCACTTGAGCACAAGAGGTTGAGGCTGCAGTGAGCTATGATGGTGCCGCTGCACTCCAGCCTTGGCAACAGACACCCTGCCTCAAAAACCCCCCACAAAACTGCACATCAAGTGTGATTTCAACGAATAAAATGACATATAAGTGAAAAAAACCACATGCAGAAATGATTAGAAAAAGTCAGCTGCCCTCTGTGGTACCAGCAGAAGACAGGCTGCAGGGTCCGGCCTGCGGTGGGGAAGCGGGTATGGGAGGCCCAGCCCTCCCCACAAGGGTCACTGGAGAGGAGCAGACGCAGCCGTCCACCAAGAGCCGTGAACGAGTCCCCAGCAGCTGTCACTGCCCCAAACTGAACGTGACCCCACGTCCACCAGCAGGTGAACAGATAAACCAACGGCCGATCCACACAATGGCAGGCCACTCAGTGCCCACAACACCACGACTCTCCAGACTGTGCGAGCAGAGCACCCACAGGCTCCCTCGGTATAAAACTCAATACAGACAAACCCACAGGGCCACAGGGCGGCGCGGACCGGGAAGGGGCAAGAGGGGAAGCCGGCGACAGCCATGCACACGGTGGTCTCCGCCCTCCCTCCTCGCCAGGCCAGGGCACCTGGGACAGCGGCAGGGAGCGGCAGAGTTGTGCCCTCACCTTGCAGACGCTGCTGCTAGCAGCCCCTTCGCTGTGCAGTAGGACCTCAGGCACGGGCACCCGCAGCTCCGGCCGCTGTAGGTAGAGCTGCAGGAGGAGGTCTCGGCAGCGCCTGCCTAGCACACTGGAAGAGGTGGAGCGGGGCTCACCAGGCGGACGGGGCCCCAGTGACAGGGGTGGGCGGACGGGACCAGGTGTGATGGGAACCCACCCAGGGGCTGGGCCTCGACCCCCTCCATGGCTCACTCCCAGGCAGCATCTGGGGCTGGGGGGCCTGAGCACCTGTCTCCCCGCTGCTGGATGCAGCCTGACAGGTGCTCCGTCACCTTCCTGACGCTCTCATCGTCCCCACGACAGCAGCTGAGCAGCAGGGGCAGCCGGGCCTGGATGAGGCTGCAGGCGGCTGCGTCCCCATCCTGGCTCCGCGTCTCCGCCTCGGCCAAGATCAGCTCCACCAGGCTGATGAGCTCCGGGCCCTGTACCCGCAGCACCAGCTCCTCCCGCCGCTTCTGTAACGGATGCCCACGTCAGCCCCGGAGCGCCACCCCCTCTCCCGGATGGGCCGTCCCCTCTCCCGGATGGGCCACCCTCCCAAGACCTGCCTGCGGGGTGCGCTGGTCCCGCCCCTGCCAGATGCGAGGAACGTGGATGCAGGCCCAGAGGAAGTCCAGAGAGGCGGAGGGGTCGAACCTGTGGGGAGGCACGGGTTCCAGAGCACGAGGTGTCTCGTCTCAGCGTGGGAGATACCAGTCAGAGCCGGCGCTAGGAGAGTTCTTGTGAAGGCCAGCGTGCACGCAGCCCAGGTTGGGGACAGGGAGGCGCCCACCTCTGCTCCCGGCTCTTGCCCAGCAGGACTCGGATGCACTGGTGCAGCGTGGGCCAGCTGGACTGATGCGTGAAGAGGGTCAGGAGATAGGGGCGGAACGAGGGCACTTGGGCCTGACCTTTGCCCTGCGGAGGGAGGAAGAAGCCCGGATGGCCTCACCTGGACCAATGGCAGGCTCTGCTGAGGTCAGCTGACAGCTTCCCCAATGAGCCACTCAGAGAGCCGAGGCTTGGGGCGCTGCCGGTGACACTGGCCCCGTCATGTGGTGCTGGAGAGCCCCTCCTGGTGGCTGCACAGCACCTCCCCGCCTCTTCCCACTGGAGCCATGCCGCAGAGCGGAGGTGCCCGGGGCTCCATGCAGCCTCTCTGGTGAGGCCATCCCTCCCCTGCGGAGGACATGGGGAGCCCAGCACCTGCCCTCCCTTCTCCTGGCCACAGCCCCATTCCCTTTGGGAAGATGGAGGCCCCTACATGATCTACAGGGTTTGGCAGGGCTGACCCCACGCCATCCACCCACCCCATCCCTACATCTGGCTGGTCACAGTGCTGGTCCACAGGTGACTGTGACCCTGGCCTGGGTTCTGCTAGGGCCATTGGGGGACCTACCCTTCCTCTGGGCCATTGGGGGACCTACCCTTCCTCTGGGTTGCTACAGGGACACATGGCCTGAGAGCAGGGGGGGTGCTGGGGCCCCTGCAAGGCTCGCCTAGGCCAAGGATGCTGCACTTCAGGTCAGGAAGAGCCTTTACCCCAGGGTGGGTCCCCGTGCTGAAGCTGGGTGCCACCCACCTTCCTCCAGGAGAAGAGCAGCCTGTGCTGCAGGTCGGGGCAGCTGCTGACCACCTCGGGGTCCAGCATTTCCAGCCAGTCCACCAGGAGGCCTGACGAGGGCCCCAGTCGCACGGCCTCCAGGCTGCAGGGAGAAGGTGGCTCAGGGAGGGGCTGGTGCCGCCCGCCTGCCCGCCCTGGCCATGTGCAGCACCCCAGCTCACCTGCCACCGTCTGCACCTGGCTTCCCCCCAGCCAGGGGCTCATCCTCCTGCAGCAGCAGGGAGCTCACCACCACAACGGGTTTACAGACTGGAAACAGGGAGGCAGCATCCGCAGTGGCAGAGAAGAGCGCGGTCAGCAGCTCCTCCAGGTGGGGGGACCTCACCTCGATCAGCCCCCGGAGGACTGCGCAAGGGACAGAGAGACATGTGGGTCACTCCCAGGTCGGGGGGGTGCCGCTGAGTGGGTGTGGGCTAGCCAGGGTGGGGTGTGGGGTTAGCGTGTGTGGGACACAAGAGCAGAGCCCAGCTGGGGCCAGAGAGTGCGGCCAGGAACGGAGAGTGTGGCCGGGGCCGGAGAGGAGAGTGCAGCAGGGGCTGGAGAGTGCGTCCGGGACCGGGGCTCACTTTGCCGGGTGCAGCAGTGATCGGGGGCCCCCCAAGGTGGAAGCTCCAACTCATTCTCAAGAGGCCCTGCCCTGAGCCATCTGGGAGGGGACCTCTGTGGGCACTTTCCGGGGACAGTGCTGAGCAGCCACTGTCTGTCCCCCACTGGGCAGCAAGAAGGAGCCTCAGGTTTGGGTCTTCCCAGGGCCCCAGTGGCCCAAACGGACGGGGCCAGGAAGGTACCTTTGCTGATCAGCTCTGGCTCCACGCTGCAGTGCTCCCCAGACCTTAGGGTGGCGATGATGGCACGGACAGTGGAGCTGACCACCTCCAGGTCCTGATGGAAGGCCAGGGCCTCGGCCAGGCGCAGGAGCCCCCCTCGCACTGTGGGAGGTCTGTGTGAGTGCCCTGTGGCTCCAGCCCTCATCCCATCGGTGTACCCCATCCAGGGAGGCCCCACAGTAGAAGGGCTCCCCTGGGTCCACACGGGTACCCACCCCCCAAGCCACTGCCTGGGCCTCGGGGTGCCAGGCAGCTTGGCCACTCTGAGTGAGCCCCCGTCCAGTGCCCCCCAGCCATCTGCCAGTCCGGCGCGGTCCTCACCATCGCTGAGCTTGCGCCCAGCTGAGGCCTGGCTGGCAAGCATCCTGAGCTGTGCCCGCAGGGGCCCGCCCTCCACGCCGGGGCTGTCCAGCCACTGCAGCATCTGCAGGAGCACCTTCAGGAAGAGCGAGGAGAAGCCGGTGTCCTGCGGCACACAGCGCTGCGGGGACAAAGTGGCACGTGGCTACCCTGGCAGACGACACACGGGGACCCAGAACCCGAAGTCCAGGGCAGGGGCCATGAGGCTGCTGAGACCTGCCGCGACCGGCACTTGGGGCCTGGCCCAACCTCATCCCGCCTCCTGCCTGAAACGGTGCCTCCCCTGCACGGGCCCAGATGACCTCACAGAGACCCTTTCAAAACCCCCCTGCTGGTGAGGGCTCCCACGCGGTTCAAAGGAAAAAATAAATACAGACACACAAGTAAAACACAGTCCCAGGCACCAGCAGATGGGGAAAGCAAGGCAGGAGCGCTGAGCCTGGGTGGTGCGAACAGGCGGACGCCGCACCGCCCCCACCTTCCATCCCGGGGGAATGTTCACTGCAAAAACGGGGCCCCACCGCCGCCACTCCCTGGGGCACTGTCCTTTCTCACTTAGAAACTGAGACCCGAGACCCACAGAGGAGCAGTCACAGGATACCTGGGCCGTCCTGCAGGAAGCAGAGCCCTCACTGCCCTCCTCCCTCCTCCCACCCGAGAGGCCCACACCCGGGCACCTGGTACTGGCAGAGCTGGCGCAGCAGTGGGCAGGCCAGGAAGTGGCTGCGGTGCATGGACATCACCAGGGCGCCGCCGTGTGGGGAGCTGAGCAGGGTGGCGAGGGCCTGCAGGACACGCACCGTGATGCCCGGCACCTCGGGGTTGCCCTGGACGATGCGGGCCAGCTCCTGGCCCAGGGCCTGCTGCAGGGCAAGGGCCACGGGGCGGGGACTGGAGCTCTGCCACCGAGGGTCCGGGCTGAGCGGGAAGATCTGGAACAGGGAAGGCCAGTGTCAGGAGGAAGCGGAGGAGGAGGAGCACAGCGGAGAGGCTAAGCACCCGGTGCAGCTCCGTGCCACAACCGCGTCCCATCATGTCCCTGTTCATTTGTAGCCCCCACCTTGTGGCCTGAGTGGCCCAGGGCCCTTGAGACCTGTGATGGGGAGGGGTGAGGGACCCCAACACCCAGGAGCTGCCCCAGAGGACAAAGGTGTCCAGAGCCTGCCCAGGGACCACTAGGTTCTCCATTAGGAGGCGGTGAGGCCTGCAGGATCCCCGGCTCCAACAGCCAGACCTCAGGCCAGACCTGCAACCTCAGCTTCTGCACGCATCAAACCGGGTGCCCTGCGCAGAGGGGTGTGCAAGGATGGCAGGGAGGGTGCAGGGTGACCCCCTTCCCCAATGTTGGCCTGAGCCTCCGTCTGAGAGCATGGGGGTGTTACGTGAAAGCAGCTTGCCAGGGTCAGGCGGTCACGCGTGTAAAGGCCGCTGTGCGTGTGCAGCGTGCCAGGGTCAGGCGGTCACGCGTGTAAAGGCCGCTGTGCGTGTGCAGCGTGCCAGGGTCAGGCGGTCACGCGTGTAAAGGCCGCTGTGCGTGTGCAGCTTGCCAGGGTCAGGCGGTCACGCGTGTAAAGGCCGCTGTGCGTGTGCAGCATGCCAGGGTCAGGCGGTCACGTGTGTAAAGGCCGCTGTGCGTGTGAGGCGGCAGGGGAGGCTGCACAGAGGAAGAGGGGCTGCAGGTGGAGACCCACATGCAGCAGCATCGCTACCTGGAGGAACATGCCAGCCAGGTCGTCCTCAGGGCCCAGCACCCGGAGCTGGGTCCCCGCCCGAATCCGGCCCTGGCCTATGGGCTGCTCTGGGCTGCTCTTTGGTTTGGGTGCCTCTGTGCTGTCTGCAGAGACAGGAGAACCGTCAGTGGCTGGACACTTTCTGACCAGCTTCCAGCGGTGGGAACTGTGCAAGCCATGGCAAGTCCAGCCCCGGGGACTGTCACCCAGGAGGGAGCTCAGACCTGGGCTCTGTGCTCCCCAAGGACCCCAAGTCTCGCTCAGGACCACAGGGATCTCAAGACTCTGAACAGGAAGCTGCATGCTGGCCAGAGGCAAACGCTGCCCAAAGACAGGCTGAGAGCTTCTGTGGGGGCCCCTCTCAGGTGGCATCAGCAAGTGTGCACTGCCCTGTGTGGCTGTGCAGGCCCCGTCCCCCTCCCCAGGCTGGGTCTGTGTGCCGGCCCCACCCCTCCCCAGGCTGGGTCTGTGTGCTGGCCCCACCCCTCCCCAGTACCTCGGCGGGGCGGCAGGGAGGCTGTGAGCAGGGAGTGGAAAGTCTGGCCTCCGGAGGCGCCTCGCTCATGCTGGACCTCCACCAGGTGGGCCATGTAATCTGCAAACAGTAGCAGGGTCACACTTGGGCGCGGCCAGGGGCCAGGGAGCAGGTCCTTCCCTCTCCACAGAAACCAGAGTTGGAGATGCCCCCACAGTCACCAGCGCTTCCTAAGGACTTCAGAAGCTGGGTGGGCTCAGTCAGTACTGAGGCCCCAGGAGCTCCCTCCAAGCTCAAAACACGGCCCTAGGGGGTGCCTGGACCCAGGGTTGGGGCAGGCCCAGGCCTTGGCTCCCTCCTGACTGTGCCAGCCTCACCAACACACAGCTCTAAGCCTGCCCTCGAGTGCCACCCACACCCACCCGACCTCGGATCACCCACCCGCTCGCACCCAGGCCCCAAAAGCCTGGCCGGGCTGGGGCTCGGTCAGCGTGTATGAACCCACTCCGCGGGTCCCCGGCATCTTACTCTTGTCCATGATGTTCTGCTCCAGAGTCTGGGGGTCGTGGGCCACTGCCTGGTCCAGGAACTGGAGGAGTTTGCTCATGCTGGACACGGGGATGCCAAACGACTGCACGAACAGCAGCAGCTGCTGCGGCTCCAGGTCCTGCAGGGCTGAGGGTGCACGCGCTCCGTAACGCCACCCAAAACCCGGGCAATGCGCACTCGGGACCCCACCCGAGACCTGGGGCTGCCTGTGCGCAGTGACCCCACCCACCTGAGACCCTGGGCCACGTGGGCTCAGTGACCCCACCCGAGACCTGGGGCCGCACAAGGGGGCAGCAGCTCGGGACCGCCTTGAGCCCTGGATGGCAGCTGTGTGGACCCCGTCCCCAGGGGTGGGTGGGCGCTCCAGAGGGCCTATGGTGGCACGGCGCAGTACACTTCCCAAGCTGCGCGCAGGCTGCTGTGACTATCTCCTCTCAGTGCTCAGGGCAGCGCTCTTGCCCCGAAGCCATTGGCGGCTCCCGGGGGCACACAACAGCCTAGACCCCTTGGCAGTCATGGGTTTCCAGAGCCAGCCCCACTCACTCACCAAGGTGCCCCCCATGTCTCCTCACTGTCAGCAGGCACCAGCCCTACTGACCTACGTGGGCCCAGGCCCCTTGCTCAGCCCTTGCTGGGGTCCCCAGCTGCAGCTCCCAACCCCCAAATCCTTCAGGGACCCCAGAGGCCCCACTACTTCCCCTCCTCCTCTCCAACCGCAGACCACTTTCTCTTTTTTCCATCCAGGACCTGTTTCTCACTCTAGACCCCTGAGCCTGAGAGTAAGACCCTCTCGGACGGGGCCAGCACAGGCTGCCCTAGGTCTCCTCCCAGGGTCCAGCACAGCCTGCTGTGGCCAGGATATATGATCTGCAGGATCCCCTGAGGCTACCTGGCCAGTCTTCTCCTCTGCCACAGCCGGAGGCTGCCCAGCCCCACGAGGAGCAGGCAAGGGGCCCGGGACCCCCGAGTCGGCAGCTCCCACCCGAGCCCAGCCTGGGCCGTACCGGCGTCCACCAGGCGGAGCACCTCAGAACGGATCATGCGCAGCTTCAGCCAGTCAGGAAGCAGCAGCGCCTCCTCCGACGTGTCCACCAGGAAGGCGGTGGGCAGTGGCTTCTCCTCCGGAAACCAGATGTCCAGCAGGGCCTGGAACTCGCTGTCGTCGGCTTCAGGAAGGACAACGGGTGAGCGGCCTTCAGACCTGCCAGGAGCCCAGCCCCAAGCACAGCTGGTGCCAAGGCTAAAGGCACCTCCTCTCCCGAGGGGGAAACCGAGACTTGGGAGGAGCACGGGGCTCCCGTGCTAGGTGAGCACTTGCTGTGTGTGGATGCTGTGCGTAGGTGCACGCAGGGAGGAGCACGGGGCTCCCGTGCTCGGTGAGCACTTGCTGTGTGTGGATGCTGTGCGTAGGTGCACGCAGGGAGGAGCACGGGGCTCCCGTGCTCGGTGAGCACTTGCTGTGTGTGGATGCTGTGCGTAGGTGCACGCAGGGAGGAGCACGGGGCTCCCGTGCTCGGTGAGCACTTGCTGTGTGTGGATGCTGTGCGTAGGTGCACGCAGGGAGGAGCACGGGGCTCCCGTGCTCGGTGAGCACTTGCTGTGTGTGGATGCTGTGCGTAGGTGCACGCAGGGAGGAGCACGGGGCTCCCGTGCTCGGTGAGCACTTGCTGTGTGTGGATGCTGTGCGTAGGTGCACGCAGGGAGGAGCACGGGGCTCCCGTGCTCGGTGAGCACTTGCTGTGTGTGGATGTGTGCGTAGGTGCACGCAGGGAGGAGCACGGGGCTCCCGTGCTCGGTGAGCACTTGCTGTGTGTGGATGTGTGCGTAGGTGCACGCAGGGAGGAGCACGGGGCTCCCGTGCTCGGTGAGCACTTGCTGTGTGTGGATGTGTGCGTAGGTGCACGCAGGGAGGAGCACGGGGCTCCCGTGCTCGGTGAGCACTTGCTGTGTGTGGATGTGTGCGTAGGTGCACGCAGGGAGGAGCACGGGGCTCCCGTGCTCGGTGAGCACTTGCTGTGTGTGGATGTGTGCGTAGGTGCACGCAGGGAGGAGCACGGGGCTCCCGTGCTCGGTGAGCACTTGCTGTGTGTGGATGTGTGCGTAGGTGCACGCAGGGAGGAGCACGGGGCTCCCGTGCTCGGTGAGCACTTGCTGTGTGTGGATGTGTGCGTAGGTGCACGCGGGGAGGAGCACGGGGCTCCCGTGCTCGGTGAGCACTTGCTGTGTGTGGATGTGTGCGTAGGTGCACGCGGGGAGGAGCACGGGGCTCCCGTGCTCGGTGAGCACTTGCTGTGTGTGCATGTGTGCGTAGGTGCACGCGGGGAGGAGCACGGGGCTCCCGTGCTCGGTGAGCACTTGCTGTGTGTGGATGTGTGCGTAGGTGCACGCGGGGAGGAGCACGGGGCTCCCGTGCTCGGTGAGCACTTGCTGTGTGTGCATGTGTGCGTAGGTGCACGCGGGGAGGAGCACGGGGCTCCCGTGCTCGGTGAGCACTTGCTGTGTGTGGATGTGTGCGTAGGTGCACGCGGGGAGGAGCACGGGGCTCCCGTGCTCGGTGAGCACTTGCTGTGTGTGGATGTGTGCGTAGGTGCACGCGGGGAGGAGCACGGGGCTCCCGTGCTCGGTGAGCACTTGCTGTGTGTGGATGTGTGCGTAGGTGCACGCGGGGAGGAGCACGGGGCTCCCGTGCTCGGTGAGCACTTGCTGTGTGTGGATGTGTGCGTAGGTGCACGCGGGGAGGAGCACGGGGCTCCCGTGCTCGGTGAGCACTTGCTGTGTGTGGATGTGTGCGTAGGTGCACGCGGGGAGGAGCACGGGGCTCCCGTGCTCGGTGAGCACTTGCTGTGTGTGGATGTGTGCGTAGGTGCACGCGGGGAGGAGCACGGGGCTCCCGTGCTCGGTGAGCACTTGCTGTGTGTGGATGTGTGCGTAGGTGCACGCGGGGAGGAGCACGGGGCTCCCGTGCTCGGTGAGCACTTGCTGTGTGTGGATGTGTGCGTAGGTGCACGCGGGGAGGAGCACGGGGCTCCCGTGCTCGGTGAGCACTTGCTGTGTGTGGATGTGTGCGTAGGTGCACGCGGGGAGGAGCACGGGGCTCCCGTGCTCGGTGAGCACTTGCTGTGTGTGGATGTGTGCGTAGGTGCACGCGGGGAGGAGCACGGGGCTCCCGTGCTCGGTGAGCACTTGCTGTGTGTGGATGTGTGCGTAGGTGCACGCGGGGAGGAGCACGGGGCTCCCGTGCTCGGTGAGCACTTGCTGTGTGTGGATGTGTGCGTAGGTGCACGCGGGGAGGAGCACGGGGCTCCCGTGCTCGGTGAGCACTTGCTGTGTGTGGATGTGTGCGTAGGTGTACGCGGGGAGGAGCACGGGGCTCCCGTGCACGCATCTGATCCTCACAGACGCTGCAGGAAGGCAAGCAGCATCACTGCCATTTTGTCTTGGCCAAGGGGACATGTGCGTGTCCCTGTCCGGCCCCTGCCCTCGGGGCTTTGCTTGGCTGAACCAGGTCCCATCCAGTTCTCTGGCTCCACAAAGCCAATGGGAAACCCCACAGGCCCAGGCCCACATAGGGCCAGCTTCCCCAGCTGCCCTTCCCAAGGGCGACGCCTGTGACTGTATCTGCCTCCCAACAGGGGTCACCACCCTGGCACCGCCCACCCACGTCCACCCGAACCCCAGCAAGAGGGTTCCACCCCTTCCCCCACTGACAGACACAATGGGGTGAACGTGGGAGCAGTTCCTGCTGTCAGCCAGGAGTAAAGGGGAAGGCGGCGGCCGCAGACGGCATGGCTGGGTAGGCGCCGGGTTCCAAACACTGTGCTGGCCAGGGCGTCCTCAGGGTCACACGCTTGGGCCCCAGGGAGAGGACCCGCTTGCCTGGCAGCCTCATGTCGCACCGCCACACGGTGAAATCCCGAGTTTGCTGCCTCCCAGGCACCACAGGCCTACACGGTTAGGCTGGGGCAGTGAGGACTCTGACCCCAGGCTGTACCAGGCCCTCCAGCTCAGAGCTCTACAGGCTGGGAGGACCCACCACGTGGGGATCTCCCACGCGTCCACCAAGTGCTCAGAGACACGCGGGACGGACTGCAGCCTCCTCTTTAGGAGAGAAGCCGGGACACAGGGTGGAAGGGCTGGGGGGCTTCCCACCCAGAAGCAAGGCAAGGACGCGGAAGCCGCTGGGTGTGGTCAGGGCCGTGGCCCGCCTGGCACGAAGCTGCCCCTCCCGGGGCCTGTGGCGGCTCACCTCGCGGCGGGCCCAGTGTCAGCAGGATCACCATGGCATGGACCACGAGGATGTGCATGGTGGCTGTTTCTCCGCTGCTCCAGCGTAGGAAGACCTGGTCCTGAGACTCCGACTGTGGGAAAGGAGGTGGAGTCAGGGCCGTGAGGTTCGGGGACCCAGAGCCAGTGCCGAGGGCACCAAGCGGGCACCGAGCACGCCACGCAGCCTCACCCAGCTGTAGACCTCCTCGCCCTCCTTGCTCTGCCGCATGCGCCTCACGTAGCGCGAGAAGATGGACAGCAGAGCGCTCAGCACGGCGTCCGACGCGGCACTCGGGGAGAGCTTCGAGAAGAGGTGGGACATGATGGTGGAGCGCTCCACGACCAGCCGGGCCACATCCTGGTGTGTGGACAGGGAGGCGTCAGAGGCTCCGAGACAGCTCTGCTCTCCGGCCAGCTGGGGCGGCCTCGTCGCGGGCACGCCCTCACTGGGATCTTAAGCAGGGCCTGCGGCACCGCAGACCCTCACTCAGCCGCAGGCTGCCAGGGGAGATGACCAGAGCTGGGTTGGACACTCCAGGGGGGAGGGAGGACACGACTCTCACAGCCAGGGACCATGACCAGGCCCTGAAAGCGGACGCTGCTGCCCTCTGCCCGGCAGCCTCCATCTGTCCACCTATCGCTCGTTCCCTAAGGACTCGGACCATGAACTTTCACCAGGTCACAGCGCGGGTTGTGGACAAGAGGACGGTGGCGCAAAGTCAGAAGAAGCCCAGCAGAGAAGGACAGCACAGGAGAGAAGATGGGAGTCAGCGCCACACATGTGAGCTAGAGATGCTGAGGACAGCGGGCAGGTGCCCGGTGACCTGGGCCCACAGCCCAAACCCTCCTGGCGTCGGGGAGAGGGCTGATGGCTCAGATTCCACCCTGCTGTGAACAAGGCACCCTCACCCCTGCGGCTTCGCCTCTTCAGGGTCTGGGGAGTGAGGCTCCAGGGAGTGAGTGGTGACTAAGGAAGGGACACAGGTGGCCACAGAGTCATAGAGGTCCCAGCACAGAGGCCGTGACGGCCCTCCCACCCTCAATGCCTTCCTGCGGCCCAAGCCGCCGCCAGCCCAGGGCACTGCACCACTCGCCCCTTACCCTCCCCAGGGCGGGGTCTCTGTGCTGACCCCGTCCCCTCCCCAGGGCCACACTGCTGGCTGGCCCCGTCCCCTCCCCAGGGCCACACTGCTGGCTGGCCCCGTCCCCTCCCCAGGGCCACACTGCTGGCTGGCCCCGTCCCCTCCCCAGGGCCACACTGCTGGCTGGCCCCGTCCCCTCCCCAGGGCCACACTGCTGGCTGGCCCCGTCCCCTCCCCAGGGACACACTGCTGGCTGGCCCCGTCCCCTCCCCAGGGACACACTGCTGGCTGGCCCCGCTGCCTCACCAGGGCCAGGTCGCTGTGCTGGGCCTGCTCCTCCACAGGCGTGTGCTGGGACAGGTAAATTAGGTAGGCGCTGATGGTCTGGGGGTCAGTCTCCATGTGGATTGCCTGGAGGGGAGGGTGGTCTGAGTGGCACCAGGGCAGGGCTGTGGCCTTCTCATCCCTCCCCGCCACGGCCCCGGTCAGCGCCCTCACCTGCTGCAGGGCCAGGGCTGTGGTGCTCCTGACGCTGTCGAACAGAGGCAGGCGGGGCAGGTCCCGCAGCAGCCACTGATAGCCCTGCAGCACATCTGTGTCCCCCGCATCCTCCTCCATGGGGGGCTCCTTCTCCTCCCCGTCCCGCAGGCTGCCCTCCGAAAGCACCAGCGACAAACCCTGTGGCAGACACGCATGAGCTGGGCCGGCTTTCGGCAGCGCGGGCAGGGTCTCACCCCGGCCCTGGGAGCACACGCATGGTGCCCTCAGAGCCCCGAGGAGAATGTGGCACTTGCTTCCCAGGCGAGAGGCCGCAGGTAAAAGGGAAAAACAACACTGAGCTCTTTCTGTTAAATGCTTCTGTTCAAGTTTCTGAAGCCACTCTGGACCTTCCCGTCACCAGCAAGAAAGGAACACCAGGCAGGCGGCAGGGTCCACCTTCACGTTTCACTAGCACGTCCCTCCTACGCAGGGAAGGAACTTAAAATACAGTCGGGGTGAACTGAACACTCATTTGATTTTTACTTTTCCTTTTTAAGACAGGGTCTCATTCTGTTGCCCAGGCTGGAGTGCAGTGGTGTGATCACAGCTCACTGCAGCCTCAAGTGATTCTCCCATCTCAGCCTCCCAAGTGGCTGGGACCACAGGTGCATGCTGCCACACCCAGCTCATTTTTCTCATCTTTTATTTTTTGTAGAGATGGGTATCATTATGTTGCCCAGGCTGGTCTCAAACTCCTGGGCTCAAGCGATCCTCCTGCCTCAGTTTCCCGAGTAGCTGGGAACACAGGCACACACTACCACACCCAGCTAATCTTCTCAGTTTTTGTAGAGATGGGATCTCCCTGTGTTGCCCAGGCTGGTCTCAAACTCCTGGACTCAAGTGATGCTCCCACCTCGGCCTCCCAAAGTGCTGGGATGACAAGAGCAAGCCACCGCGCCAGGCCTACTCATTTCACTTATTTTTCATTTATTTATTTTTTTTTCTAAGATGGAGTTTCACTCTTGTTGCCCAGGCTGGAGTACAATGGCACGATCTTGGCTCACCTCAACCTCCGCCTCCCGGGTACAAGCGAGTCTCCTGCCTCAGCCTCCAGAGTACCTGGGATTACAGGCGCCCGCCACCACGCCCAGCTAATTTTTTCTATTTTTAATAGAGGCGGGGTTTCACCATGTTGGCCAGGCTGGTCTCCAACTCCTGACCTCAGGTGATCCCCTTGGCCTCCCAAAGTGCTGGGATTCCAGGCATGAGCCACCGCGCCCGGCCCCCAGCCTACTCATTTGAAGCATGAAGAGGGTGCGCAAAAAGGCCCACCCCCACCTCACCTTCATGGCCAGCACGCGGGAGGCCACCTGGGAGGAGCCGAGGCGCCGCAGGAAGTAGTCCAGCACCTCACATGTGGTCTGCTCATCAGCCTTCGGGCCCAGGAGCAGGTCCTGCAGGCGGCCCAGCAGCTGCCGCTGCTTCTGCTGCCTCTGCAAGGAGGAGGAGGCTCTCAGGGGTGCAGGTGACGGGCCAGGCGGGTGGGACGTGGGGTGCGCGGCTGGTGGGCTCAAGCACAGGCGGCCCTGACGGGGTGCGGGGTGAGAGGCGGGGGGGGATGCGGGGTGGGCGGCCCTGACCTGCCGCTTCTTGGCCTTCTGCTCCTTGCTCTCGCCCTCATCGTCCTCCTCCCCGGAGGCAGCATCATCCACAGCATCGTGCAGCAGGAACTCGCACAGACACTGCACGGGCAGCACGTCCAGGGAGCCCTCGCTGGACTGTACCAGGTCTGCCAGCCAGGGCATGGACTGCGAGGAGGCCTGGGCAGGCGACAGTGGCCCCCGTTCAGCACCTTCCAGGCCCAACACCTGCCACCAGCCCCCCAGGTGACCACGGAGCCAGAAAGGGCGACACACAGCAGCCAGCTCATGGGCCCCCCATCCAGGTGTGTCCTTCTGGCCACCAAGGCCTCCAGAAGGTTCCGGGCCTCCCGAGACCACCATCTCTACCTCCTGGAGCCTCGGCACTCACCTGCCGCTGGATGATGTGGAGGAGGAAGTCGGGGTTTCGGCTGCGGCACAAGAGGTGCCCGAGGCGGAGGGACTGGTTGAGGCTTTTCACTTGATCCAGGATGTGAGGGGGAGGCCTCCGAGGGGGTCCTCTGAGGGTCACAGGGGATACGGTGCGTCAGCACGCCCTGAGCAGATCACCCCCAGAACCCCTCCTCCCCCAATCCCTGCTTCGAGGGGCAGCCGACAGCCCGAGACGAGCAACCTGTCCTGACCTGGGATGTCCCCAAGGCCTGGCCCCACGGCAGTAAGCCAGGGACGTGGGGACGGGGCTCCATGGGCCTTTCAGGGTCTGCCGCAGTGCGGTCGGCTCCGCCTGCTCCTTCAGCCTCTGTCCCACCCACACCAACCACCCACAGGTCCCGACGGCAGGCGCGGGGCGGGGCTGTGTGGGCTGCATACTGGGGGTCCAGGCTGGTGAGCTGCGACAGGAGGAGGCTGCTGCTCTCCGTGATGGTCTGCTTGGTGGACGCGGCCGCCAGGTGCCCCTCGAAGGCCAGGATCTCCTGCTTCTCCCGCTGGGCGGTCTGCAGCTCACGGTTCAGCATCTCCGTCCGGGTCTCCTCATCCGTCAGGGTGCACGGCGGGTAGGAGTAGTTGCTAGGGCCAGACGAGGGAGCGTGTCACCCTGCCCCCCATGAAGGGCTCACTCCCAGTGGACCACGCTCAGGGTCAAGGAGGGTAAAACCCCTATGGCTGCTGCTGCCTGCTGCACAGCAGTCAGGAGCACAGGGCGCCCGGGAGCATCCACAGGGCTGTCAGAGCTGAGACCACAGAGAGAAGCCACGGCGCTGCCTCGTCCTCAACAGGTAGCATGCCTGCCCTCACCAGAGCCAAG
Organism: Pongo abelii; assembly: GCF_028885655.2. Lineage (NCBI taxonomy): Eukaryota > Metazoa > Chordata > Mammalia > Primates > Hominidae > Pongo > Pongo abelii. The sequence continues at coordinate 1,506,002 of NC_071991.2, forward strand.
GCCGGCGGTGTCAGAACCTGGCCTCCTCCCAGGCCACCTCCCCTTCCACGCCACCTATGCTGGGAGCACAGCCTAGTTTGATGGCCATGCAGGCTCCGCCTGCCCCATCCAGGGACAGACCTGCAGGGCAGGGACTCTCTTGCCTACAGAGGCACACGTGGCTTCGGCGTGTTCCAAAACCCAACTCCCCATGGCCGCTCTAATCTGAGCTCTGTCCCCAAGGCCCCAAAGGCAGTCTGCTCCTTCAGAGGCGGGGGGAAGCAGCTGTGCCTCCCACCTCAGGACACACACGCGCCCACTCCCCACAACGCACAGGCAGACACACACCCAGTCCCCACAAAACCACGGGCAGACACATGCCCAGTCCTCACAGTGCAACAGCCCCACACGTACCCGATCCCAATGCCACAGACACACACACACCTGGTCCCCACAATACCAGGGCCACACACACTCCCCGTCCCTAAGATGCCACAGCCTCGGGCGCCCCTTCACCTTGGCCACTGCCCTTGGTGTGGTGCCCTCACTGGTGAGCTAGGATGCTGGCCCCAGAGCTCATCGGCCCTCGCCCTGTGTGGGCACCAATGCTGCCAGGCACAGCTGGTGGTGAGCCCTGGGCGTCTCCTAGGCAGGCTGTGCTGCCTCTCATCCCACCTGCACTGAACTGTCCTTGAGGCTCACCCACTGCTGATCCCACGCAGGTGTTAAAGCCCACCTGGACCACTGGGCCTGGCTCCATCCTGTCTAACCCATCTCTGGCCGGATTCTCTTGCCATGTCCTCCAGCATCGCACCACCCCCAGCCTGCCCGGTCCCCACTCCTGTGGGCAGCATAAGCGCTGCCCAGGAGAGCTGGGGGTGCCTGCAGACCTCCCTGCTGGCCTCCGTGATGCCGCCTCAATCCACACCCCCTCTCCCGGCAAGGGAAAGAGAAGAGAACAAAGTGCACCAGGCTTCGATCCAGAAGCTCAGGTCCATGAGTCAACGGAAGACACAGATGCAGCAGGGCCCAAGAAACAGCAGGGAACTCAGCCCCGGCGGAACAAGACCAGGCCCTGCTCCCCATCCTGGGCCCGCCAAGGGGATCTGCGGACTCACTTCAGGCCCTCCTCCCCATCCCGGGCCCGCCGAGGGGACATGCGCACTCACTTCAGGCCCTGCTCCCCGCCCCTGGCCCACCAAGGGGACGTGCGCACTCACTTCAGGCCCTAGGCCCTGCTCCCCGCCCCAGGCCCACCGAGGGGACGGGGACGTGCACACTCACTTCAGGCCCTGCTCCCCGCCCCGGGCCCGCCCGCCGAGGGGACGTGCGGACTCACTTGGTCATCACCATCTCCATGAGCATCTTCAGGGTCGGGTACTCCTCCCACGCAGCCAGGCCTAGGGAACCGGAGGGTGTGGGGCTGGCCAGGCTCCCCTGGGCACCAGGCGTGTGACCCCTGCCTCTCCCAGCTCCTCCTCTCATCCCCAGCTGGGCTCATCCCAAGTCCCAACAGACAAACTGCCCCAAAGGAATAAGGACCAGCAGGGCCACGTGTGCGCGTGGGGCGGTCAGCAGAGGCTCACCGATGTTCTCCGGGTTGAATGCGGCGACGACCAGCAGGAGGGGCCAGGCCTTCCAGTAGAGGGTAGAGATGGCGAGGTTCGGAGGCTGGTACCTGGAAAGCAGGGGCACCCCAACTCAGGCCCAGCGCACCAAGCTCAGCGCCAAGGATCGGCCGGGCCAGGTGGCAAAGCTGAGGCAGGGACGGTGCTGGCTCCCAGCTCCTCCCGGGACTGCCCTCCAATGACACCTGTCCAAGCATGTGCCTGAGCCTGGCTCTGGGCTCCCTGTCCAGGCCCGACTCCAGCTCTGTCCTTAACCTTTCTAAGTCTCTGTTTCTCTTCTACAAAACGGGAGCGGTGGTGGATACATGATAAATGTTCATTAAGTGTCAATGATTTTTATCCTCTACATGAGATAACAGACACCACCCCAGGAACCACTGAGATGGAATTATTGTAACGACACAATTAAATCAAAGCACGGGCCCCTCAGGTGAGGAAACGGATCCTAGCTGTGAGACAGATGTGAATGAAGACACTGCCTGGAGCCACATGCGGAGGCTGCCAAGTGGGAAAGACCACATCAGAAAGCAGAGTGGGCAGCAGCTGCCGAAGCAGAGAGAGGCAGGAGAAGCTCGACTGCAGTATCAGAGAGCAGGCGAGGCTCGGGTGCAGTGCGGGATTCCGAAGTGCGTCCAACCAAAACTCCAAGACGCTACTGAAAGGGTGTCAGCTCTGCATAAAGGGACACCCCTGAAAGGGTGTCGGCTCCGGATAAACGGGAACCCCTGAAAGGGTGTCGGCTCCGGATAAACAGGAACCCCTGAAAGGGTGTCGGCTCCGGATAAACGGGAACCCCTGAAAGGGTGTCGGCTCCGGATAAACGGGAACCCCTGAAAGGGTGTCGGCTCCGGATAAATGGGAACCCCTGAAAGGGTGTCGGCTCCGGATAAATGGACACCCCTGAAAGGGTGTCGGCTCTGGATAAAGGGAAACCCTCCCACGTGCACGGATCACAGGGCGTGGCCTCACTGACATGGTGGTACTCCCCAGACTGACCCACGGATTCCACACTGTCTCCCTCGAAATCCCAGTCATCTGTTTTGCAGAAATTGACAAGCTCACCCTGAAATTCACATGGAAATGAAAGGACCTAGAACAGCCAAAACAATCCTGGGAAAGAACAAAGTTGGAAAACGCACTTCCCAATTGTAAAACTCAGCCCTTATAGAGGATGGACACATAGACGGACAGAACGGACGTGCAAACGGACAGAATGGAGCTGAGTTGAGAGGTCAACCCTCTTACCTACATGCAACAAGAGTCCAGAGGTCAACCCTCACAGTTAGGCGCAACAGACCACCAACAGGGCACCAAGACAGCCCAAGGCGCAGGAACAGCCCTCTCAACAGCAGTACTGCGACAACCAGAACCAACCAACAGAATGAAGCGGGGCCCCACCAAACACCACACACCAAGTGGATGACAGACTCCCGAGACTGAGCACCAAACTATAACATTCCTTGGAGAAAACGGGAGGAGGGCTTCGGGAGCGTGGGGCAGCCCCAGCGTCCTAGGTACAACGTCAAAGCACACACAGCAGCAGCAGCAGCAGCACGAAGACGATCGGGCCTCCCCAAAGGCGAGCTCTGTGCTGCCCACGTGGGTCCACAGGACGGAAGTGAGGTCCAGGAACAACCCACATGGGTGCGACTTTCGACACGAAGCCAAGAGAACCTCATCAGGGAAAGACAGGCTTTCAACAGCGGTGCTGGGACAGCTGGATGGCCACACACAGAGGAATGAAGCCGGACCCCTGCCTCACACCATGAAAACTATGTCACAGTGGCTCAAAGACCTGAATGTAAGAGGTGGGACTATAAAACCCTCGACAGAAAACACAGAATTAAATCTCCATGACCCTAGACTAGGCGACAGTTTCTTAGACATGACACAAAAGCACAGAAACTAAAGAAAAATAGGTAAAATTGGATTTGCTCAAAATTGAAAACTTCTGGCCAGGCGCAGTGTGGCTCATCACACCTGTAACCCCAACACTTTAGGAGGTCAAGGCAGGAGGACTGCTTGAGCCCAGAGGTTTGAAAACAGCCTGGGCAATAAAGTGAGGCCCCATCTCTGCAAACACTAAAATTAGCTGGGCATGGTGGCACGTGCCTATAGTCCCAGCTACACAGGAGGCCAAGACGGGAGGACCGCTTGAGCCAGGGAGGTTGAGGCTGCAGGGAACCGTTGATTGTGCCACTGCACTCCAGCCTAGGTGACAGACAGAGCAAGACTCTGTTCCCCACAAAAAACGGAAAATGCAAACCAAAACCAACGTGAGATACCGTCTCACCCCAGCAGGATGTCTCTGCTGAGAAACATGGGCCACGAGTGCGGGTGAGGATGGAGACCGGCAACCCTCACACAGCGCTGGTGGGGACGCGAGCGGGAACTCAAGGTGGGGCAGCCGCTGGGGAGGGTCTGACAGAGCCTCAGTTAAACACGTGGCCCAGCAACCCCACTCCTAGCCACCTGCTCAAGAGAACTGAAGACACGTCCACACAGACTTGTCCACACACGCTCACAGCAGCACCGTCCGCCAGCAGGGGAGCGGAAGCAACAGACATGGTCTGTCCACACAGTGGGGTGCCCTCAGCCACGAGGAGGACTTTGATACTGCCTCATGCTACAGCACAGGCAACCCCGGAAACAGCATGCCCGGGGAAGGGGGCTGGTCACAAGATCATGCACTGCAGGATGCCATTTACAGAAAACACCCAAAAGGGCCATTTACAGAAAACATGGCCCAAAAGGGCCACTCTACAGAGGTGACAGCAGGTGAGCGGCTGCGTGGGCTGCGCTGGGAGGAACGAGGAGTGACAGCTGGTGGGAATGGGGTTCTCTTGGGGGAACCAAAAAAGGTTCTACAATTAAATTATGATGAAGGTTGTACAACCTGTGAACATTCTGAAAACATGGAATTGCACACTTTAGATGACATGTACATGAATTATCTCTTGATAAAGCCGTGAAATATAGAGCATAAACTCATTGTTGTGTAAAAAATAACACACACACGTTAAACACAGGAGAAAAAAGTATGACTGAGCTGGAGACACAGGGGAAGACAATGGGGAAACGGCCCACTCGAACCCAGGTAACGGCTGGACTCGGGCCGAGCCAGTCAAGGCCCGTAGTGGCCTCACTGGTCTCTGGCAACAGGCCAGGAGCGGACCCGTGGGGAGTGGGGAGCGGGGCGCGGGCTTATCCCAGCGGGAGTGGGGAGCGGGGCGCGGGCTTATCCCAGCGGGAGTGGGGAGCAGGGCGCAGGCTTACCCTGGAGGGAGTGGGGAGCTGGAAGCGGGCTTACCCCAGCGAGAGTGGGGAGCTGGGAGTGGGCTTACCCCGGCGGAAGTGGGGAGCGGGGAGCGGGCTTACCTCGGCGGGAGTGGGGAGCGGGGCGGGCTTATCCCAGCGGGAGTGGGGAGCGGGGCGCGGGCTTATCCCAGCGGGAGTGGGGAGCAGGGCGCAGGCTTACCCTGGAGGGAGTGGGGAGCTGGAAGCGGGCTTACCCCAGCGAGAGTGGGGAGCTGGGAGTGGGCTTACCCCGGCGGAAGTGGGGAGCGGGGAGCGGGCTTACCTCGGCGGGAGTGGGGAGCGGGGCGCGGGCTTATCCCAGCGGGAGTGGGGAGCGGGGCGCGGGCTTATCCCAGCGGGAGTGGGGAGTGGGGCGCGGGCTTACCCCGGCGGGAGCTGGATGTTTTCAGGGTGATGATAGGTGCACAGGTTCAGAACGGCGTCGATCAGCTGGGTCCTCCCCACCTTCAGCACCTCCACATCTAAGACCAAGAGCCACACATGGGTTCTGGGGCTGCTCACAGACCATCAGGCACAGGCAGCGAAGGAACTGGCCCTGCTCGGGCCGCGTCGGGGTGGGGTGGGGGATGCCGCAGGGGGGGGCGCAGGCCTGAGCAGGAGAGCTGGAAAAAGCTTGGCTTCTCACTGGGAAACAGGGCACTTTGCTCTCAGGGACACCTGGGCTGGGTCTAGAGAGCAGACAGGGCTGCCAAGAGGGTAGGGAGGTGAGGATGGGGGCGTGGCCGGCAGGGTGGGGACCCGCAAGCCCTCACGGCAGAGCCATGGACCAGGCGTGAGCTGGATTTACAATCATTCTACCTGTCGCCTAAAGGAGGTGACAGACAGGAAATCTGGCCGTGGCCAAATCACACCCAGAATGTTCCAATTCCAAAAAATGTGCAAATTCCAAAAAACGGGGCAGTGACTCCATCACTGCCAAATACACGCATGCTTCTGAATTCCCAACGGGCAGATGTGGAGAAGACAGGGGACGAGCCTCCCGGGGACCCAGGACCCAGCTGAAGCACAGCTTTGTGGAGCGCCCCAGAGGTGCGTGCCAGAGCCGGGGTTTCTGCAGGACGAGGGGAGCAGAGCCCAGCACAGGCGCCAACCCCTACAGAAGCCATACCGTCCGCCTGCACGGCAGCCGCCCGCTTCACCAGGTGGTCGGCAAGCTCCATGGCGTCCGCGGGCCCGAGCGGGAGCTCCCGGGACAGCCCGATGACCAGGATGCGCATCAGCGTGTCCTCCAGGATGGGCACCTCCGAGCACAGGCGCAGGAAGAAGCTGCGGGGGAGGCGTGACTTGGTGTGGGCTGCCCACACCTGCCAGACCTGAGGGGCTGAGGACAGGCCAGCCTCTCCCTCAGAGCCCACGGGCTGGCGGCAGAGGGCTGCTGCAGCTTCCCACGATCCTATCCCCTCCAACCTGAGCCTCCCTTTGCAGGACGGGAGCCCTGGCTCTAAGTCTCGCCTGGGCAGGGGGAGAACGGGAGGCTACCCCCACCCCAAGGCCTTTGGGGCTACACAGTCACTGGTTCCTACGACCACCACAGGGAGGTTCTGCCACCCCACAGAGGCCTCGAGATGGTTCCTGCTCTCAAGGAGCTGGGGGCCAGGTGGCAGAGATGACCCCTAACCTCCAAAGCCCGACCGGGAAGGCCACAGTGAAGGTGAGCAGAGCGCCCAGGGCACGAGGTGGGGTAGGGTGAACCGGAGGAGCCCCAGGCGGGGCTGGAGGGGAGTGTGGGCCAAGAACCCACGGGGTCACCCACGGGGTCACCCACGGGGCTTGAAGGGGACAGAGCCGTGAGACCAGCCGGCTGGGGAAGGACAGCGTGCAGATGTCTGGACAGAAGCAGGGGCAGACGGTGCATCTGGGACCGCGTGGAGGGCGGCGTGCCCGTGGACGCCCTAGAAGCAACTGGAAGGCGGGAGTCTGGGGGAGGCTGGGGCTTGGAGTCATGTGGACACAGGCGGCAGCTGAATCCCTACAGTGGCACTGGGACGCCCGCATGGGAGTGGGAGAAGGGTGGCACCCAGGATTGTGGAGGAGGAACAGGATGGTGATGTGACTGTGAGAACAGCGGCCCAACTCCCACTGGCCCTTCCTGCCACAGCCGGCCCGGCACCCCCCAGCCCCGCCCAGCCCGGCGCACAGGAGCCCCAGGCGGCAGCGCACTCACTTGCGGTCACTCTCGGGTGGCCAGTTGTCCCACTTGTAGTAGGTCTCCGGCTGCTCTGTGAACAGCACCTTGTGCAGGCTGGGCAGGCAGGGAAGAGCCTTCAGTCATGACGTGGGTACTCAAGGACCAGTCCCGTTAGTTCCAGGGAAGGGACCCCGCTCCCACGGGCCCAAGCGCTCAGAGGCCGGGCTGCCTGGTGCCCAAGCTCAGCACCTCCTCACAGCACCACCAAAGAACCAAGGGACCACTCACGGGGCTGCCAGGCTGGACAGCGGCCGAACGGGGCTGCCGGGCTGGACAGTGGCCGAGAGCCCTTTACAAAATCGCTGCAGAGAAATGCAGCCCCAGCCTGACTGCCCCGCCCCAACCAAGGCAGAGGCCCCACAGGAGGCTCCAATGCACAGGGTGACCTGCCTGGAGCCTAACGGCTGCTGCTGTCCGCAGAGAGGGGACAGACTCCCGTGTGGGGCCCTGGTTTGCCCCGGCTCAGTGGGGTGTGGGGCAGAGGCTGTGCGGGGCCCTGGTTTGTCCCGGCTCAGTGGGGTGTGGGGCAGAGGCTGTGCGGGGCCCTGGCTTGTCCCGGCTCAGTGGGGTGTGGGGCAGAGGCTGTGCGGGGCCCTGGCTTGTCCCGGCTCAGTGGGGTGTGGGGCAGAGGCTGTGCGGGGCCCTGGCTTGTCCCGGCTCAGTGGGGTGTGGGGCAGAGGCTGTGCGGGGCCCGGGCCGCACCAGTGCACGTAGTCCTTGGGGGCGAGCTTGCTGATGGAGGGGACCACAGTGTGGAGCCACCAGACGGCATCCCGCTGGATGGCGGCAATCTGGTTCTGGAATGAGCGGAGCACTTCCAGGTCTGAAACAGACACGCAGCTTAGTGGCCCATCTGAGCCGTGGGCTATGAGGGGCTAAGGCACCCCTGGGGGTCCAACTCAAGGCTGGCACTTGGGAGGGGGTAACTCGGGGCACCCCCAGCTTCTGGACGATTCCCAGCTGGAATAACACCCCGGGAGGCATGGAGTGACCCTGACGTGTGCGTGGGTGACTGGAATCCTCCTGTTGCAAGTAACTCGCTCTGGTCAATGGCTTAGAGGGCTTCTGCGGCCCAGCCTTCGTGTGAATCCACGATCAAACACCGGGACTGCCCCAAACACCACCTCCCCTCCCCACTCCCGCCCGCGGCCGGGGCCACCATGCCTGCAATGCCCCCACGCTGGGCCAGAACTGGAGCACACAAAGGACGCTCATGGGAACAGGGTCTGAGCCTGCAGCTGGGGTGAGGCCCAGATGGACAGGAACAGGGACGGCAGCTTCCAGGCTCCGTGTCCCCAAATGGCCGTGCTGTGGGACCGTTCCTGCCGGGCGCTCAGGGGACAGTGCAGCCTCGGAGAGCCGCCAGCCATCAGCCTGGACCCGAGACCTCCACCAAGCAGGGCCGGGCCACCCCCACATCCTTACTCCTCTTTTCTCCTTTGTCCCAAGCGATGCCAGCCTCCTTCACCTGCGCTGTGATGCCCAGCATCATGGACACGGCCAGGACGTCGGTGATGTGCACCACGAAGCGCTCCTGCAGGTGCAGCATGGGGTCTGTATCCAGAAGGGACACCCGGGAGCCCCACTCCACACCCACGTGGGTGCGGCACGGGGTCTGTATCCAGAAGGGACACCCAGGAGCCCCACTCCACAAACACGTGGGCACAGCACACACACACTTGCACACGCACACACATACACACACACAAGCAGGGATCCAGAGAGAGAGCCCAGGACCAGTTGGGAGAGGGGCCTGACAGGAGGGGCACCAGGGCCGGTGGCCCACAAGGTCCTAGTCTGGCCACAGGAGGGAGGTTCAGTCAACAGAGATGCACAAAGCCCTGTCCGCAAAACAGGCCAGCCCGGCAGGCTGACTGCGAGTTGGCTGCAGGGACCTGGCATCTCTGTGATCCACCCTCACTGTGCCTTCCAGCGCCGGCTCCCTCCGCACCCCTCGCACAGTCTCCAACCCAGCCAGGCAGCCCGAGGCCCCACCCTGCCTCCCTGCTCCCGTGCTCCCCTTGCTCCCGGCAGCAATCCATCCCATCCAGCTCAGGGGTTGCCAGGTCCCCTGCGCTTGGTCAGACCCTCATAGGTCCTCACACAGGACAGAGCCTATGCTACCCTCTGGGACGCGTCACTGCAAACAGCCTCACTCATCCCCGTACCCACGCTCAGCCAGAGCACCCGAAGGGGTGGAATGTGCATGGGACCCAGGATGAGGGGGATGGTGGCACGTGGGACCCGCAGTGAGGGAAAGGCGCCCCAGCGGCGGGGGCTGGCACCTTGAACTCCATCTCCAGGTATTGCGGCTCCTTGCGCTCCTGCATGAGCCCCAGGCAGAAGGCCTGGAAGTTGATCTCATGCTTGGTCTGCTTGATGATCTCCCGCAGCAGGGCCCGCGAGGCCCGCAGGTAGTCGTCCTTGTTGGTCAGCAGGTCCTGGAACACCATGGCCAGGAACTGGGGCAGAGACAGGCCGCGTGGGAGGCTGCCTGAAGGTGCTGTCCCCGTCACAGGCCCCTTCCCGCAGCACCAACAGGTATGGCACCTGAGGGCACCGCAGTGGGTCTCAGACAGTGCGGGGTGCGGGGTGGCGGGCTCCTTGCTCTACTGGCTGCCAGCCCTTGGCGAGCAGGGACCACATCTGATTCCCCTCTCTGAGAACTGGCATGTGGAGAGTCGGTCCTCGTGAAATGAGGAGGATTAATTAACGGACGCTGGGGGGGTGGGACACCAGGCGGCAGAGCTATAGGAGCGCGTGTGCCATCTCAGCCCACCCGCGCACCACAGGCTGAATGGAAACCAAAGGCCACCACCCAAGATCTGAAAGGATCTGAAAGGATGCACTCCTGTCTCAAAATGCCGGGCCGCGAAGACTGAACGCAGAGCTGAGAGCGGCTGTGCCTCCCTCGTGTTTCACACGCCACAGAGCCCACCGGGAGGCCTAACGTGCTGGTGGCGATGGGAGCATCTCCCCAGCCCGCTTCAAAGGAGACACGGAAATCCAAGGGTCCTACAGTCAGGGCTACAGGGATCCCGGCTTAACTGAGGGACCCAATGCACAGGAGGCGGGTCTGGGCCAGGCACAGGGGCTCGTGCCCATCATCCCAGCACTTTGGGAGGCTGAGGCAGGAGAATCGCTTGAGCCCAGGAGTTTGAGGCCAGCCTGGGCCACATAGTAAGACTCGGTCTCTACAAAAAATTTTAAAAACAATCTTATTATCCAAAGGCAGGAATAAGCTTGAAAAATAAAAATAGAGGGCAGCATGTCTGGGTCTTAGCTCAGAAACCTGGGTGGCTACTCAATGTGGCTCCCTCCTAAATGGACAGAGTCAGTTTCTGAGAAAGACGCTGGGCGCTGCGGCTGCACCCACTCTAGAAATGGCTCAACCTCATGCCCAAGTGAGTTTCACAAGCTCCTTCCCAAGACCCAGGAGCATTCTCCCACAAAGCACTGCCAATCCCATCGGCTTCCCCAGACGCCACGTGCGCCTGCAGCCCAGAGCCCCACGTTCTGGCGTGGAGGACAAGGCCAGGGACCCTGGGCCTACCTTGGGCGCCAGCTCCGAGCTGTGCTGCAGTGCGGTGTAGAGGACCTGCATGTTGTTCGGGTTCCGGGCGCTGGAGAGCTCATTGAAGATCACCAGCTTGATGGTGGTGCCCAGGTTGTCCTTGTGCGCGCTCAGCAGCTCCCTGGGTGTGGGAGCCAGGGGAAGTGAGGGTACAGGCCCTGTCCCCGCTCCATCCACGCCCCCGCTCCGCCCGCACCCCCAGTCTGCCCCCGCTCACCACGCACCCCCGCTCCGCCCGCACCCCTGCTCCGCCCCCGCTCCGCCCACAGCCCCGCTCCGCCCGCACCCCCGCTCCGCCCGCACCCCCGCTCCACCTCCGCTCCGCCCACACCCCCGCTCCACCCCCGCTCCGCCCGCACCCCCACTCTGCCCCCGCTCACCACGCACCTGATGCACAGCATGAAGTGGTTGAGGAGGACCTTGGGCTTGAGGCGGATCTTGATCAGGTGCGAGATGACGTCCATGTCTTCGGAACCGTGCGTGTTGCAGTTCATGCAGACGGACATCAGCAGCTCCTGGGCCGGCCGGGTCAGCTGCGGGGCCAAGGACGGAGCGGTGGGATCACGGCCACCCCGGCAGCAAGGCCACGCTGTGGTGCCACACAGAGCCTGCCCCCACCCCCTACCCCGCCCAGGCGCCCCTGCCCTGCCCACCCCCCACCCCGGGGCGCCCCCGCACCTTGGGGTTCTGCAGCCACATCTCCAGCTTCTGCACTGCCAGCAGCCGCACCTCCTTGTAGCCGCAGCTGGAGGTGAGGAGCCGCAGGACGTTCCTGGAGACATTGTCAATGGGCTGCCGCCGGTTCAGCTGGTCCCGCAGCATGTCCAGGACATACTCCTCCACACTCTCCGCGAGCTCTTCGTACCTAGGCCAGAGGAGGGAGCAAGGAGGGAGGAAGGTGGCCCCGAAGCGCCCGCCCCAACCGCCCCCAACTGGGACCAGGCGGGTACGCAGCTACCTGGGCATGAGCTGGCCCTCCTGCTCGGGGCTCAGCTTCTCCTCCGCGATGAGCAGCTCCGTCTGGCTGTCCTCCTCCTCCGTGAGGGAGGGGTGTGGGCTGCTCCCTGCAAACCAAGGAGAGGGCTCCATGCAGCGCCTCCCACCCGCCCGTCCTCCCACCCCTCCCCCGCCCTGGGGCTGGACACCCGCCCTCTCCGGCCGGCGGTGTGTCTCACCTGCACCCAAGTCGCCCGCAACGCGGCCCGCCTCCCCTTGCAGCAGCACGCTCCTGGGGGGCATTCTGGTGTTGAAGGCCGTCTGGATGTTGTCCACAAACGTCTTACAGTGAGGGCTGTCCACCCAGATCCGCTCCCCCAGGGAGTCCTCAATGTACACCTGTGTGGCAGCCACACCCTCAGCCCCGAGCCCAGCCGGGCAGCAGCCAGGTTGGGGAATGCCCGCCTGCTGCCCGGGGACTGGGTGCCCAGGCGGCCCTCTCCAGCTTCTGGGTGCAGCGGGGACCGTGCCATCACCACCAGGGCTGTCAGACACAGCCCTCTGGAGAGAACACACCTCTGCTTTTCTCTCGCCCCAGCCCCACCCTGTGGCACTCTGCCGTCTTCACCGTCCCGGGAGAGGCCACTCACCTTGACAAAGATCTCGGGCCAGTTCTCGTCCTCCTCATAGGCGGCCATGAGGAGGTTACAGGCCAGCACGGACACCAGGCTGTTCCCCTTGGCTTTGAAGTTGATGGAGGCGTCCCGCCGCAGGAGGCTACACAGAGCCTGCCAGGGAGGGCGCATGTCACGTGGGAGCCTCGCTGGCCCCAGACGCAAAGCTGGGGTGGGCCGGGAGGGACACTTAAGGGGGAGGTGAGAAGGGGAGCCGAGGGCCCCAGCGCTGCTCGCCTCCCACCAGGGGCCCGGCTCGAACCTCGATGACGCCCTCGGTGGCGAAGATGTTGGGCTTGATCTTGGCCAGGTACATGAGGCTCAGGTAGAGGGTGCTGTCGGGCTTGGCACGGGTGACCTTCAGCTGCTTCACGGCCCCACACAGCACGCCCTCAATCCTGTCGTCATTGCCCTCCAGCTCGGCCGCCTCGATCTCGTCCAGCAGCACCGTGGGCAGCACTGGCCGGGGCAGGCGGTACAGTCAGAACGGGGCCAGGGCAGCGTCGCCCCAAAGCCTCGGGACACCGGGAAGACCACGAGGAACCCAGAGCTCTCAGGGTCGGCCCCGCCAGGGACCAGCGATCCACCCTCAGGAAAGTTCCCACAGGGGACAAGCACCCCACCAGATGGTCCCATCAACACAACAGGCTGCCCCACAGGCCTCAGCACTAGCCCACCAGCCACTCCAGTCCTGGCTCCGCGGTGTTCCACACGGCTACCCCGAAGGTTACAGACATTTCCCAGCAAGCCAGGCCACCTGCAGCTTTACTTTCCACTGAAGCGTGGCTCCGTCTGGCAGCTTCTTTCTCACTGTGGACCACAGCGCAGTGGCCCTCTCTCCGCACCCACCCCAGATCCAGTCTCCAGCATGTCCTTCTTCCCCCTTTTCCTCCCTCTTTCCATGGGTGCTCGGCTCACAACCTTCCCCCAGACGAGTGCCTGACCCTCCCACATCCTCCGAGTAGCACCAGGGCCAGCACACACCTTTCCTATCGTCATGTTTGCCACTGCTGGATCGGAGGTTTTCACATTTTCATTCTGATTCTTCTCTGTCCCAACAGTTTTTTAGGACTGTGTTTTTAAATAGCCACACATAGCCAGGTGCAGTGGCTAGCGCCTATAATCCTACCACTTTGGGAGCCTGAGGCGGGTGGATCAACTGAGGTCAGGAAATCGAGACCAGCCTGGCCAATATAGTGAAACCCTGTCTCCACTAAAAATACACAAATCAGCTGGCGTGGTGGTGCATGCCTGTAATCCCAGCTACTTGGGAGGCTGAGGCAGGAGAATCATTTGAACCTGGAAGGCAGAGGCTGAAGTGAGCTGAGATCGTGCCACTGCACTCCAGCCTGGGGAACAGAGCGAGACTCCATCTCAAAAATAAAAAATAAGTAAATAATAAATCAATAAATATCCACACACACACGTGGACAGAGGCGTTGTGATCCACCTTAACTGCACCCGGGACAGAGACTTGGAAGAAATTTCCTGATGCCCTGAGACAAGCTGGGGGACAAGTGGGCTGCCGGCACGGCGGGACAGCCTGGGACATTTACCACAAATGGCTGGATGCAGCCATCTCTGTTTTGCTGAGAATAATACTGTAAAGTGATCTACCACTCCGAATATGCTTTTCATAACCACATCTCCTTTCATCTTCAAAATCTCCTTTCTACAGGAGGTGGTGCTAAAAATAAATGAAGCACCAAGCAGCCGGCGGCCGAGAACCCAGGCCAGGGTGGGGCCTGTGGTCTCTGTCTTCGATCCTCACTGGCACCAGATGCCCAGGGACAGGCCTCGTGGGAGGTCTGAGGCTCGACCTCCTAAAGCAGTCCCCCAGCTGTGCCATCCTGCGCCGTTTGCCCCCGGGGCTCCCTGATGCCAACTGAGTCCAGCACAAACACTGCCCACAGCGCCCAGCCTCGGCTCTCGCGAGCGTGTGCTGGCCAGGCCAGGCCTCCATTCCCTGGGCACGGTCCATTCTCTGCTTGGCATCTCCCTTTCCTGCCTGCCCCGGTTTCATCGCCTGTGCTTCCAGGCCCAAGCCCATACTGCAACTCCCTGCCAGGCCTCCTCCCTTCCAGGGCCATCGGGGACCCATTCACAGGCTTGTACTGCAGCAGCCTGGTCCCTCCCTGAGGGCAAGGCCACAGCCCACAAGTCCCCTGGGTCCTGTCTGGCACAAAACTCAGTAACCAGAGGTGACGCGGCTTGAACAGACACCTCTCTACCATAGTCATCAGAACACTTGTTCTTTTTGACTCCTACATAGAAATTACCCAAAAGAGATGCTCCCACAGAAACAAAACACTGCAGACCACGAGGCTTGCTGGGGCTGGTGTGACAGCTGCCAGAGCAACTCCCCGGGAGTCAGAGCCTTGAGAAATGGTCGTTGGGAAAATGGCGCAGAGGGCCAGGGGCGATTCTAGGCACACAGTTAAAGGCATTTCTGCGAGAACAGGACGGTGGTGAAGTTTACATTCCTTGTTGATGTCTTTACTGTTCTGCGGCTTTTCAACTGACAACAGGGAGGGGATCAGCGAGGAACCAAGTACACATCGCCTCCATTCAGGTTGAGAGAGGAACGCACCAGGATGGGCAACCTTGAGAACATGCACCTGGGGTGTCATCATGCCCGGTTTACCCCCAGGGCTCAGACAGTGCCCGTCACAAAGGGGGCGTCCAAGAGACACGAGACGAACAACTCAACAAGGGAGTGACCCAGTTCTCAAGGGGCAGCCACCGGCAGTCCAGGACGCAGACGCACACGCAGGGTAAGGGCACCTACGTGAGAAACACTTCCAAGAACAAGCCACAAACATCTGCTCTCCCAGAGGACCTCGGCCATACAGGCAGCGCTAGGCCTGGAGGGGGCCTTCCCTGAACACCTGATGGATGGCATGAGCGGAGGGGCGTTCTCGGGGGACATCCACAGACTCATTACCTTCAATTGGCACCACAGATGGCTCTTTAATCGACGGAGAAATGGCTCGTTTTTCTGCCACTGCAGCCTCAGCCAGGCGCCCCAGGGCACTCAGCGGGGGTGTGGAGGAGAGTTTGGGGCGTTTGGTGAGACCGGTGAGGGCCGAGGCACTGGACAACGCAGCCGCTGCATCCCGCTTGCGCTCAGAAGGCAGGCCGGAAGGGGCTGGCTTCAGCAGGGTGGATGCCGTTTTCGATTCATTGGCCTGACCCTTTGAGCCCAGAGCAATGAAGTCTCCCGGGGGAGGGTGCCCTGCAGAGAAAGGAGAGAGAAAACTGGGCACATTTGCAACACCAAAGGTGGAAAAAGACTGACTCCAACCTCCTGTTATGTCAGAGGGGATTAAACAAGGGTCAGAGGAAGCAAGGAAGAAGCCAGAGCTCACTCAGCAGCCTACAGCAGAGCTGGGACCAGCAGGATACGCACAGGTGATGGGGGACAGTCACATAGCGCTAACCACAAACCAGGCCATCTCTGGTCTATCCAAATTAGTGTGCTTAGTACCCTCCGCCCCGAGTTTCCGCAATAGATGCTATTACTCTAACTTTACAAGGGAGAAAGGGACACAGAGAGGTTAAGCGATGTGCCCAGCGTCACACAGCAGGCGAGTGGCAAAGTCCGGAGGATCTGAGCTGACAGTTTAGCCGCAGACCCCGTGCTACGCTACGCTGTGCTGCCTCTTGCCTCCTGACTGGGGAGACCCTTCCACTACTGTCGGCTGCCTTGCAGCTCAGCCTGAAACGAGATCACCGGAGTCCCGAAAGAAGTCGCCACTATCCCAAGCCTCCCAGGGATTCTCAGAGCCGCTGAGGACCGAGAGGAGTGTTTCCAGACCGAATTTCTGGAAACAGCCGCGGCTGCGGAACAACCAAGCCCAACGCAGGATCCGCGGCATCTGAGATCCCCAAAGACCCCCGGGCTGCAGAGCGGGGAGGGAAACGCACCTGAGGGTTTGGCCGCGGCGCTGGGCCTGCGCACCGTGGTGGGCTTGGCCCGGTTCATCCTGCCCCGTCCCTCGCGGCTCCCGGCGGCTGCGGCGTTACCTGCGGAGGAAACAGCGTGAGGTCATTCATTCGTTCATTCGCTCGTTCGCTCGCTCATTCGCTCCCTTACCGCACGGGGCTTGGGCCTGGGACCCGGGGACAGTGGTCCCGCGCCCGCCCGCCGGGGCGATGCTGCAGGAGCTGCAAGGACCCCGCCTCCCAGCCGCCCGGGAGCGGCTCAGTCGAGCGACAGCAGGCGACACGGATGCCGGGCTGGAGGCAGCAGAACCAGGAGGGACGGCCCAGAGGCCCGGCGGGGTAGCCGGGAGAACCAGGCGCTCGCCCGGCAATAAGGAAGCGCCCAGGCCGCGGCTCACTTACCTCTGGCCCATCGCGACCGGAGCGCCGCCGCCGCCACCCAGCCACCCCGGAATCGGAAACCGATCTCGCCGCACTCGGGGACCCGACTTCCGGAACAACCGGAAGGAAAACAGTGCGGCGGGAAGCGGGCCCAGGGGGAGGTGCGAGAGGCCCGCGGCGCCAGCCTGATGCCTGCAGCGCCCCATGGCGGCGGGAGGCGGGCTGGCCAGCGCCACGCGCACGTGGTCCGGTCCAGGTGGGGCGGCGGCGCGGGGCGGGCGCTGGCCTCTCCATGCACGGGGGTGCTGGCGTTGCCAAGGGACACACTCCAGGACGCACGGCGGGGAGGGGTGGCGTCAAGGATCCGCGGATGCGTCAAGTGGCAGGTTCTGTAGGTCCCGGAGGGCGGGGGCGGCCGGGGCGCAGGCACTGGCGAGGGGGCGCACCCCGGGGGTCCCCAGGGAGAGACCCTGTCTCAAATAATAATAATAATAATAATAATAGCTTTATTGAGTTACAACTCGTGTTCCACAAAGTTCACCCTTTTTTCTTTTTTTTTTTTACACGGAGTCTCGCTCTATCGCCCAGGCTGGAGTGCAGTGGCGCGATCTCGGCTCATTGCAACCTTCACCTCCCGGGTTCAAGCGATTCTCCTGCCTCAGTCTCCCGAGTAGCTGGGATTACAGGCGCCCGCCACCATGTCTGGCTAATTTGTTTGTGTTTTTAGTAGAGACGGGGTTTCACCACGTTGGCCAGGCTGGTCTCGAACTCCTAACCTCAGGTGGTCCACCCGCCTTGGCCTCCCAAAGTGCTGGGATTACTGCGCCTGCCCCGCTCCCCCGACCTTTTTTTTTTTTTTTTTTTTTTTAATGGAAACACTGATGGGAACGAAAATCAAAATACACAAAAGAGCATACAGTTGCCAGGTGTGATGCTCATGCCTGTAATCTCAGCACTTTGGGAGACCAAGGCAGGAGGATCGGTTGAGTTCGAGACCAGCCTGGGCAACATAGCAAGACCCCCATCTCTACAAAAAAATAAAAATTAGCTGAGCATGGTGGCATGAACCTCTAGTCCCAGCCCTTTGGGAGGCCAAAGTGGGAGGACCACTTGAACCTCGGAGTCTGAGACCAGCCTGGGCAACATAGTGAGACCCTATCTCTATAAAAAAAAAATCAAAAATAAATTAGCCAGGCATGGTGGTGCATGCCTACGTTCCCAGCTACTCAGGAGGCTGAGGCAGGAGGATCTCTTCAGCCCAGAAGGTCAAGGCTGCAGTGAGCTATGATGGTGCCACTACACTCCAGCCAGCGACAGAGCGAGACCCTGTCTAAAAAAAAATTAAAAAAAAAAAAAAAAGGTGGGGGAATCATCCAGTCAAAGGGTGGAAGGTCTCCCCTGACCCCTGAGCAGCTGGTCCCCTCCCCTGGAGTCAGCCTGTGTTCTGATTTGTGCCCGTGTTCCCGGCTTGTCCGTGTGCGTTCAGGCAGCCACCCGTGTGCCTCCGTCTGCCTTGTCTCCCTTCAGGTAGCACACGGCTCCTCTTTTCTGCACCTGGCTTTTGCCACTTAACCATATCTTGGAGATCTGTTCCCAGCAGGGCACTGACTCGAACCCTGCCCCACCACCGAGGGAGTCCTGAGTACCGCCTGCCCAGTGTGTCCCATCTCCTCATCCAGGGACGGCAAGGCAGAGCTGGTCTCCCTGTGCCCCTGAAGTTGGGTGTGGTCGTTCGACCGTGGCCTCAGTGAGGCTCATGGCCCCAGGCTGCAGCCTGAGAACTGCTGTGTGACCCGCTGCGGTCTCTTTCCACTGCTGCGGGCATCAGCTGGGTCCCCGCAGGACCCCAAGGGCTCCAGGGCCCTGCACCCTGTGCTGTGTGAGCAGCGAATCCGGAAGGAGACATCCGTGGTGCCCATGGGAGGAGAGGCCAGTCAGGCACAGATCCCTGCCGGACGCCAGGCGGGGGCTGTGCAGCTTCGTCCCTCCACCGTTTCTCAATCTGTCCCTCAGGGTATCTCTCTAAGGGGAGGGGAGATCCGATGGGGTAATGCTTCCTCCTCCTGTCACCTGAATGGGAGCAGCCTGCACGGAGCTTCCTCTGCCCCGCCACCTGCCTCTCCTCATCCTCTGACCAGCATCGCTGCCCCTGCATGCGGGGCCTGTGCCTTCGGCAAATGCCCTCACCCGAGCCCAGGCCAGAACCTCAGGGTCGACCTTGACAACCGCCTCCGCCGCCGCCGCCTCCTCCTCCTCCTCCCCCTCCTCCCCTTCTTCCCCTCCTCCCCCTCCTCCCCCTTTTCCCCCTCCTCCCCCTCCCCCTCCCCCTCCCCTCCCCCCTCCTCGTCCTCCCCCTCCTCCTCGTCCTCCCCCTCCTCCTCCTCCTCCCCTTCTTCCCCCTCCTCCCCCTCCTCCCCCTCTTCTCCCTCCTCCCCCTCCCCCTCCCCTCCCCCTCCTCCCCCTCCTCCCCCTCCCCTCCCCCTCCCCTCCCCCTCCCCTCCCCCTCCTCCCCCTCCCCCTCCCCCTCCCCTCCCCCTCCTCCCTCCCCCTCCCCCTCTTCCCTCCCCCTCCCCCTCCTTCCCCTCTCCACTCCCCCCTCCCCCCTCCCCCTTCCTCCCCCTCCTCCTCCTCCCCATCCTGTCAACCTTGACCACCTCTTCCCCCTTCTCTCTCCTCCTGCTCCTCGTCTTCCTCCTTCTCTAAAAACTCAGGAGTCAACCTTGATCACCTCCTCCTCCCTCTTCTCTTTCTCCTCCTTCTCCTTCCCCTCTTCCTCTTCCTCCCCTTCCTCTACCTCTTTGCCTTCCTCCTCCCTCTCCCCGACTCTTTTTGAAAACAGCTTTTTTGAGTTATGATTGACGTCTGATAAACTACAGGTGTGTAAAGGGTGTGAAGGGTGTGAAGGGTGTGAAGGGTGCACGCTGATGCGTGTTGACATTCACACGCACCTGTGGCCCCATCCCCCATCCCTTTCAACCCTATAACGAACATTCCCAAACCACCCCTGCCTTGTCTCCAGGCCGCCAGGGCGCCAATTTCCAGGGCGCCTCTCCCTGGAGAGGCACTGTTTGCTCTTCTGGACTCTGTGTGAATGAAAGCACACGGTACACGCTCCCTGGCCGGCTGCTCGGCGTCATTATTCTCTTTTTTTTTTTTTGAGGTGGAATCTCGTTCTGTCACCCAGGCTGGAGTGCAGTGGTGCGATCTTCGTTCACTGCAACCTCTGCCTCCTGGGTTCACACCATTCTCCTGCCTCAGCCTCCCGAGTAGCTGGGACTACAGTCGCCCACCACCACGCCCAACTAATTTTTTTTTTTTTGTATTTTTAGTACAGGCGGGGTTTCATCATGTTAGCCACGATGGTCTTGATCTGCTGACCTCGTGATCCTCCCGCCTCGGCCTCCCAAAGTGCTGGGATTACAGGCGTAAGCCACCGCGCCCGGCCTGGCGTCATTATTCTGAGACTCACCTCGGCGCTGTGGGCACCGGTGGCTTCTGTCCGCTGCTGAGTGGCACCCGCCGGATGGATTCCAGATTCCAAGGATGGCTTCTCCACTGATGGCCGGGGCAGGACCGCGGGCGTTCCGTTATCCTGGGGGGTGTGCAGAGTCTGCCCTGTACTCTTCCTCGGCGTCTCCCCGATGAGTAACGATGAGTGTTTCCTCATCTTTTTTGTCATCCGTGTGTCTGCATTAGTGGTGTCTGTTCAAATTGTTTGTTCACTTTTTTAAAATATTTTTTATGGCCGGGCGTGATGGCTCACGCCTGTAATCCCAGCACTTTGGGAAGCCGAGGCGGGTGGATCACCTGAGGTCAGGAGTTCAAGACCAGACTGCCCAACATGGTGGAACCTGGTCTCTACAGAAATACAAAAATTAGACGGGCGTGGTAGCAGACACCTGTAATCCCAGCTACTCGGGAGGCTGAGGCAGGAGAATGACTTGAACCCGGGAGGCAGAGGTTGCAGTGAACCAAGATCGTGTCACTGCACTCCAGCCTGGACAACAAGAGTGAGACTCCATCTCAAAAAAAAAAAATTATTAGAAATTTAATTTTTAGGCCGGGCACCGTGGCTTTTAATCCCAACACTTTGGGAGGCTGAGGCGGGCGGATCACCTGAGGTCAGGAGCTTGAGACCAGCTTGGCCAACATGGTAAACCCCATGTCTACTAATAATACAAAAATTAGCCGGGCGTGGTGGCAGGTGCCTTTAGTCCCAGCTACTTGGGAGGCTGAGGCAGGAGAATCACTTGAACCCAGGAGGTGGAGGTGGCAGTGGGCCAAGATCATGCCACTGAAATCCAGTCTGGCCAACAGAGCGAGATTCCATCTCAAAAAAAAAAAAAAAAAAAAAAAGATATAATTAGATGTTCCTCCCCTGCTCAAAATTCTCCAAAGACTCTGCTTATCACCTGAACAGTAAAATAAACACCTGTGGTTGTTTCCCACAGCAGCTCTTACCAAACACCACAGACTTGGTGGCTTAAAGCCACAGAAATGTCCTCTCTTGCAGTTCTGGAGCCCAGAAGTCTGAAGTCAAAGTGTGGGCAGGGCTGGCTCCCTCCGAGGGCTCTAGGGGAGGACCCTGCCTGCCTCGACCACCTCCTGGGGACTCCAGGGGTCCTCGGCTCGTGGCCACATCCCTCCAGCCTCTGCCTCTGTCTCCATGTGGCCGTCTTCTCTCTGTGTCTCTGTGCTTCATGAGGACACCTGTCAAGGGATTTAGGGCCCACCCAGATCCAGGATGATCTCATCTCAAGCTCTTTACCTTCATTAGGCCTGTGCGGGGGCTCACGCCTGTCATCCCAGCACTTGGGGAGGTTGAGGCGGGCGGATTGCCTGAGGTCAGGAGTTCGAGACCAGCCTGGCCAACATGGCGAAACCCTGCCTCTACTAAAAATAGAAAAAAATTATCCAGGGCCTGGTGCGGTGGCTCATGCCTGTAATCCCAGCACTTTGGGAGGCCGAGGCGGGCGGATCACGAGGTCAGGAGATTGAGACCATCCTGGCTAACACGGTGAAACCCCGTCTCTGCTAAAAATTCAAAAAAATAGCCGGGCGTGGTGGCAAGCGCCTGTAGTCCCAGCTACTCAGGAGGCTGAGGCAGGAGAATGGCGTGAACCTGGGAGGCGGAGTTTGCAGTGAGCCGAGATCACGCCACTGCACTCCAGCCTGGGCAACAGAGCGAGACTCCGTCTCAAAAAAAAAAAAAATTATCCAGGCCTGGTGGCACGCACCTGTAATCCCAGCTACTCAGGAGGCTGAGGCACGAGAATCGCTTGAACCGGGGAGGTGGAGGCTGCAGTGAGCCAAGATCACACCATTGCACTCCAGCCTGGGCGACAGAGCAAGACTCCATCTCAAAAAAAATAAAATAAAATAATAAATTTATATCTGCAAAGACCTTGTATGCAAATAAGCTCCCATCCCGTGGCTCCGGTGGACATGGGCTATGCGGCCACTGTTCTCCCCGTCCCAGCCCCATGCTGAGGACTGCCAGGTCCTGCAGGGTCTACATCTCCCTCTCGCCTCCCCCGATGCCACCCCACACCTCAGTCTTCTCACTGTTTCCGGAAGGTGCCTGCCTTTCCATGCGCTGTTTCCTGTGCCCAGAAACCCCCCAGCTGGTCCTGGGACTCCCTGTCCACCCCATTCTGGTCTTTGCTCAAGTGGCCTCCTTCTCTGGTCGGTCACTGATGCCCCAGCCCCCTGCACCTGGATGTCACCTTCATGTCTTTTTTTTTTTTTTTTTTTTTTGAGATGGAGTCTCGCTCTGTTGCCCAGGCTGGAGTGCAGTGGTTCAATCTCAGGTCACTGCAACCTCTGCCTCTGGGGTTCAAGCGATTCTCCTGCCTCAGCCTCCCGAGTAGCTGGGATTACAGGCACCTGCCACCACGCCTGGCTTTTTTTTTTTTTTTTTTTTTTTGAGAGTCTGGCTCTGTTGCCCAGGCTGGAGTGCAGTGGCATGATCTCTGCCCATTGCAACCTCCACCTCCTGGGTTCAAGCAATTCTGCCCCAGCCCCCATCAGGAGCTGGGATTACAGGCATCCGCCACCATGCCAGGCTAATTTTTGTATTTTTAGTAGAGACGGGGTTTCACCATGCTGGCCAGGCTGGTCTCAAACCCCTGGCCTTGGGTGATCCACCCGCCTTGGCCTCCCAGTGCTGGGATTACAGGCATGAGCCGCCACGTTCAGCCACACCCGGCTAATTTTTATATTTTTAGTAGAGATGGGGTTTTGCCATGTTGGCCAGGCTGGTCTTGAACTCTTGACCTCAGGTGATCCACCCACCTGAACCTCCCAAAGTGCTGGGATTACAGGCATGAGCCACCGCGCCTGGCCCTTCCTTCATGTCTTTTAAAAAAATGTTTTAGAAACAGGGTCTTGCTCTGTTACCCAGCTGGAATGCAGTGGCGTGATCATGGTTTACTGCAGCCTCAAATTCCTGGGCTCAAGCGATCCTCCCGCCTCAGCCTCCTGAGTAGCTGGGACCACAGGTGCACGCCCACCGTGGCTGGTCTTTTCCCTGCCTTCCTGCCTGACAGAGCCACCAGCAGAGCCTGGTCTGCCCAGTCCCCTGCTGGGTCCAGGGTGGCTCGCCATGTTCAGTGAGAGCCCGTGGACAGGTAAGTGATAACTGTGAATTCCCTGGGGGGAAGAAGCCAGTGCTAAAAGCCTAGGCTGTTAGGAGAGCTGGGCCTCAGCCTGGAGGGATGCCATCAGGCAGGCAAGCCCAAGCCTCTGACTCCCACCATCCCGGGATCCTCTTTGCTGTGACCCCAGAGTGCAGTGAGTGCCAAAGGTGACCCTGTCCTAGCAGGACCAGACCTCGTGACCTTATTGGTGTGGCAGGTTTGGGCTCCAGGGCACCACTGCGGCCCCCCCAAGACCCACCAGCGCCAGGGGCTGGGGGCAGGGGGAGCAGAGGCCCGGGTCGGGCCCAAGGGGAGACAGGCACGGTGGGCAGCCTGCAGCTGCGTGTGGTTTAACTGCCCCGTGCCAGGAAGCAGCTGCTGTTCTCTGTGCAGCCTGGGCCTAGACCGGGGGCTCCAGCCTCCCTTCCTGGACCAAGCGTCCCCAGCGCAGACCAGGCCTGGCCTTCCCGTTACACACAGGGGCCCTTGCGGGGAACCTGCGGCTCTTTTCAAGTGACCCCCATCCTGGGGGCCCAGCCCCGGCCCCTCCCTGAACCTCCCTGAAGCCTTCCTTCCCCATCCACCCCCAGGCTAGCCCACTTTCTCTACCACCCCCTGGCTGGAACCCCTAACCTTGTATGGGGCTCCCATAGGGTGCAGCCCCAAAGGCAGACCCATGTCCAGAATTCCAGCTATCCCAAAGACTGGTCAGGCCACTGGCCACTACACTGAGACTCGGGACAGCTGGCCAACCTGGTGAGAGCTCAGCCTTCACTGGCCACCACATCGAAACTCAGGACGGCTGGTCTGCCGGGGAGAGCTCAGACCTCGCTGGGCACCACACTGAAAGTCAGGACGGCTGGTCTACTGAGGAGATCTTGGACCTCACTGGCCACTGTGCCGTGACTCAGGGTACCTGGTCTACTAGGGAGGAGCTCAGACCCTTTGGCTTCAAAGAGCAGGGGCCAATCCGGGTTCCACCCCCAGGCTGCACAGGAGACAGGTGAACCGACAAAGAGAATCGGGAGCTGTGAGGAAGGGGAAGGACTCTGGGAGGCCCAGACCCCCATCATGTCTCCTGCGACCTGCTTCGGATCTCAGGCCCTCCCCACTTCTCTCCTCCTGCGGTGGAAACCGCCCCTGCTGGGTCTGCCCGCCCCGTCCTCTGGGCCCACCCCTCAAACCTCCGGCTTCCATTGCCCCTTCCTCAGAACGTGCACTCACGGCCCCTTCTTTGTGGGCTCCCTCCCAGGGCCCCTCAGGCCAGCTCCAGGGTCTCCTATAACACAAACATGCCCCTCTCTGCCTCAGTTTCCCTCCCAGGTCCAAGCCCCCAGCCTCCCCACTTTGAGTCCCAGAGCCCCAAGCTTTGTCTCCGTAACTCCACTTCCCCGCCATCCACACGCCTCTCCACTCGCTCCAGCGCCAGGCACTTCCCTGAAACGGGCGCCCCTCTGAGGACGCCAGTGGCTCCCCCCGGAGTGCCAGCTCCTGTGGCCACGCAGAGCACCAGTGCTTTGTGCCTTTGGTCTCCGTGACATGGCGGTCCTGGTTTTCTTTTTTTAAATGTAGAGACAGGCTCTGGCTCTCTTGCCCAGGCTGGAGTGCAGTGGGATGATCACAGCTCACTGCGGCCTTGACCTCCTGGGCTCACGTGATCCTCCCACCCCTGCCTCCTGAGCCACTAGGACTACAGGCCTGTACCACCATACCTGGCTAATCTTTGTATTTTTTGGCAGAGTCAAGGTCTCACTATGTTGCCCAGGCTGGTCTTGAACTCCTGGGCTTAAGCGATCCACCTGCCTTGGCCTCCCAAAGTGCTAGGATTACAGGAGTGAGCCACCGCACCCAGCCCAGGTGCCATTTCTGTTTTTTTGAGACAGGGTCTCACCCTGTCGCCCAGGCTGGAGTGCAGTGGTGCAGTCTCGGCTCACCGCAACCTCTGCCTCCTGGGTTTAAACGATTCTCCCACTTCAACCTCCCGAGTAGCTGGGACTACAGGCGCGCACCACCACGCCTGGCTAATTTGTGTATTTTTAGTAGAGGTGGGGTTTCACCATATTGGCCAGGCTGGTCTCAAACTCCTGGCCTCAAGTGATTCACCAGCCTCGGCCTCCCAAAGTGCTGGGATTACAGGCGTGAGCCACCGCGCGTGGCCTCATTCTTTGCAGGGAAACTGGGGAAGAGGGAGGGATGGGGCAGGAAGAAGCCAGACTAAGGGGTGCTTCTGTTGAAGCCCCCACCTGACCAGGAACTGTCTCCCGCCTAAGGCTGGGGGCTGCCCTGGGAGCGTGCGTCAGGCACTGGCAGGGTGATGCCCCCGAGCCCAGTCCGTTCTCTGGAGAAGAGGCAGCCAGGGGCTATTCACCGTCGCGGGCTGCAGCTGCCAGGTCCGTGCGCCACCTGCACGGGGAAGCCACACGCCCACAGTATCCGCTGTAGGTACCTTTTTTTTTTTACATTTTGCAAGTGAGGAAATTTAGAGAACTATGGGGAACGGCTCTGCCCCACACCCAGGATGGGGTCTGGGCTCCAGGGCCTCAGGCCACGTGACACAAAAGGCCCGGGGAGATTTATCTGGTGTTGAGTTCTGGCAGCCGGCTCACCGGCCGTGTGATGTCGGGCAGGTTTCCTCTCTGGGCCTCAGTTCACCCACCCAGAAAATGGACGCGGCAGACGTCCCGCTCTCCTGGGGCTGCTGAGGGGCCTCAGTAAGAAGCAGCCCTGACCCTGGTCCGGGACCCAGGCATACGGCTGGGCAGGCGGCTGCCACGGTCACTGGGAGTGGGCGCTCAGGGCCAGGGATTGAGAGATTCCGTGTTCCTCTGAATGACAAGTGGCCACAGGGTGCCTAGGGGGCTGGCCATCTCTCAACCTGCCCACTAAATTTAGAAACTGCCTCATCCACACTGGAAGCTCCTCAGCGCGGTGACGAGTGTCAAAGCCGTGAGTCAGCAGTTATGAGGGCGTCGATGCCCGTGGGGCAGCTCGGAGCCCATCAACGCACCAGTGGAGGTTTTGTTCTCTGCTAAACAACAATCTTATATGGAGATTTCGAGCTGGATTCTGCCAAGAAGGTGCCCTGCAGCAGGACCCACTGGCAGCTCAGGAGGTCACAGGTGGCCCCTCGTGGGCTGGTGCCCAGCCGGGCTGACACCCCAGTGGCCCGGGCCTGAAGCAGCCCTTTTGGGGCTGATATTCAAGAGCCCACTGGGCAGCGAGCCTCCTAACCTATGCAGACCCCCGCCAGCAAGCAGAAGCTCCGGGGGAGTTGAGTGGGGGGGCAGCTTCTGGCTGGAGACTAGGAAGTGCTTTCCAACAATTGTCTGAAAATAGAACGGCCGGCTCACGAGGAAATGAGTCCCCGTCACGGGGAGCAGGAGGTGGGAGCAGGAAGACTTCGGCTCAGGGAGGGGGCCCGTGGCCTCTGACCCCGAGAGACCTGAGTCCTTCCGTTCCTCACCCCTGATATCCCAGACATCCAGGAAAACGTGGCGTAGAAAGCCGCCCTGGGATCATGAGGTCGGGAGATCAAGACCATCCTAGCCAACATGGTGAAACCTCGTCTCTACTAAAATAAAAAATAAAATAAAAAAATTAGCTGAGCGTGGTGGCGTGCACCTGTAGTCCCAGCTACTCCGGAGGCCGGAGGCCGGAGGCTGAGGCAGGGGAATTGCTTGAACCCGGGAGGCGGAGGTTGCAGTGAGCCGAGATCGCGCCATTGTACTCCAGCCTGGGCGACAGAGCGAGACTCCGTCTCAAAAAAAAAAAAAAAAAAAGAAAGAAAGAAGGCTGCCCTGGGCTGCAGGTGCCTGCTCTCAAATTCACTGCCAGGAGGAAAGGTGGGTGCTGGTGACAGGACAGCCTCCCAGGCTTGGATGTGCTGGGCAAAGAACTGGCCGGGCTGGGAGACACTGTGGTCCCATCTGGAACCTGCACTCTTCTCAGCAGGGCACCCCTTCTCTAAGCCTCAGTTTCCCTTTCTGTTCAGTGAGAGGCAAGCTGCTCTGATGTCCTGGGATTCCGCAGCCCCCACTCTGAAGAACCTCACGCAGAGCTCCCACCCCTCCAGGATCCAAGCTTGCCTCTGCGTTTGGCCAGGCCCATGGCTGAGTTCAGGCTGCCGACCTATGGGCTCCGGGGGCGGAAATAAACACACTCAGCCTTTTTCTAACTGTGGTTTAGAAAAGTTTTCTGGCTGTGGTTTCCCCATCTTCGAAAAGTCATGAACGCCAGGCACAGTGGCTCACGTCTGTCATCCCAGCACTTTGGGAGGCTGAGGCAGGAGGATCCCTTGAGCCCAGGAGTTTGAGACCAGCCTGGGCAACATGGCAAAACCCCATCTCTGCCAAAAAAAAAATAATAATAATAATAATACAAAAATTAGCTGGGTGTGGTGGTGTGTACCTCTAGTCCCCGCTACTAGCGGGGCTGAGGTGGGCAGATTGCTTGAGCTCGAAAGGTCGAGGCTGCAGTGAGTTGAGGTTGCACCACTGCGCTCCAGCCTGGGCAACAGAGTAAGATCCTGTCTCCAAAAGAGAAGGAAAAGAAAGAAAAATCACGAAGATGCAGAATATTCTTGTCAATCACGAAGTGCAGGGCAGGTTGAAGCTGGGTGCCCTTGGAGTGTGGGGAGGGTCCTGGAACCCCTGCTGGGCTCAGCGACACAGAACCCCCTGGGTTCTGGGGAATGCAGTTTGAGAACCAGTGCAATGGTGGAAAGGAGCTGAGGAGCAGGGATTCACACAGGCCCAGCCAGCTTCTCACCCACATTCCAACTGTCTCCCTGGAGAGGCTGAGGCCCTGGAGGGGCATTTAGGTGGTTTTTTTTGTTTTGTTTTTGTTTTTTTTTAATATAATTTTTTTTTTTTTTGAGGTGGAGTCTCGGTCTTATTGCCCAGGCTGGAGTGTGGTGATGGTCAGCTCACTGCAACCTCTGCCTCCCAGGTTCAAGCGTTTCTCCTGCCTCAGCCTCCCAAGTAGCTGGGATTACAGGCACATGCCACTACGCCCAGCTAATTTTTGTATTTGTAGTAGAGACGGGGGTTTCACCATGATGACCAGGCTGGTCTCGAACTCCTGACCTCAAGTGATCTGCCCGCCTTGGCCTCCCAAAGTGTGGGGATTACAGGTGTGAGCCGGCCTAGGCTCTTTGTTTGTTTGTTTTTGTGGTGATGGAAGCTTCCGGGGGCACCTTGTGACTGGTGAGCAATGATGGAGAGAGGAGGGCAGAGGTCAAGGGCGTAGGCTGGGAGAGCTGAAGGTCACAGCCAGCATACAGTGGGGCTGTGTGGGGAGGCTCCCTTCTGCGGTGCAGAGCGCTTCTCCTGGAGTGCATAGACCGAGAACCTGAGCTCCAGCCCCTCCGCCCCTGCCTCCTCCCCTCTCCCTTCCTAGGCTGGGAGGAGCAAGGTGGGCAGGCACCTGAGCCAGGACCTTATCCCACTGGCCCTGTCCAGGGCAATCCTGATTTTTTATCTTGTGTCCCACTGTCCCCATAAACCATCAAAATCTCCCCAACACTGCTGGGGATTGTACAGGGGATTGTTCAAATTTTCTGCAGTGAGCTGATACATTATGTTGGAAAGGAGAAAAATAACCTCATGAACTTTCCTTTATTTTTATTTTTTTTATTTATTTATTTTTATTTATTTATTTTTGAGACGGAGTCTCGCTCTGTCACCCAGGCTGGAGTGCAGTGGCGCAATCTCCGCTCACTGCAGGCTCCGCCTCCCGGGTTCACGCCATTCTCCGGCCTCAGTCTCCCGAGTAGCTGGGATTACAGGCGCCCGCCACCACACCCCACTAATTTTTGTATTTTTAGTAGAGACAGGGTTTCACCGTGTTAGCCAGGATGGTCTCGATCTCCTGACCTCATGATCCACCCGCCTCGGCCTCCCAAAGTGCTGGGATTACAGGCCTGAGCCACCGCGCCCGGCCGAACTTTCCTTTAAAAAAACAAAACAAAAAAAAGCCAATACATGTCCCAGAAATTCCAACCCATGTCCTATTGCAGTTCCCAGATGGCATTTTTTTCACTGAGTCGTGCCACAACAAACTCACACCAGATCATGTGTCCTGACTTTTGGCTCAGACATTACAGTCAGGGACAGAGCTTCTCAGGTTGAGTTGGTGCAGTGTGACATTCCCAGGCTGGGGAACCACCAGCATAGGGAGAAGAGGGCGGGCTCTCCAGGAGTTCTGACTCCAAGTGCAAATTAGTATTTGTCATCGTAAGTGTTATTTACAATGGCCATTCGCCATGACCTCTCACGGTTCTGGCTTGACTGGGTGAGCGGGGGAGTTCTTACCTAGGGGCTTCTGTCCTGCAGGTGCAGACGACACGGCTGGGGCTGGTGCATCTCACCGGCTTCCCGCCTCAGCATTCCTGCTTAATGCCGGCTACAGGCTGGGACCTGACAAGGAGGGTCTACAGATGGCATGGATTTCCTTACCACGTGGTGCTCTTGCTTCCAGGGGGAAGAGGCCCTGGGGACAGTGAGCCATATTTCCATATAACACAGCATAATAAAAAATACAGGCTGGGCGCAGTGGCTCACACCTGTAATCCCAGCACTTTGGGAAGCCGAGGCGAGTGGATCACGAGGTCAGGAGTTGGAGACCAGGCTGGTCAACATAGTGAAACCCTGTCTCTACTAAAATTACAAAAATTAGCTGGGTGTGGTGGCACACATCTATTGTACCAGCTACTTGGGAGGCTGAGGCAGGAGAATCGCTTGAACCCCAGAGTCAGAGGTTGCAGTGAGCCAAGATAATGCCATTGCACTCCAGCCTGGGTGACAGTGAGACAGTGTCTCAAAAAAAAAAAAACCAAAAAAAAAAAAAAAAGAGCCAGGTGCGGTGGGTCGCACCTGTAACCCCAGCATTTTGGGAGGCTGAGGCAGGGGAATCACTTGAGCCCAGGAGTTTGAGACCAGCCTGGGCAGCATAGCAAGACGCCATCTCTATTAAAAAAATATATATCTTTATAGATAGATAAGGTTTTTGTTCTGGGTTTCTGGCACCAGGAATTTCCTGAGTGGCAAGAGTGTCTTTTGTTATAACAAGCCACCCATCTGAGTTTCTGCTAATGAGGTGGCTTAGGGTGAGGTCCCAGATAGCTCCAGGACAGGGGCTGGTCCCCAGAGGAACCAATTGTATGATTATTGTTCTTATTTTAAATAGAGACAGGGTCTGACTTTGTCGCCCAGGCTGTGAATCGTGGCTCACTGCAGCCTCAAACTCCTCAGCTCAAGAATAGCATGTTCCCGCCTCGGCCTCCCAAGTAGCTGGGACCACAGGTGCGCACCACCACAATTCCCTGGTTTTGTTTTGTTTTGTTTTTGAGATGGAGTTTCGCTCTTGTCGCCCAGGCTGGAGTGCAGTGGCGTGATCTCAGCTCACTGCAACCTCCACCACCCGGGTTCAAGAGATTCTCCTGCCTCAGCCTCCCGAGTAGCTGGGATTACAGGCGCATGCCACCACGCCTGGCTAATTTGTGTATGTTTAGTAGAGACGGGGTTTCACCATGTTGGCCAGGCTGGTCTCAAACTCCTGACCTCAGGAGATCCACCCACCTTGGCCTCCCAAAGTGCTTGGATTACAGGTGTGAGCCACCATGCCCAGCCCCTAATTTTTTTTTTTATTTGTTTTGTTTTCTTTTTTGTAGAGATGGAGTCTTGCTAGGTCGCCTTGGCTGGTCTCGAACTCCTGGCCTGAAGCAATCCTCCTGCCTGGGCCTCCCAAAGTGCTGAGATTGCAGGTGAGAGCCACTGTACCCAGTCGCCATGTGATTACTGAGTTGGAACCTTCACTCCGCTCCACCTACCCACTCCTGAATTCCGGGGAGGGGGAGCTGGAGATAGAGTTAAATCACAACGGCCAGTGGTTTAACCAAGCATGCATATGTCATGAGACCTGGATACTGAACTCAGAACCGCAGGGCTCAGGGCTCAGGGAGTTTCTTTTCTCTTTTCTTTTCTTTTCATTTCTTTTCTTTTCTTTTTTTTGAGACAGAGTCTCACTCTGTCACCGAGGCTGGAGTGCAGTGGTGGGATCTCAGCTCACTGCAACCTCTACCACCCAGGTTCAAGCAATTCTCGTGCCTCAGCCTCCAGAGTAGCTGAGACTACAGGTGCGCTCCACCACATCTGGTGGAGCCATCTGGCTAATTTTTGTATTTTTTGTAGAGATGAGGTTTCACCATGTCACCCAGGCTGGCCTTCTACGTGCATGGCGCTCCTGGGTTCATGCGATCCACTCACCTTAGCCTCCCAAAGCGCTGGGGTTACAGGTGTGAGCCACCGCACCCAGCCACTCGGGGAGCTTCTGAGCTGTATCCTTGTGCCAGTAGGAGAAGCTCCTGGAGAGGGCGTGGGTGCCTGTGTGTCCCACTTCCCTGCCTTATGTGGTAAGTCCACATGGCTAGTCCTGAGCTGTACCCCTTATAATAAACTCTAATCACAACTCACAACCCGTGAGTTGCCCTGTGATAGCGAATTATCACACTGGATAATGAATGGGGAGTTCATGGGAAGCCCCACATGTGTCCTCAGCCAAGTGAAGGCCGCCAGCCCCCATCCTGAAGCTATCTAGTAGCCTGGGGACCCCTTCTGTGGCTGGCAGCTACAGTGAGAATAGTGTGGGGGGACCAAGTCCTTAACCTGTGGGTTCCACACTACAAGTAGTGACTCGTAGGACACCAGTTGGTGTTGGATGGAGCAGTTTGGAAACAGTCTTTTTGTATTATCTGCAGAGGGATATTTGTGAGCGGTTTAAGGTGTATGGTGAAAAAGGAAATATCTTCACATAAAAACTGGACAGAAGCATTCTGAGAAATTTCTTTGTGATGTGTGCAATCATCTTACAGAGTTGAACCTTTCTTTTGATGGAGCAGTTTGGAAACACTTTTTTTGTAGAATCTGCAAATGGATATTTAGAGCGCTTTGAGGACTATGGTGAAAAAGGAAATATCTTCACATAAAAACTAAACAGAAGCTTTCTGAGAAACTTCTTTGTGATGTGTGCATTTATCTCACAGAGTTTAACTTTTCTTGGTTAATTTTATGTCAACTTAACGGGGCTAAGGGATGGCAGACAGATGGTATAACAGGTTTTTGTTTTTTTGTTTTTTTGTTTTGAGATAGGGTCTTCCTCTGTTGCCCAGGTTGGAGTGCAGTGGTACAATCATAGCTCACTGCAGCCTCGACCTCCTGGGCTCAAGCGATCCTCCCACTTTGGCCTCTTGAGTAGCTGGGACCACAGGCACCCACCACCATGCCCAGCTAATTTTTTGAATACTTTTTTTTTTTTGAGATGGAGTCTCACTATATCGCCCAGATTGGAGTGCAATGGCACAATCTCGGCTCACTGCAACCTCTGCCTCACTGGTTCAAGCAATTCTCCTCTCTCAGCCTCCCCAGTAGCTGGGGTTACAGGTGCGTGCCACCATGCCAGTCTAATTTTTGTATTCTTTGTAGAGTAGCTTTTACCATGTTGGCCAGGCTGGTCTTGAACTCCTGACTTCAAGTCATCTGCCTGTGTCAGCCTCCCAAATGCTGGGATTACAGGCATGAGCCACTGCGCCCAGCCATTTTTTGATACCTTTTTAGAGATGGGGTCTCATTATGTTGCCCAGCTTGGTCTTGACCTCCCAGGCTCAAGCTGTCCTTCTGCGTCAGCCTCCCAAAGTGCTGGGATTACAGGCGCTAGCCACTGCACCTGGCCTAAAACATTCTTTCTTGGTGTGTCCCTGAGGGTGTCTCTGGAAGAGATCAACACTAGATCAGTGGACCCAGTGAAGAGGCGCCCCCCGTCCCCAGTGAGAGCAGGTAACATCTGATCCACGGAGGGTCCAACTGGAACAAAAGGCAGAGGAAGGCTGAATTCTCTCTCTCTCCTTCTCCTGCCCTTGGGCATGAGAGCTGCTGGTTCTCGAGCCTCTGGATCTGGGACTTTCCCCAGTTCTCCCTTGGACCTTCATCCTCAGAGTAGGATTTCCACCATCGCCTCCCCTGGCTCCCAGGCCTTTGCGCGCAGGTGAGTTTCACCAGCAGTGTTCTGGGACCTCTGGGTTTCGGACAGACTGCATGAAGCGATTCCTCATAATACGTCTCCTCACATCCCTCTCTCTACGTCCTCTTGCGTCTGTTTTTCTGGAGACCTCTGACTAATGCAGTTGGTGTTTTGAAAAAACAAACAATTGCCTTTCATAGACCCAACCCTGGACGTCCCATGACATCACCTTCATTGTCCCCTGCTGGCCAAGGCTGTCGTAAATCGGCCCAAGTTCACGGGGTGAGGGCCCCACTCGACCTCCTGCTGGAAGAGTGGTGAGGTCACCGTAATGAGAACATGAGGACGGGAGAGATTGCTACAGCCCTCTCTGGAAAATGCCACCTGTGACATCATGAAAGGTGACGTGGCTGTTGCCTGGGCTGTGGACCACAAACGTCCGGGAATGAGGCATGTCTCCCGGGTGGTGGACACCTGGGTGGTTTCAGTCTGGGGCGATTATGAACAAGGCTAGGACAAGCCTGATTTCACCTGCACGCACATCTACGGGCCACGGTCCTGGCTCTCTGGTCCTCCTGGGAGACCACAAAGCTGTTGTATTAGCTCGTTCTCATGCTGCCGAAAAAGACATGCCCTGGTTGGGCACAGTGGCTTATGCCTGTAATCCCAGCACTTTGGGAGGCTGAGGCAGGTGGATCACTTGAGGTCAGGAGTTCGAGACCAGCCTGGCCAATATGGTGAAACCCCGTCTCTACTACAAATACAAAAATTAGCAGGGTGTGGTGGTGCACACCTGTAATCCCAGCTACTCAGGAGGCTGAGGCGGGAGAATCACTTGAACCTGGGAGGCAGAGGTTACAGTGAGCCGAGATTGTGCCACTGCACTCCAGCCTGGGCAACAGAGTGAGACTCCATCTCAAAAAAAAAAAAAAAAAAAAAAAAGACATACCTGAGTCTGGATAATTTATAAAGAAAAAGAGGTTTAATAAACTCACAGTTTCACGTGTCTGAGGAGGCCTCACAATCATGGCGGAAAGCAAAAGGCACATCTCACGTGGTGGCAGACAAGAGAGAGAATGAGAGTCAGGCACAAGGGGTTTCCCCTGATAAAACCATCAGATCTCGTGAGATTTATTCACTACCACGAGAACAGTGTGGGGGAAACAACCCCCATGATTCAATTACCTCCCACGGGGTCCCTCCCACAACATGGGGAAATTATGGGAGCTACAATTCAAGATGAGATTTGGGTGAGGACACAGCCGAACCATATTGGCTGTCTCGCCAGGCCCTTCGGAAGAGTCTAATGGAGGAATGTGGAATACCTGACCAAGTGACTGGCACCCAAAAGCAACTCAACCTCGGCAGCTCTTAACTTGCTTCTTGCTGTTGTCTGAGCATGAGGGAAAGGCTGTCACCGAGGGACTTGGGCTTCCCCGGAACAGGTGCCCCAACCCCAGCCCGTGGGTGGAAGATTCTTTGCTGTGGGTCTGTCCTGTGCACGCAGGTGTTGACCAGCCTCCCTGGCTCCCACTTACTCCATGCCAGCAGCAACTCCCTGTTAGAGAAAAAGAAAACATCATTCAATGATGCTTGTGGAAGATGGGAAGGCAGCCTGGAGCCGTGGCTGATGCCTGTGATCCCAGCCCTTTGGGAGGCTGAGGTGGGAGGATCGCTTGAGCTCAGGAGGTCGAGGCTGCAGTGAGTGATGATCATGCTGCTGCACTTTAGCCTGGGCAATAGAGTGAGACCCTGTCTTTCTCAACACAAAATAAAAAACAAAAAAATTAGGCCAGACGTGGTGGCTCACGCCTGTAATCCCAGCACTTTGGGAGGCCAACGTGGGTAGATCACCTGAGGTCAGGAGTTCGAGACCAGCCTGGCCAACATGGTGAAACCCAGTCTCTACTAAAAATACAAAAAAAGTAGCTGGGTGTGGTGTCGGGCACCTGTAATCCCAGCTACTCTGGAGGCTGAGGCAGGAGAATCGCTTGAACCTGGGAGGCGGAGTTTGCAGTGAGCTGAGATCACGCCTTTGCACTCTAGCCTGGGTGACAGAGCAAGACACCATCTCAAAAAAAAAAAAAAGCAAAGAAAGAGCTAGAGAAGCCTGATTGGGGTTTGCTCCGGGAGAGAACCTTGGTCACCTCCCCCACCACCGGCATGACAACCAAGGATGCGGGAAGCTGTCCAGGCCGAGGGGCCCCCAGAGGCCAGGTCACCACTGGGTGGGAACTACTGTGTTTTTGTTTGGTTTGAGTGTTTTTTTGGAGACAGGGTCTTGTTCTGGCACCCAGACTGGCGTGCAATGGCGCCATCGTAGCTCATTGCAGCCTTGACTTCATGTGCTCCCGTGATCCTCCCACCCCAGTCTCCTGAGTAGCTGGGACTACAGGGGCGCGCACCACCATGCCCAGCTAATCTTTGTATTTTTAGTAGAGTCGGGGTTTCGCCATTTTGGCCAGGCTGGTCTCGAACTCCTGACCTCACGTGATCTGCCCACCTCAGCCTCCTAAAGTCCTGGGCGTGAGCCATTGTGCCCAGCCAGTCTTTTCATTTGAGAACGCTTTGCAGTTTACAAAGAACTTCCCCGTGTCTGACCCTCAAGTTGATCCTGTTCCTATTTTAGGGATGAGGAGCAGGCTCAAGGGTGGTGGCCGTGCCCTCAGGGCAAGTGGTGAAGCATTGGGAAGTCAGATCCCACCTTCTCCTTCTTCTGGGCCCTTTGTACCTCTCCCAGATTTGACATGCACAAGGACCCCTTTTCCCTCTGCTCCCTGCACAGGCAGAGGTCCCCCGCCATCCTGACAGGCCCAGCCCATCACTGCTTCCTGGGAGGAGCCTGAATGCTGGGACCCAGCTGGGGGCCCCCACACTCCTGGGAGGGCCTTTGTTCAGGTGAAGCCTTCCAAGGGCACAGGACTGACCCAGCCGCACCCAAGACGGCCCTGAGCGTGCAGGCGGACCAGGTCGAGGTGCGGCCCTGCCTCTGCCGAGAGAGTCACATCCCCTCTCCTCCTCACGGGGGCAGGGAGTGCTGGAGATGGATGGGTGCCGCTGAGCCCTGCCGTCCTGCAGAGAAGCATGCATCATGCATCATGTGCAGACACTGGGCCCTCTTCAGCTCCCAGGGAGCCACGCTGAGCTTCCCGAGCTGGGGATGGGATGCGGCCGAGGGTTCTGAAGTCCAGCCTGTTCCAGGCTCCAATCTCCACTTTTCTGGGATCTGAGTCCCTGGGGGAGAGCCTGTGGGCATCCTGAGGGTAGAACTGCTGGGGCCCCTCCTGCCTGTCTTCTCCCTGCAGTAGAATTGATCCTGGTGGTCTCCATGTCCCTTCCTTTCCCCGACCTCAGCCGGGGCCACCTGAGTCCCACCGGGTTACCCTCCATACCTCCAACTCTCAGGAAGAAGTAGGGTAGGAGAGACCCCACCCCTCCCGGGGCGCCCCAGGCTTATGGTGCAACTGGACTCATCTCCCTGCAAGAACCAGCCCCACCGCTGGGGTCCCAGGGCAGGCCCCGCTCTGTACCCCAGTCCCAGAGACCCGGCTGCCACACAGCTCTTCCCAGGGCAAACAGAGACAGCCTATCTGGGCGTAACTAAGGCTGCCTCTGCCATAAACCCATAATAACAGGGATATTCACCAAGGCACAGGGCAAAGGTCTGCACGGCCCCTTAGAACCTGAACCCACACAACCACCCTACAAGGCAGGCATTCTTTCCTCTATCTCACTTTACATTGAATTGTACAGTTTTGAATACGTGGCCTGACGGCAGCCAAAAGAACATAAAACGGGTTTTCCAGAGAAGTCTGGTTTCTCACCCTGCCCCGTCCACCCCGCCAAAGGCACCTGTTTCTACTGGCTTTTTTCTTTTTATTTTTTAGAGACAGGGTCTCGCTCTCTTGCCCAGGCTGGAGTGTAACGGCACAATCTTAGCTCACTGCAGCCTCGAACTCCTGGGTTCAAGCAATCCTCCCACCTCAGCCTCTTGAGTAGCTGGGACTACAGGTGTGCACCATAGGGCCCTGCTAATTATTTTTTTTATTTTTTTGAGACTAAGTCTTACTCTATCGCCCAGGCTGGAGTGCAATCGTGCGATCTCAACTCATTGCAACCTCCTCCTGGGTTCAAGTGATTCTCCTGCCTCAGCCTCCTGATTAGCTGAGATTACAGGTGCCTGCCACAACGCCTGGCTAGTTTTTTATATTTTTAGTAGAGACAGGTTTCACCATGTTGGCCAGGCTGGTCTTGAACACCTGAGATCAAGTGATCTGCCTGCCTCAGCCTCCCAAAGTGCTGGGATTACAGGCATGAGCCTAGCTATTTCATATTTTGTAGAGACAGGGTCTTGCTCTGTTGCCCAGGCTGGTCTTTAACTCCTGGGCTCAAGCCATCCTCAAACCTCAGCCTCCAAAGCAGCTAGGACTACAAGCACGTGCCACTATGTCTGGCTAATTTAAAATTTTTTTTGTAGATATGGGGTCTTGCCACGTTGCCTAGTCTGGTGTTGAACTCCTAGCCCTAAGCAATCCTCCTGCCGTGGCCTCTCAAAGTGCTGGATGAGCCACTGTGCCCGGCCTCTATTAGCTTCTTTTTTTTTTTTTGAGACTGAGTCTCGCCCTGTCGCCCAGGCTGGAGTGCAGTGGCGCGATCTCGGCTCACTGCAAGCTCCACCTCCCAGGTTCACGTCATTCTCCTGCCTCAGCCTTCCGAGTAGCTAGTACTACAGGCGCCTGCCACCATGCCCGGCCATTTTTTTTTGTATTTTTAGTAGAGACGGGGTTTCACCATGTAAGCCAGGATGGTCTCGATCTCCTGACCTCGTGATCCACCTGCCTCGGCCTCCCAAAGTGCTGGGATTACAGGTGTGAGCCACCGTGCCCGTCCCAGCCTCTATTAGCTTCTCTTTATCCTTCTAGTCTTCCTTGTACTGGTGCAAACACGAATCTACGTTTTTTTCTCCTGCCCTTTCTTACACTCAAGGTAGCATATTATACACCAGTTCTGCACCTTGCTTTTTCATTAGCAATGTACCCCAGAAGACCTTCCAAATCAGCATGCAGAGGTCTTCTGCTTTCTTTTTCACAGCTGCATAGTACTCCACTCTGTGGCTGTGCTAAGTGACTCAGCTAGTCCCTCAACAATGGCAACTTGGCTGTTTTCAGTCGGTCACAATGACCGTTGATGTCACCGCGGTGATCCTTGCACCTGTCCCTTTCACATATGAACAAGCAGATCAATGGCACAAGTTTTAGAAGTGGGATTTCTGAGGCTGGGTGCTGTAGCTCACACGTGCAATCCCAGCACTTTGGGAGGCCAAGGCGGGAAGACTGTTTGAGCCCAGGAGTTCAAGACCAGCCTGGGCAACATAGGGAGACCCTGTCTCTATGAAAAAAATATAAAAATTAGCTGGATGTGGTGGCACACACCAGTGGCCCCAGCTACTCAGGAGGCTGAGGTGAGAGGATCACTTGAGCCTGGAAGTTCAAGACTGCAGTGAGCTAGGATTGCACTACTGTACTCCAGCCTGAGCAGAAGAGAGAGAGACTTTGTCTCAAAAGAAAAAAGAGGCCGGGCGCAGTGGCTCACGCCTGTAATCCCAGCACTTTGGAAGGCCGAGGCGGGTGGATCACGAGGTCAGGACTTCAAAACCAGCCTGGCCAAGATGGTGAAACCCCGTCTCAACTAAAAATACAAAAAATTAGCCGGGCATGGTGGCGGGTGCCTGTAATCCCAGCTACTTGGGAGGCTGAGGCAGAAAATTGCTTGAACCCAGGAGGTGGAGGTTGCAGTGAGTCAAGACTGCGCCACTGCACTCCAGCCGGGGTGACAGAGCGAGATTCTGTCTCAAAAAAAAAAAAAAAAGAAGAAGAAGAAGAAGGAGAGGGAGGAGGAGTGAGAGGAGAAGGAGAAGAGGGGAGGAGAGGAGGAGGAGAAGAAGAAGGGGGAGGAGAAAGAAGAAAAAGAGGAGGAAGAGGAAGAAGAAAAAGAGGAGGAAGAGGAAAAAGAGGAGGAAGAGGAAAAAGAGGAGGAAGAAGGAGGAGGAGGAGAAGAAAGAAGAAAAAGGAGGAAGAAGAGGAAGAAGATGAAGAGGAAGGAGGAGGAGGAGGAGAAAAGGAGAAAGAAGTAGTGGGATTTCTGGGTTCTAGCACAAATCGAGGCCATGGTCTCACGGACAGTGTGGCCAGACTCCTGCCCTGGGGCTCCGCTGCCTGGCCCCTCCACCAGCAATGTGTCCAAGGGCGCGCTCCCTGAGCCGTGCCATTGGGGCGCGAGGTCTGATTTGGGTATTCCCCTGGATGAGAAGCAGAACTGCAATGTCTTTCTCTGATGTGCATTTGTCTGATTATGGACACCTTTTCACGTGTTTGTTCTGTGGATTTCTTTTTCCGTGGATGATCTATACACCTCCTTTGCCTTCTTTTATTGGTTGTGTTCTTTCCCACATGTTTAGGAGCCCTTTGCCTGGTAGATCTGAGTTGCAAGTATTTTTCCTAGTGTGTGCTTTGTGTTGTGACTTTACTTGCGAGGATTTTTGCCTTGAATCTGTTTTATGGCATTTAGATTTTTAATCATGATTAAAGAAACCTTTTTCCACTCTGAAGTTATAAAGAAAGTTACACATGTTTTCTTCAAGGCTGGGCACAGTGGCTCATGCCTGTAATCCCAGCTGTTTGGGAGGCGGAGGCAGGTGGATTGCCTGAGCCCAGGAGTTCAAGAACAGCCTGAGCAACCTAGTGAGACCCTATCTCTATTTAAAAATATAAAAATTAGCTGGGCACGATGGTGCATGCCTGTAGTCCCAGCTACTTGGGAGGCTGAGGCAGGAGGATCGCTTGAGCCCAGGAGGTCCAGGCTGCAGTGAGCCAGGATTGTGCCACTGCCCACCAGCTTGGGTGGCAGAATGAGATCCTGTTTCAAAACACACACACACACACACACACACACACACACACTTTTTCTTTTTTTTGGAGACAGAGTTTCGCTCTTGTTTCCCAGGCTGGAGTACAATGGTGCAATCTCGGCTCACTGCAGCCTCCGCCTCCTGGGTTCAAGTGGTTCTCCTGCCTCAGGTTCCCGAGTAGCCGGGACTACAGGCGTGAGTCACCACACCCAGCTAATTTTGTATTTTTAGTAGACATGGGGTTTCTCCATGTTGGTCAGGCTGGTCTCGAACTCCCGACCTCAGGTGATCTGCCCGTCTCAGCCTCCCAAAGTGCTGGGATTATAGGCATGCGCCACCACATCCAGCTAATTTTGTATTTTTAGTAGAGACAGGGTTTCTCCATTTTGGTCAGGCTGGTCTTGAACTCCTGACCTCAGGTGATCCGCCCACCTTAGCTTCCCAAAGTGCTGGGATTACAGGCGTGAGCCACCTTGCCCGGCCAGAACTTAACATTTTTTACAAAAGGAACTACTAAATGATGAAAAATTTCTGGAGATGGATGATGGCAATGTTTGTACCACAACGTGAATGTACTTAACGCCACCAAACCGTACACTTAAAATGGTTAAATTGGTCTAGTGTGATGGCCACCATGCCCAGCCTAATCACCTAATCACACCTGTAATCCTAGCACTTTGGGAGGCTGAGGCAGGAGGATTGCTTGAGGCCAGGAGTTCAAGACCAGCCTGATCAACGTAGCAAGATCCTATCTCTGAAAAAATAGTTTTTTTAACTTAAAAAAATGGTTAAATGGTAAATTCTATGTGATGTTTACTTTACCACAATAAAAAGTAAACTTTGGCTAGGCACAGTGGCTCATGCGTGTAATCCCACCACTTTGAGAGGACAAGGCAGAAGGATCACTTGAGCCCAGGAGTTCAAGACCAGCCTAGGCAACAGAGCAAGATCCTGTCTCTACAAAAAAAAAAACAAAGAAAATTAGCCGGGCGTGGTAGCACCAGCCCTTGGTCCCAGCTACTTAGGAGGCTGAGGTGGGAGGATCACTTGAACCTGGGAGGTGGAGGCTGCAGGGAACTCTGATTGCACCAATGAACTCCAGTCTGGGCGACAGAGTGAGATGCTGTCTCATAAAACAAACAAATAAATAATTCAAAATTTTAAAAATTAGGCTGGGTGCAGTGGCTCATGCCTGTAATCCCAGCACTTTGGGAGGCCAAGGCGGGTGGATCACCTGAGGTCAGGGGTTCGAGACCAGCCTGGCCAACATGGTGAAACCATCTCTACTAAAAATACAAAAATCAGCCGGTGTGGTGGTGCACGCCTGTAATCCCAGCACTTTGGGAGGCCGAGGCAGGCAGATCACAAACAAACAAAAAAAATTAGCCGGGCGTGGTGGCAGGCATCTGTAGTCCCAGCTACTCAGGAGGCTGAGACAGAAGAATTGTTTAAATCTGGGAGGTGGAGCTTGCAGTGATCCGAGATTGCGCTACTGCACTCCAGCCTGGCAACAGAGTGAGACTCCGTCTCAAAACAACAACAATAACAAAAACAAAATTTAAGCAGATGTGGTGGTGGGCACCTGTGATCCCAGCTACTCGGGGGGCTGAGGCAGGAGAATCACTTGAACCCGGGAGGCAGAGGCTGCAGTGAGCCGAGATGGTGCCACTGCACTCCAGCCTGGACGACAGAGCAAGACTCCATCTCAGAAATAAATAAATACAAATTAAAAAATTAAAAAGATAATAAAAGTGTGTGATTAGTAACAAAAGCCTGCTATGGAAAGAATGCAGTTGGGTTAGAGGAGCGACACCATGAGTAAAGAGTCCGGCGGAGACGGCCACATGAGTAACGTAAAGAGTCCCTCGGAGATGGCCACAGCTTCTCCGGGGACTCCCTGCGCATCCCAGGACCTGGAGTGCAGAGTGTGGGCTGGGACAAGGGAATCACCTTTCCCATCCCCTGGGGACGTCTTTCTGCAAACATCCTGGGGACGTGGGACATTGTCGTTATTGCTGCTGTTGAGTTATTTCTTGGCACCTGTTTCTGCGGCCAGGTTGCAGGCATCACGGTGGCTGGCTGCCCCAGATGGCCGTGTGGGCCTTAGCAAGGAGGGGCCTCCCAGGTGGCCAGTGCAGAACCCGCAAGTGGGGGTGAGAGATGGCCTGGGAGGCTACCCCCGCGCTCCACAGCAAGAGGCCACTGGGCTGCTGCCTAAATCCCCAGCCACGTGGTGGTAAGGACGACACCCAGAAGATGCAAAGACCTCCCTGCACTGGCTCCTGAGTCCCACCTGAGATGAGAAAACAGGCTCCCAGGTCCCACCTGAGCTGAGAAAACAGGCTTCCCAGAACCCTGGGCAGATGCCATGGGTGCCCTGGGGGGCCCTTGGTTGCCCAGGCCTGAGACTCCTCTTCCTGCAGCGCTCAGAGGGCGGCAGGACTTGGGGACCCAGAAGTGTGGCAAGGGGCACTAGACGGATCCCCTCTCCAGCCTGTCCTCCACCTGTGACAGGAAGCAGAGGCAGCTCCCTCAGGGGCCAGCCCCCACCTGAGGATCCCTCACAGGACTCCTTGGGCCAGTGGTGCCCTAACCCCATCCTGGGCCTGCTGTGTCCCCTGGCAACCACCAGCTGGGGCTTTAGAAGGGGGCTGGCCCCACCCACAGAGGCTGTGATCACTGGCCGCTTATCCCCATTTTTACATTGCTGGTTTGCTTGTTTTGTTTTTTTGAGACAGGGTCTCACCTTGTCACCCAGGCTAGAGTGCAGAAATGAAATCATGGCAGCCTCCACCTTCCAGGTTCAAGCCATCCTCCTGCCTCAGCCTCCTGAATAACTGGGGCTACAGGCACATACCACCACGCCCGACTAATTTTTGTAATTTTTTTGTAGAGATGGGGGTCTCACTATGTTGTCCAGGCTGGTCTGGAACTCCTGGGCTCCAGGGATCCTCCTGCTTTGGCCTCCCAAAGTGCTGGGATTACAGGCATGAGCCACCGTCCCCAGCTGGCCTTAATGCTTTTTATGTTTGTAGAGAAGGAGAATGGGGGAAGGGAGGTTTCGCTATGTTGCCCAGGCTGGTCTTGAACTCCCGGCCTCCAGAGATCTTCCCGCAGGGCCTCCCAAAGCGCGGAGATTGCAGGTGCGCGCGGGGCCAGCGGCCCCCCGGGCGGGAGAGGAGGGCGTGGCTGGGGGGCGTGGTCGCGGGGGCGGGGAGGGGGCGTGGCCCGGGGGGGCAGGGCAGTGTGACGCGCGCGCCGCGGATCCCGGAAGCGGTGTCGGATGCTGGGGAGCCGGGCGGGCGGGTGCGGCGGTTGCGGGCGGCGGGGGGGGACTTGTTGTTCTTCGCGAAGTCGGAGCCCGAGCGCCAGGCGGCGGCGGCGGCGGCGGCGGCCGAGGGAAGCGCGAGAGTGAGCGCCGGCGGGAGGACAGCGCGTGCCCGCGCCCTCCGCGCGACGCCAGGTGAGGGGCGGTGGGGCAGCGGGGCCCGGGCCGCGGGGCCGGGGCTACCTGGCCGCTGAGTCACGGCCGCCCGGGGGCGCGGGCCGAGGGTGGCGGGGTTGGGTGCACGGGGCCCAAGACCCTCATGCGGCCCGCGGCGCGGCCCGGGCACCTGCCCAGGTGGGCCCCGCCGCGCAGGCCCGGGGGCTTCCCCGGGACGCGAGGCTCTCTCCCCTGCACGTGCCGCCCGGGCCATGCTTGCCGCGCCGGGGGCCCCAGGGCGCGGACCCCAGACCTGGGAGGACGCGGATCCACGCGGGTCGGCGGCGCGCATCGGGCCCGCGCCTTCACACCTGCGGGGGGCGGGGCGGGCGCCACGTGCGGGCGGCGCGGGGAGGGCGCGGGCGCGTGGATTCCCCGCGGCTTCCGCCCCAGCGTGGCTTCCGCGTGCCGCCCCGGACTGCCCCCCGCGCTTCCTCCCGGTGACGGGCGGCGCTCTGGCCCAATGGCTGGGCCCACGCGTGCCCGGGGACGGGGTGGGGGTAACCGGGTCTCCCCACAGGCGGGATCCTGTGACTGGTGTCGCTCTCAGCCGCCCACCTGCCAGGGTTGCTGGAAGGAAGGCCGTGGGGAGGCGGGAGGGGGGCAGGCGACAGTGGCCCCAAGGCGAGTCCCTTTGCTCACGTGTGGGGCAGGGGCTCAGGCCTCTTCCCGTTCCCACTGCGTGGGTTCTTCTGTGGCTCTATCAAGTTCAGGAAACTGTGTATGTGCCCGCGAGAGAGAGAATGTGTGTGTGTGTGTGTGTGTGTCTGCGTCTGCACAGCCTCTAGATCCTGGGGGGTGGGACCAGGCGCCACCGAGAAACCCAGAAAGCCAGGACCCCGCCTGGCCTTGGCCCTTGACCTGGGTCCGCCTGGGACACAGCAGTGGCCCTGCGCTGCATTCTCACGCTCACACCGTGTGTGTCCGTGTTCGCGGGGCCTCCCATGTCCCTCTCCCGGTGT
Organism: Pongo abelii; assembly: GCF_028885655.2. Lineage (NCBI taxonomy): Eukaryota > Metazoa > Chordata > Mammalia > Primates > Hominidae > Pongo > Pongo abelii. The sequence continues at coordinate 1,550,630 of NC_071991.2, forward strand.
CCTGCGTCTCTGAGCATGCTGTTTCTTGCTTCTTAAGTAGCTCTTGTAGCTGAGGCAGAAATTAGATCCACTCACCATTCATTCACCAGGTGACCCACAGGCAGCCAGCCACTCTCTGGCCAGGTGCCTGGCCTTGGGAAGATCCTGAGACTCAAAACGCCCCCCACCGCCGGACACCGTGGGCTAGGGGATATCTGTGTGGTTCAGCTCTGGCACCGCCCTTCCCACCCCTCTGATTCTCCAGGGTGGGCTGCCAGGTCTCTTTACTGGCACTGAGTTTTCACCGTCACAGCGTGTTGTTGTAAGGGGATCTCCAGCACAGAGCGGGGTGCCCTGTGCAGCTTCTCCAAGCCCAATGTCTTCAGGGACATGGAGCGTTAAAAGAGCCGTGGGCGGGGTCTGGAGAACCTAGGTGGGCTGTACAGGTGTCTGGGACACACCTACACCCTATTTGGGTGTCCAGTGCCATTTATGAGAACATCTCCCTTTCTTAGGTAACCCAGTAGGAATGTCTTGAGTTTGACCTTGGGAGAGGGAGTCTGCTTTTAAAACTAGACCTCTCATTATTCCAAAATAAGACATTTATTAAAGCAGAAAAACAAAGCAGGCTTCTCTTGCCTTTTATCTTTGAACCGAGCCAGGGCTTTGAGGGGCTGGTTCCCCCCAGCGTCGACTCCCCAGGTGCTGGTAAACCCGGGAGCCAGCGTTTACCGAGGGTCGGGGTTGTCGTAGTGCCAGCCTTTGTGTGCACCCGGGAGGCTGCTGTTAAGGGAGACCGTCTTCCGGGCCACTTCGCTGTCTACAAGGCGTGTGCTTTCACCCACGGGGCTCAGCAATGGCTGCGTTTGTTTACAGTCTCTGGCAAAGCTGTTTGCCACCCAGACCGAGAAGAAGTTGTGCCTTTTCTTGTCCCAGCTGTTTCTGAGTCTAAAGGTTTCTGGAGTGGACTTTCTGGGTTTCGGGTCCAGTCCACACGGGAAATGGAAATCTGGCCAGCTGGGAGAAGGCTCCGTGTGGCCGCCTTTCAACAGTAAACAGTGACTCACCGCTCCGTCCCCACCCTCCCTGCTCTCCGCGAATGGAAGATGCCTTTCCCCGCTATTTATTGTTGCTTTTTATAAGTCACAGACTCGTCATGTTTCCGCTTTCCTACAGTTTCAGGAAACTGGGAGTGTTGTCTTAAAATCATAGAGTTTTAGAGCAGGTACAAGTGAACCTGAGTGGCCACATGCCCCGCCCCCCCAACCGGCTGCTGTAGATGAGGAAGCCCAGGCCGTGAGGTCTGCTGGCCTGTCCGGAGGGCCGGTGGGGTCTGGTTGAGAGCCTGCCTGCTTCTCCGCACTGTGCGTCGGGTGTCCTGGGGAAGGTATTGGGGTGGAGACTGCCCTCTCCCTGCTCTCCCATGCAGAGCCGGCTCATCTCGTACAGCGGGGGCTCGTGTGGGGTGTAGGGAAGACCTTCTCCCTGCTTGCAAGGAGCTCACCATGCCATGGGGAGGCCCCCTGTCCCCAGAAGGATCTAGAACCAGGCCTTGGTAGAGGGTGCTTGCCTACGCGAGGAGGAGAGCAGTGGGGAGTGTTTCTGGAAGAAGCAGGGCAGGGAGCCACGTGCTCTCTGCAGATGGTGATCAGAAACCCGAAACGGCATTGGGGTGGGGGAGTCGGGGTTTGGGAGGAACCCCCAAGAGTTTTGACTGCCTTTGGGGCTGTGTGGGGGGCACCAGGATCAGGGTGAGGGCATCCCATTTGGCAAAGCTGTGGTCCAGACAGGAGAAGCTGGAGGCCCGAGCCTGGGCAGGTGCTGTGGGTTCAGGTGGGAGATGCTTGAGGGCTGGGATTGAGCCCGCATGGCGCGTGGACGAGGAAAAGAGAGGGGCAGGGGCAACTCCGGTGAATGATGCGGTTGGGGGCTGGGGGGCGTCTGGGCCCCCCAGAATGCCCCTGATAGGACTTGGAGGCTGGGAGCGGATTGAAGCCCCAGGGCGGCCGGGGGAGAACAGGATGCTGACGGGGAGCTGGAGGCCGAGGACAGGAGGATGGTGTGGTGGGAGCCAGGGCGGGGACTGGAGGGGGTGTAGTGTGTTCTGCAGTTTGCTCTCTGCTGCTGCAGCTGCCTGAGTCACCTCTGGATGTAGTGGAATGACACAGCTTCCTCAGACTGCAAATGCAAGGTGACCAGACGTCCTCCAAGCCGGGCCGACAGTCGTGGCTTGCTGGAGGGCAGCCAGCCAGGGCCAGGCTGCTGGCTGGTATGGGCCGGGCTGGGGGGTGCCAAGTGGGGTGCCTCCCGCATGCTGAGTGGGGCTGTGTCCGGGACAGCCGGACAGTGGGGGACCTCCCAGTGTAGGACCTCATCCTCAGTAGGAAGGGTGTCTGGCTGGTCTCTGGGACCAGCTGAGCTGCAATTAGTCGGTTGACACCTGTTTGACAGGCACCCACTGGGTACCAGTGCCACAGTGGCCTCACCTACCCTTGCAGCCCAGTGTGGAGGGCGCCCGGCTTGGGGTCTCTGGCAGAAAGGCTCCCGGGAGAGGCGGGTACACCCTGGGCAGCCTCTGGTTTTGTGGATTGCACCTGTCGTGGGAGTCACGTGGTGGGGGTGGGGTGGGGTGGGGTGGGAGGGCGCTTGGTGCTGTGCCGCTGGGTTTCTGAACCCGAGTCTCTCGCACAGAGCTCCCATCCTCCATTCGTGGTCTGCCTCCCGCCCCTCCTCCCTCTCCCGCATCCCACATCCTCGGAGACCCGCGAAGAATAGAAGTGGAAGGGCCACTCCGTCTTGGTCAGACTGGCTGGGCGGCTGAGGGGGTGGGGCATGGAGTCTGTGTCATCATTCACCCCTTGGGCAAGAACAAGTGACCCATCCAGAGCCCCCATGCTGGCCTCGGAGAGCGAGCGGCGGCCCCGATGCGTCCTCTCATCTGGGAAGAGTCAGAGCCCCGAAGCTGAAATCCCCGTTTCTCTGTGGGCATCCACAGCCAGGACCGTTCAGAGGGGTCATCCAGATGTCAGCTGCTCAACTCACTTTTGCACTCTCTCTCTTTTTTTTTTTTTTTTTTTTTAAGAGACAAGGTCTTGCTCTGTCACTCAGGCTGCTGGAGTGCTGGAGTGGATCACAGCTCACTGCAATCTCGACTTCGGGGCTCAAGCAATCCTCCCACCTCAGCCTCCCGAGTAGCCGGGACCATAGGCGTGTGCCATCACACCTGGCTATTTAAAATTCTTATTTTTTTTTTTTTTTGGTAGAGATGGGGCCTCGTTATGTTGCCCAGGCTGGCCTAAAACTACTGGGCTCAAGCATTCGGCCTCCAAAGGTGTTGATATTACAGGCAAGAGCCACTGTGCCCAGTCCCAACTTTATGGAGAAAATGTTCCTTCCCGGACCCCAAAGCAGGTCCTTCTCAGCTTGTGCCAGCACAGCAAGAGATGCTAAGGCTGCCAACCCCCCACTGAGCAGGGTCAGACCCATGGGTGACCAGTGAGTATTTGCTGGGACTTAAAAAGTTAAAAATGGCTGGGCATGGTGGCTCATGCCTGTAATCCCAGCACTTTGGGAGACTGGGGCAGGAAGATCACTTGAGTCCAGGAGCTCAAGACCAGCCTGGGCAACATGGTGAGACCCCGTCTCTACAAAAAAGTTTAAAATTCTCTGGGTGTGGTGGTGCCCACCTGTAGTCCCAGCTGCTCGGGAGGCTGAGGCAGGAGGATCGCTTGAGCCCAGGAGGTCTGCAGTGAGCCGTGATTGCACCACTGCACTCCAGCCTGGGTGACAGAGTGAGACCTTGTCTCTAAAACGAAAATTAAAAGGGAAAACATGATCCTCCAGAAGCTGAGGTGGCTGCCTGGGGCTCACCTGCTCCTGAAAGCGCAGTTCTAGATGGCTGACCCTGGGCTGCCTGCCCTGCCGCCGGGAGCCCCGGGCTCTGGGTCCTCACCCTCTGCAAGGTGCCTCCCTGGGTGGAGCCGCCCTGCCCTGCGCTTTATGGAGCCCAGGCCCTCGGTCTGGATCCTGGAAGGGGGCGCCCAGCGTCCCGGCTCCGTCACTTATCCCCAGCTGCAGGCGCAGGAATTGCCTCCATCTGAGGCTGCTGGCAGTTCCTTTTCCTTGAGAGGAAATTATAAACCCGCTGAGCCTTGTTTAGTTCTGCGTCACGGTGAGGTGTCTGGCCTTGGGTTGAAAACCCTGCCTCTTCCATCAGAAAACCAGTCACCTGAGAGCTGTTCCGAGTTATAGGTGGTGCTGGAGAACTTTGCTGCCCGGTGCTGCTCCCGGGACGTGGGGTGTGAGTGCTGCACCCTAACTTAGGTCGGCTGTTGGGGCCCCACAGCGGAAACTCAGACCCGTCCACCCAGGCCCCCGCTGTGGCGCTGAACAGTGCATTTCTCTGGTGACTCCACCGAAACTCAGAGGAGCTCGGGGCGTCCGGTGCTTGTGCGTGGCGATGCTGGTGTTTTGTTAGCTGCTGGGTGTAAGACAGAATGCGAGGACGTCATTCCTTGGGGGCTGCTGGAGGGGAGCTTGGCTGCAGTGCTGACCAGGTGCTGATGCAGTAGCCCCTGCCTTGGGCCCGGGGTAGCGGGAAGCCGGCGTCATGGACGTCTCTGCGACCCCAGGCACGCTCTCCCCCGGATGACACCCTAAGGCTGCGTCTCTGGGCCTGGGGAGGGAGCCCTTTCTACATGTGCTCTGGCGACCCTTGAGGCCGTGTGAGGTCGGACAGTTCACAAAACCCCGTTTAGGGCAGTCGTCATTTTTAGATCAGTTGCTTTACAAACTTTTTTTGCGAATGTCCTTCCAAAAGCAAGCTGTCATCTTTCTTGCCTCTGATGTTTAAAGCGACGTTAGGTTAATGCTGCTTGGATTTATTCTATGCATGGTGTGGGGAGAGGGAGGCGCCAGCACCATCCCATCCCGTGCTGGGTTCCTGAGAGAAGCTTTGCTGCTTGGCTGGGCCGTCCCTGCTGCGTCGTCTCTCGGGGGGGCGCGTGGCTGGTTCAGGCTTCCTCGGCAGAGCAGAGTCGTGACCTGCCCAAGGAAGTGGGGGGCATGCTTGTGAGCACGGCGTGGGGGCCACCTGGGAGCCCTGCGTCCGCCAGGTCTCTGGTTCCTCGGAGGGCCCCAGTGCAGGTGTGCCTCGAAGTACTGGGGGTTTGAGCAGGGCACAGGCGTGCTCCAGCAGCCCTGGCGACCTTGACCTCCTGGAAGTAGTCAGCCGCCCCTCCTGGGGCGCCCCCGGCTACCGTGTGCCTCCGCAGTGTCACAGGGCATCGCGGAGGCATCTTTTTAGTGGAAAGATCCCCACGCTGAACTCTGCCCCGGCATCTGGCGAAGCCCCACACGTCATCGTGGGTCTGGCCAGACGGTCCTGTCCCCCGGACCTTCCTTTTCCGCCCGGCTGTGCTGCCACGGCGGGCAGTGGGCCCGGGGGCCCAGGAGCGGGTCCTTGCTGGGTGGGAGGCCTGGGTGTGTGGGAATGCGCGCGGCTCTGTAAACATTTGGTGACTCACCGCATAGCTATGTCGTGGCCGGCCTGTGCACTGACGTGCTCGCAGTGGAGCTGGAAGCGGTGCCCGCGGCCCCTCCCTCTGACATGGAAAAGTTTCTCATGGTGCTCCCAGCCGCCGGCATTTGCAGGTCCCCACGGTGGCGGAGGCAGCTGGGCCCCGGCCTCTCCACTGTCACCCTCACCCCAGGGCGGGGTGCGGAGAAGCCTGGAGCCCACCTGGCCTTCCCCGGGACCGGCTGGTGCCGTCCTGTGCCATCTACGTCAGCACCCTGAGAGCAGCTGGCCTTGGCAGGGGCAGCGGACTCGGCAGCCTGGCACAGGACCCCGTCTCACCTGTGCGGCCCTCTTGTTGTGGTGGTTTGTGGGTTGCAGGGGTGGGGCCCCCATCGGAGGCAGGGCTGGAGGGTGGAGGGATTTGGGCCCGAGGGCTCCCTGGCCCAGGGTGTGGAGAAGGTCCTGGGCCGGCAGGGAGGACGGGATGGGGTCACCTGCCCCATGATGTCCATGTCCAGTGGAGGTACTGACCAAGGACACCCCCCACCGCCGTGTGCTGCTCTGACGTTCCTGCGGGAACCCTTGTCTGGTATTTGGGGTATGGGAGTGGGTGCTGTGGACCCTTGTCCCGCGAGCTGCCCGGCACCTTCCGCCCGCCCGTCCTGGCCGCCGGGTGCAAATGGGTTTGCTGACTGCCTGCCGGCCTCGTGATGTCTGTGCAACCTGACCTGAAGTCAGGATCGCGTTTGGGCTTCTCGGTTTCCATGACGACCGTGGGGGCTGGCTCGGTCCCAAGGTCGCCATGGCAACTATCGGAGGGCTCATGCCGGGGATGCTTTGGCTGGGTTTTTCATGAATGATTAGAATGTGTGACACAATGCAGACGTGAGGACGGCGGGGGCGGCGGCGGGGACGACTCCCGCCAGACGGTCGAATGCTGGGCAGGGCGGCAGCTTCCCCACCTCCCTGGTCTCTGGCTGTGGCCCCCGGACCTGCCGCGCCTCAGGAACCGCACACCCCCTTGGGCCGCAGGGTCCTCGCTCGGGGGCAGCTTAGGTGGAGGTGGTGATGTCACAGCCGCAGCGGCCGGGGCCGTGGTAGGTGTCCCGTGGCCTGTGGGGAGGGTGGGGCGGGAGGGCGGCTGGGGCTCCACCCAGGCCCACTGTGGGGGATGGTGATGCCAGGGGCTCCCCAGAGGCCCCCTCTTGGGGATCCAGGCTGGGTCCGGAGCACCGGAGCCTTTGCCAGGGTAGGGTCGCTGTCCAGCGGGGCCCCACGCTCCTTGGGGCCAGCACAGCTGTCTTGGGGGAGGGAGGTTTCGCCATCGGTCACTTTGGTCCTCGGGACGGGGCACCTTGTGCTGTGCAGGTGCAGACGTCTTCTCTGACCTCAGGGAGAGTCAGAACAGGAAGCAGCCACTGCCGGTGCCTGCTGGTCACCCCACAGCGCCGGCAGCTGCAGCCCAGGTCTGCAGGGCCGCAGGGGGCCACACCTGGCTGCCAGGCCCTGCGATGGGGTCCCAGCCGCTCTGTGGACTGTGCTAGAGTGTGAGGTGCAGCCAGACCTTCCCCTGAACTCAGCTCAGGCAGGGACAGAGGCCGGGCCAGGATGCCCCACCCCCTGGGAAGCCCCCCAGGACGGGCTGGGCCGGGACGGTGCCCTGTCTTGTTTTCAGGGTGCTGTGACCGTCCACCCCGGGCTGAGGAGTGTCCCTGCATGGGAGGTGGCCACCCCGTGCGGCGTTGCCGGCCCTGACCTGCGCCAGCTTCTCTGCTTGTCCATATTTTCCAGCTACGAGTTCCAGGGAGCTCTGTCCTGGTGACTGTGCCCGGGTTATGACGACTAATCCCAAACCGAACAAGGCATTAAAGGTAAGGCTGGTTCCAGGCAGGCCCCGTCTCAAGCACAGGCGTGGGAAAGGCCCTCCGGCCCGATAGCCCCTGCTTTCCCAGGGCCGTCCTGAGCCTGTGATGGAGGCCTCCCTGTTGCCAGGAGGAGGGGGGCTGCTGTGGCCGAGGGATGTTCACAGGAGATGTGGGGTCAGGATCGGGGACTGTGGTTCCAGGAGATGACTCCCAGGCTGAGGGCGTGGCAGGGTCTGCTGCCTGCCCGCCTGGGCTGTGTGTCCGTCGGGCGCTACTGCATGAGCTCATCCCCTGGCTCCAGGCGTGGGCAGCGTGGCCTCTGGTGAACGCGATGCTCCAGCTCCCAGGGCCCCAGCCCACCTGTGGCTGGCGCTTGCCGCCTCCGCAACAGCACGTGCCTGTGGGCCGGCTCAGTCCCAGCAGCAGGACCCATGCGCTCCGGGTCCTCGCGAGTTCTGAGGCTGTCAGTAACCAGGAGTGACTGATGTCACCACTGGCTTTTGCCGTTCAGAAAGGGTCCTGTGGGGCCACAGCTGTCATGTGGGCTGCCTGCGTGCAGTGTCCTGCGGTCCCTGGTGCGGATGGTGAAGGCCAGCTCTGAGAGAGCGCAGGTGTGCAGGGACACCACTGGGTCCCTGGCCACCCCCGTGCCAGTCCCAGGCAGACACCCCATGTTCTCCCACCGCTGACCCCGTGCTGTGGCCCCCCAGGTCAAGAAGGAGGCGGGCGAGAACGCCCCGGTGCTCAGCGATGATGAGCTGGTGTCCATGTCGGTGCGGGAGCTGAACCAGCACCTGCGGGGTCTCACCAAGGAGGAGGTGACCCGCCTGAAGCAGCGTCGGCGCACACTCAAGAACCGCGGCTACGCGGCCAGCTGCCGCATCAAGCGGGTGACGCAGAAGGAGGAGCTGGAGCGGCAGCGCGTGGAGCTGCAGCAGGAGGTGGAGAAGCTGGCGCGGGAGAACAGCAGCATGCGGCTGGAGCTGGACGCCCTGCGCTCCAAGTACGAGGCGCTGCAGACCTTCGCGCGCACCGTGGCCCGGGGACCTGTGGCGCCCTCCAAGGTGGCCACCACCAGCGTCATCACCATCGTCAAGTCCGCCGAGCTCTCCTCCACCTCCGTACCCTTCTCGGCCGCATCCTAGTGCCAGCCGGGGGCGGGGGGTGGCGGGCGGCGGGCAGGCGGGCGGGGGCGTGCCCCTTGTACCTGTCACTGGGATGCAGACTCTCGACATCCGAGTCCAAGCGCAGGCCCCTCGGGCACAGGCAGCTCACACCAGGATGAGACTATGGTGCAGGGTGAAGAGTGGGCTCCCATGGGCCCAGAGCTGCACACCGGTCCACACACACACTCACGCCCGCCACCTGCTCCCCGCAGGATGTGTCTGTGTGTGGGAATTGGTATCTTGCGCCCGTGGGAGTCGAGACGTATAATGGAAAGGCCCTCGGGAAGTTCTGCGTCCTCTGCAGGGCCTGCTAGAAGACACGGCCCCAGGAGTCAGGCCCCCGTGGTCAGGTCTAGCGTGGGGCTTGTTTTCCACTCCTGCTGTAAGCAGCCTTCGACACCTGTCCTGCCACGGCCTCCCAGTCGGTGCGGGAGCCCCTCACTGCCCTGACCGACTCCGCGGTCCCCAGGGAGGAGCATGGATGGTGCGTCGGCAGCTCCGTCCTTCCAGCTGTCCTGTTGCAGTGCCCGTGACCCGCGTCTGGCTTAGCAGGGGCCTGCATGAGGGGGCACGGTGTGGGAGGTCACCTGCGTGGGGTGATGTCTGTGTGTGTGCACGCGTGTGTGTGCAGGCACGCCTGCCATCACAGCAGCGGGGCTGAGGGGGTGCAGCTTGCTGGTGTTCACTGGTGGCGGGGGGGGGCCTGTGGGCACACGTGGCAGAGAGAGTGGCTCATACGTTGTGAGGTCTCCCCTGTGCTCTGGTGACCCGAGGAGGTTGTGCAGCACAGCGCAGAAGCTCCTGCCCATAGGAGCCGGCCCCCCAGACACTGACCCCACAGGCCGTCCCAGATCTCAGCGGACACAGGCAGGAGCGCCCCATCATTTGACAGTGAGCAGGACTCAGGCTCTGTGTCCTGGAGCTACTTCTCACCAGCTGTGGTCAGTGCAGGGGGAACAAGGAGGTCTTTTGGGGGCCCGGTGGGGGGAAGGGCTGCTGCAGTCTAGGGAGAGGGGGTGCAGCCTGGGGGACGTTGGTGGACATGGATGTGGAGGTGGAAGGAAGAGGACGTTGCGTGGAGTGGTGGGGGGAGGCGGGAGCCGTGTGCGAGAGCAGGTGGAAAGCCTTGAGGGGCAGGACCAGGATGCGGCTGGCTTGTAGAAGAGCTCAGGAGTGAGCCTGGCACTCCAGAGGGCGCGGCGGGTGGGGAGGCAGCAGGCACCAGGCCAGGAGTGCCTCGTTCACGTGGCTCCCCCGTGCACACCCCCTGGAGCATAGACACGGACTGCAGGTGTGGCCTCGGCACTCAGTCCTCACCCGGAGCCTTTGCCTGCTCCTCCTTCCGAGAGCACCGAGGCACCGGTGGGCTTGGCACTCCACCTTGGGCTTCCTTTTCCTGGAGAGCCGCCTTGAGGGTCCCTCCTGTGACTGGGGTCTCTGCAGTGGGAGCCGGGGGGGTTGCGGAGGCCCTGCCTGGGGGAGCTGGCGGAATGTGAGCCGTCGGCCAGGGGCTGCCACATAAGACGTGCAAAAGGTGGTGCCTGGGGGCCCGGCTCCCTCTCAGCTGCCCCTGCCCAGCCAGTAACAGCCCCCACCGGCTACAGAGCCCAGGCCGGTGCCAGCCACGCTGGGAGGGCAGAGGACAGACAGCCCCGGGGCTGCGACTTGGTTCTGTGTCTACTGTTAGAAGTTGAGTGGGAAGCTGCAGGCCCACCAGGACCACTGGGTCCCTACAGAGCAAAGGCCTGCGTGTTCCCAAACAGCCGTTGCCCCCGTGGCCGTGGTAGGTAATCCATATTGGATGTCATAAGGACCAGGGGGATATTTAAAGAGAGAAACAGAAAATATATAGAGATATAAAATTATATTCACAGTTTATCTACAGATTTTTCGTAACAATCTTTCTTTTCCAGTTTGATACTGTAAATCTATCAGAGCAGAGCCGGGGGCACGGGCACAGGTGGGAGTTGGGAGCAAACCGGAGGCCCGGGCTACCCGCCGTCCCCCTCCATCTTCCCACGGATTGCACCAGGCAGCTGGGCCCCGCAGGACAGGCCACAGCGGGTGGCCGGTTCTGTCCCATCTTGGGGTTCTTGGTGTCCACCTGCCCTCGGCCTGCGGTGCTTTGCCGGAGAAGGGACTCCCCGGTCCCCAGGGTGGACGGAGCCGCTGTCAACGCCCAGAGCTGGGCCGGGGAAGCACGCTGTGTTCTGCTTTTCTTTTCAGATTGTTGAAATTTCATTGTCATGATTTAATATATGGATTTTTTTATTTAAGAAAAAGACGAGGGCCTCTTTGTCACGTGGGTTTGTTTTCTGTCTCCGTGCCTCCGGCTTCCCAAAGAGATCCAGGTCTTTGCGTTTCCAGGGCGTGGGGACCCCGGCCCCCTATGCCACCACGCCGCCACACCGCCTCACCCTGGCCTTTGTGCTACTTGGCAGTTCCATTTCATTATTTATTTTTTGTGCTGCTTTTTATCATGATATAAATTATTTAAAACAGATCACATGTGGGCCTGTGTCTGGCCGCCGCCGCCCTGCCCTGTCCCTGCGGCCACCACCTAATTTATTGCCGTGCGTCCTGCTGCTGTGACTGCTTTTGTACCTTTGCAATAAAGAATTTTCTGGTTTCAGACCCTTTCGTGGCGTAGCTGGTGCTTTCAGCTGGGGCTTTCTTGGGCCAAGAACCACAACCCCCCCCCAATCCCAGGGGACCCCGCTTGTCCCTCACCAGGGTCAGGATCCGGGCACTACGTGTAAGTGGCTTTCCCGGCCTGCTGGCCCCTGACCATGAGGCTGGGACAGCCACAGGGGAGGTGCTGGTCAGGTGGCCATGTCCTGGGCTCAGTCTCCGAGGGCCAGGCCGCAGTCCTGTGTGTCCCCATCTGCCCCACCTGGAGCCCCCTGTCCATGTAGCCTCTCCCTTTCGGTGGAAGGCGCAGAGAGCAGCACGGCTATCAGTGTCCCCATTTTCCGGGAGACCTCTTGCCCAGCTTTGCTGGACTCTCAGAGGAACCTGCAGGAAGCTGTGAGCAAGACAGGGTCTGTCTGGGAGCAGAGAGCAAAGCGCCCCTGCACAGTGGCCGGAAGCCCATGGACTCCGAAAAGCCACGGGCCTGCCCACATGCCGTCCCCACCCCGCCCGGCCTTCCGGGGAGAGCAGCCCCTGCCCACCCATCCCCGTTTTTGGGGCTGAGCTGACCGAGGTGTGAATGCCGTTCAGCGCTGGACCACGCAGGGTGAAATCCCAACTCGAGTTTTTTGAGACAGGATCTTGCTCTGTCACCCAGGCTGGAGTGCAGGGGCGCGATCACAGCTCACTGCAGCCTCGACCTCCCAGGCTCAAGCAATCCTCCCATCTCAGCCTCCTGAGTAGCTGGGACCACCGGCACGCACCACCACGCCCAGCTAATTTTTGTTTTTTTTTTTTTTTTTGTAGAGATGGGGTTTTACCATGTTGCCCAGGCTGGTCTCAGACTCCTGGGCTCAAGCAATCCACTCGCCTTGGCCTCCCCAAGTGCTGGAATTACAGGCGTGAGCCACTGCACCCGATCATAATCCCAACTCTCAGCATCTGTGTGGCCTGGGGCCAGTTCCCTCCTTCCCAGCCTCGCTTCCTGTGAGTTGGGTGTGGAGGTGAGTGTGCAGCAGCCGGCACATGGTGCAGTGAGTGCTGAATCTGTGCTGGGGCCACGGCAGCCCCAGCTTGTCACTAGCAATGGCAGGGATGGCACTTTCCCCAGCTAAGTCAGACCTCCCTGCAGCCCACCCTGCGGCCCTGGGCCCAGCCTGCTCCTCCTCGGGGAGCTGACGGGTGTGAGTTGAGGGCACAGAGCCCCGGCCCTGTGTGGGGCTCCTGGAGGCCGTGGACAGACGGGGAAGCTGTGAAAGGAGACGCCGCCCCGCCCGGCCAAGCAGCCTGCACCCGGGCCAGGCCAGGGCCCCCAGAGCTTCCACCCTTTCTTGTGGATGCTGGGGATTTTCAGCTGGACCACCTCCCAGACGAGGACACTGAGGCCAGGAGAGGCTAGAGAGCTTGGCAGGTGCGCTGGGCCCAGACACGCGGCTCCTGCCTGCCTCGCGGCCCGCTCCTCTGTCGGGGCCTGTCACCGGGAAACCCCTTTTTCAACAGCGATGATGACACTGGAACCAAGCTGGTCTCCGTCCCTCCTGCTCACATGCGCCCACACTCCCTCTCGAGGCAGGTTGAGCCCCGGCCTGGACTGCCCCACGCTGCCTTCCGTCCACGCAGAGCGGGCTCGGCCCTCAGGGCTTTCCTTCAAGCCGTGTTGGAAAGAAGCAGAAGCAGCCTCACCCGTGGGGCGGAGGCGGCTGAGGGTCAGGAGGCCGGGAGGAGAGAGGGCCTCTGTGGAGCTGGCTCCCTGGTGTCCAAGTCCCTGCTCTGTGACCTCAGGCAACTTGCTCCATCTCTCTGGGCTCAGTCGCTGTCCCAGCTGGCGTGAGCGCCGAGCATGTCAGTTTCCTGGCACAGTCCTTGGCTGGTCCGAGGGGGCATTTGGGGGAAACTGACTTCTCCCCTGTCCTAAAGCGCAGGCCTGAAGTGTTGCTGACATAGGAGCTCAGCCCCCGACACCTCAGCCTCTGCCGCCCAGAGCCCACACGGTGTCTGGGTCTCCAGAAGGGGAGCCCTCGGCCACGCACCCTCCAAACGCAGATTTGAGCAACTCGATCCCTAACAGGACAGCCTTCCCCATGGCAAGGGCAGAGCAGGCCTAGAGCCCGGCCAGTGCCCCCAGCCTCCAGAAACTGCCCCTTGGCAGCAGGTCCCTGGGGAGCACCACGCCCCCACCTGCTGACAGAGTGAGACACGGGGGGCGCCTGGTGGGCCTATCTTATCAGGCAACCTGGCTGGGCCCTGCAGACCCACTGGCCTTGGATCCCCATGTCCTCAGCCCAGAAAGCAAGAGGCTGGGAGCCGGCTCTCTCTAGCCCAGACCCCACTGGTCTGTGCCCACCCTGCTGAGTCCCTCGGAGACCCCAGGTCCCACTGTTCCCGGTGGCCGTGGCCATGGGTGGGGGCAGCACGGGTGGGAGCCACGGTCTGGGGGTGGTGCCCACTAGGCCTTCCTGTCTGCTCTCCATGCCCAGTGCCTGAGCCCCCCAGGCCTTGCCCACTTCTGCTGCCTCTGCCTCAGCCCCCACCCAACCTGTGCTGCGGGCCCCAGACACACAGAACCGACTGCCACCTGTAGGCCAGGTCACCATACTGTCCCCTGACGGGCCCTGGGCCTGGGGGGCACCCTGCAGTGACACCCCTCACCCTGGGCCAGTGTGTGTCCTCCCAGAAGCCCCCTTAGTCCCTGGGCAGCTACTGTTCTCGCCGCCAGGATTTCCAAGGCCACTTGGGTGCCTCCGGCTTCCTGAGGGCAGGGCACGTGTCTGAGGCTCAGCTCCTCAAACCCAGGGCCGCACCTGGCACGTGGAGGAAGAAGAGAAGGGGAGGAGGCAGGTGCCCAGGTGGGAGCCCCCTCTGTGCCCCCTAGGAGTGTCCCCCCCACCAGGTACTCAGGGCCCTGCCCTCGTGGACTTGTCCGCTCGCCGTGGGTGGGGCTGGCACAAGGCCCATTTTGGAGGAAGTAGAGGCTCCCGGGAGAAAGGCGGCGGCTGTGATCGCACAGGCCAGGCTCTGCCCTGCACTGCCCTGGACCACGAGGCTGCCCACCCCAGACAGGTGGGACCCCTTTCCCACATGCAGAGCGCAGACTCTGAGCAGCAGCCTCCTGTGACCCCCACCGAGTCCTGCTCCTCAGGCTCAGGGCCTGTGGGAACAGAAGCCAAGACCCAGTAGAAAATCCAAGGTGTTTAAATATAAATAAGAGCGATTCCCACACCCCGCCGTGCCGGCCAGCCTCACGGGCACCCGGTGGTTCCGCGACCCATCCCAGGCACACACTCCCCTGGGTGGGAGCCTGGCCAGGGCTCCCCTGTGGCTGGTGTGTGGAGACACGTGGCCCCTTCTCCACGTGCCCACAACCTCCGCAGCAGGCTCCGAGGAGGCCCAGCCCCGTCCAGCCTGTGTGGACCCCGCCGGCCTGCGGCGCCCGGAGCTGCTGACTGTGTCACAGCCGGGCTGCCCAGCACCCCGGCGCCCCTCCCTCTAGCTGCCCAGCCTGGGATCCATCCTCTGTCTGTCTCCTGAGCCAGAGAGTCTGACCCACTCACAGCTCCTGTGGGGCCCGTGCAGCCAAGGCCCCGCAGCCACACTCACTCTCTGCCCCACAGTGGCCCCTGGGGGGCTGATGGCCAGGTGATCCCAGGGGGTCCCCAGGCTCTTCCGATTGGCTCAGGTGCCCTCTCCTGGGGCGGCGGGCCCACCTGGGTGCCTGGCAGGGCCATCAGGTGCCCTGACCCCCGGGCTGGAGGGAGGATGGGAAGTGGGCTCCGAGGGCCTCACAGGAGGGCTCTCAGGAGAGGCCCCACCTTTGGCAGGAGTTGGTGGGTGAGGGGGCCCTGTTCTTCCCCAGAGGCCTGGGCAGACTGGGTTCCTATAGCACCGGCAGCCCAGGCCCCCCTACAGGTCCTCCGAGGGGATCAGCATCCGCTTCTCCAGGCTCCGGCTCTTCCTGCTCCCGCCGGAGCCGCTGCCGGGGTGGGTGCCGGGCCTGGGCGCCTCGTGCGTGGCCTGCTGCGTGTAGTGCTGGTAGGCGGGGGAGAAGTTGTGGATGGCGTCCTGCACGATGTCCTGGGGGCTCACTGTCTCCCTGATGCCGCTGGAGATGCTCTGCATGGGTGCCGGTGGGGCTGGGGGAGGGCAGCGTATGAGCCCCACCGTCCCCCCTGCACTCCAGCCCCCCAGACAAGCCTCCTCAGCCCCCCCTCCCAAGATGCCCAGAGCTGTAGTCCCCGCGTGTCCAGGTCTGGCCTCGGCCAGTGGAGGGTGACCCCAGACCCCGGGCCCCAGCCCAGCTTGCTCCACCCAGCACCGGCCCTGTCCCTGGCCAGACCCCTGCCAAGGACCACATCCCCTAGAGCTTCCGAGGGGCTCCAAGCAGCGGAGTACGCCTTTGGCTGGCCTTGGGTGGGCACCCTGGTCTCTCCACGAGACTGATGAGAAGCCAGGCAGGCCACAGGCTGTCCCCGCCCTAATGGGGGGTGTGCCTGGCAGGGGACACCCATCCCCCATCACCATCGGGGTCCGGGACCGCCTGGACCCCACACAGCCCAGGTGCCTGTCTGGAGCCGGATGCCCTTTGCCCGTCTCCCTGCCCAGCGAGCTGGCATTCCTGGGCCTCAAGAATGGCACGGACACAGACTCGGTGCCCGGGGCAGGGCTGTGCGCTCCGGGTGCCCCGGCTGGAAGGCAGGGTGTACCTGGTGAGTTCTCCTTCTTCTCTGCATACACCTGGCAGGGGAAGGCATAGCGCAGGGCCACGGAGGCGAACAGCATCTCCACGCAGATGATGAAGTTCTGGTAGCCGGCGGCCAGTGTGCCAGCCCCCAGCTTGTTCCCGCTGCTGGTCTCCACCTCTGGGATGACCCCGCACCGCTCCAGGACAGCCAGCAGCAGCCCTGCGGACGTCACGGCCGCTCAGCCCCAGCCCCAGACGGGCTCTGCAGGGGAGGAAGAGGCCCTGGACCCCGCAGTGGCTCCTCTGACGGGCGCTGTGACCCCATCTGTGTGGTCTCGTCCCACCCCAGGAGACTGAGGTTCAGGGGGGCAGGGCGCCTCCAAAGTCAGGGGTCCTGAACCCCCCAGAGGCTCCTCTGACGGGTGCTGTGACCGTCCGTGTGGTCTTGTCCCACCGGGAGACTGAGGTTCAGGGGGGCAGGGCGCCTCCAAAGTCGGGGAGGTCTCAGCACAGCAGGTGTTCAGGAGCTCTCCCGGGCCCGCCCTGCCGCTCCAGCCCCAGATCCTGGGCCCATGCCCTGTCTGGTGGCCATCCTCCTCTGCCAAGGTGGGCTGTGAGTGCCCTGGCCTGGCCCAGGGCCCAGTGGGGACCGGGACTCAGGAAACGCCAGTGTGGCCTCTGTGCAACCTCTCTCCACCGACCGTGGGGCCAGACCTGCTGGCGGGACCTCCCCACTCCCCCGTGCTGGCGGGACCTCTCCACTCCCCCGTGGTGCTGGCGGGACCTCCCGACTCCCCCGTGCTGGCGGGACCTCCCCACTCCCCCGTACTGGCGGGACCTCCCCACTCCCCCGTGCTGGCGGGACCTCCCCACTCCCCCGTGCTGGCGGGACCTCCCGACTCCCCCGTGCTGGCGGGACCTCCCCACTCCCCCGTGGTGCTGGCGGGACCTCCCCACTCCCCCGTGGTGCTGGCGGGACCTCTCCACTCCCCCGTGGTGCTGGCGGGACCTCCCGAATCCCCCGTGCTGGCGGGACCTCCCCACTCCCCCGTGCCCGCAGGTTCTACCCTGGCTTCCAGCTGACCTGTGCTGCAGCTGGAGAAACTGAAGCACGTGGGGGCTAGGGAAGGGGGCGTGAGGTGACCCCAGGCTCACTGGACTGCAGCCCCCACCTCGGTAGCACCCCTGCCCCACCTGCCCCACACACCTTGCCAGAACGACAGGAAGATGACGGCTTTGATGGTGAGGAACTTGAGGACGGGCTGGAAGGGCCGCAGGAGCTCCCTGGTGGTGAAGTAGAAGAGGAACAGGGCGTAGAGGGCGAGGCTGACGGAGGCGTTGTAGATGAGGGTCACATAGAGATAGCCGCTGCGGACACTGGGACAGACGGGGGCTGTGGTCAGGGCGGTCCCACGACCCCGCCACCGTCCCCACCCTAGAGCCGCCGTCGCCGCACCCTTGGCCTGGCCCCCACCCTGAGCTTGGCAGCATGGGCCCTGCAGGGATCCTGCCCAGATCTGATCCTCACTCCAGGGCCTGCAGGAGAGCGTGGGGAGCTGGGGGTGGCTGGGGGGCCTATGCAGGGGTAGGGCAGGGACATGTGGCCGTTCTCCCTCCCGGCCCTGCTCCTCCTCGTCCCAGGATCCCGTCCTCTGCTCAGGCAGCATCCAGGCTGCCTCTGTCGGAACGCTGCCTCCCAACCCCATCCACCCGGCCACTGCCTGAAGATCCTCTGTGTGGTGGACACACAGGTGTCGTTCCCGTGTGAGTGTGTGCACATAGGTGTGTGTGCATGTATGTCATGTGCGCACATATTTCATTGTGTGTGCACATATTGCGTGGGGTTCATTGTGCACATATTGGGGTTCATTGTGTGTGCACATATTGCGTGCATGTGTACATACGTGTGTGGTTGTGGTGTGTGCATGGTTTGCGCATATGCTGTGTGCATGTGTGAACATGTGATGCACGTGTATGATGCGTGTGCACAGGTGACAGCCCATGTGTCCACGTGTGTGAGCATGTGTGTGGCACTGATGAGCATGTGTGTGGACCTTGGCAGAGGCCCTCCCTGTGTCGGGTGGCTGCCTGTGTGCTCAGCCAACAGGTCGGGGTGGACCTTGGTCCCCTTGCCCCAGGTGCCCTTAATATCAAGAGTGCTCAAGGCTGGGCGGGGGCTGGGGCCGTCACTGCCTGGCCAGAAGCCCTGGGGTCCTCGGCACAGACGCTGGCACAGACGCTAGACTCACCCCGGCCGTGTCCTGTGAGGGGAGGTCCAGGCCCCTGGCCTTGGCAGGCACCGAGGTCCTTGTGGAGAGGAAGTGGGTACCTGTCTTGGGCGGGGTCCCTAGCCTAGCTGGACGCCAAGCCCTCCTCGTTGGGCTCCACTGCCGGGCCCCGGGGGACCCAGTGCCCATCTCATGCCAGGCGCCCCCGCAGCTCCTGCCTTACTTGAGCCCAGCTGGGTGCCAAGTCCGCCTTGTTGGGCCCCACTCCTGGGCCCCGGGGGACCCAGTGCCCACCTCATGCCAGGCGCCCCCGCAGCTCCCGCCTTACTTGAAGTCCCCATCGTGGTATTTGCCGAATGCCTGGAGGATGATGGTGGTGACGGCCATGACGGGCTTCACCAGGCAGAACTGCAGAGTGGCCTGGGGGCGACGGCACCCGGTGGGCCTGGGGCCAGGTCCCCCAGGGGCCCAGGAACGGGGGTTGGGGCAGCCCGCAGTGAGCAGCCCCCCGACACTGGGTGGGGTGGCGCTGGGCCAGCCAGGGCCCCCGAAGGGGCTTGGGTGGGCGGAGGGCAGGCAGGGCTGGGTGGGCCCCCTCACCTGCTTGCAGAAGCGCAGAAACCCGATGGAGTAGGTCATGCCCCGGAGGCAGCAGGTGCCGTAGAAGCAGCTGGACCTGCGGAGGACGTCCCTGAGCCGGTGTGGGAGAACGCAGCCCCAGCGCCGCCGGGCTCCCCGTCCCAGGTGTGTGGTGTGTGGGGGCTCTGGGGTGACGGGCTTACTTGATAGGTTTGCCACGAATCTCAGCCATGATGGCGCCCTCGCCTCCCAGGTACTGGAAACACAGGCTCAGGAAGCTGTAAATGACAAAGGCTGCAGGGAGCACAGAGGGGGACCAGCCGTGAGCCCTGAGCTGCACTGGGACCCCATGGCGCCCATCTCACCAGGAGAGGAGGAGGCTCGGGAGTGGCCAGGCCCGGCAGGCCACACAGCAAGAGGCTCCTGATGAACCCCATCCCCAGCGGGGCAGCCTGAGAGGGTCAGGGCGCTCCATCAGGGCCCCGCTTTCACCCCAGGCCAGGGTAGGTCCACCGAGCCCGTCTCACGGAGGCTGTGGGGTCGGTCATGTGTTCCAGGCCTGCCAGCACCACTAACCCTGACTATCCTGGCAGCCCTTCTGACAGGGGCCCCGAGAGTGGGGTGCTCTGGGGGCTGGCCATGGAAGTGCGTCTGTGCATGCAGGGCCCGGGGAGTCTCTCCCTCCGCTCCCCCGACCTGACGTGGCCCGGGGCCCACCTTCGTAGCAGTCCCGCACAGAGTCAAAATAGACGTAGTACTGGTGGTCTCCCAGGAGGAGGAGGCTGAGCCAGGAGTCGAAGGCGTAGATGGGCACGATGAGGAGCAGGCGGATGATGTAACGTTGCTCCTGTGGCATGGTGTAGGAGCTCAGGTGCAGGTAGATCTGGGTGCAGGAAGGTTCGGGTGAGAGCCAGGTCCACCTGGTACCCCTGCACCAGCCCAGGTGAGCTGGGAAGGAGGTGGGGGTGGGTGTAGGCCACCAGGCACCTTCTATGTTTGCATTTTCTAGTTTTCTACAATGGGCATCCTTATTACAATTAGAGAAAATAAATTGTTTGCCTATTGTAATTAGATAAATACTTTTATACGTATTTACTATAGAAGTACATATAAGTATGAATGTATATGTTAAATACATATTTCTGATTACAACTAAAAATAATACACATTTTAAGAATTTACTTTTTATGGCCGGGCGCAGTGGCTCACGCCTGTACTCCCAGCACTTTTGGAGGCCGAGGTGGGTGGATCATTTGAGGTCAAGAGTTCAAGATCAGCCTGGCCAACATGGTGAAACACAGTCTCTACTAAATATACAAAAATTAGCCAGGTGTGGTGGCGTGCGCCTGTAATCCCAGCTACTCGAGAGGCTGAGGCAGGAGAATCGCTTGAGCCTGGGAGGTGAAGATTGCGGTGAACCAAGATTGCGCCACTGCACTCCAGTCTGGGTGACAGAGCGAGACCCTGTCTCAAAAAAATATACATTTTTTTGAGAAACATGGTCTCGCTCTGTTGCCCAGGTTTTTTTTTGAGACAGGGTCTTGCTCTGTCGCCCAGACTGGAGTGCAGTGGTACAGTCATGGCTCACTGCAGCCTTGAACTCCCGGGCTCGAGTGATCTGCCTACCTCAGCCTGCTGAGTATTGGGACTACAGGTGTGCACCACCTTGCCTGGCTAATTTTTGTATTTTTTGTACAGACAGGGTCTCACTGTGTTGCCCAGGCTGGTCTCAAAGTCCTAGGCTCAAGTGATGCTCCTGCCTCCCTCTCCCAAAGTGCTGGGAGTACAGGCGTGAGCCACTGCACCTGGCCTAAAATTTATTTTTTAAATTGGCAAATCAAAATTGTATGCATTTACAGTGTGCCTCGTGATGTCTGATATGTGTGTTCGTGGGGAATGGCTGAGTCAAACCCATTAACATCTCCATTATCTCCCATACTTAGCATTTCTTTGCAGGGAGAACATGTAAAATGTACTCTCTTAGCAATTTTCAAGCATAGAATACATTGTTATTTATAATAGTCACCATGTTGTACAATAGATTTTTTTTTTTTTCTGAATAAGTTCCTTGGGCATGAGTGAGGGTCCTGTTTGTTCTTAGCCTGGGAATGGGAATGCTCAGTAATTCCTTCATTCAGCAGGCATTTTGGGAGCCCAGCTAAGTGTCCCACCTGGGGGACAGAGAGGGGACATGTCTTGGTCCTGGGCTGGGCAGACTTTCAGAAGGCACATTGGCTTTTGCTGTGGGGACATCCAAAGGATGTGCATCCTTTGATTCCTAAGAATTTGTCCCTCCCTAGGGGCCGGGCATGGTGGCCCACGCCTGTAATCTTAGCACTTTGGGAGGCCAAGGTGGGCGGATTGCCTGAGCTCAGGAGTTCGAGACCAGCCTGGCCAACAGGGCGAACTCCATCTCTACTAAAAAATACAAAAATTAGCCAGGCGTGGTGGCGGGCGCCTGTAGTCCCAGCTACTCGGGAGGCTGAGGTGGGCGGACGGCTTAAATCTGGGAGGTGGAGGCTGCAGTGAGCAATGATTGTGCCACTGGACTCCAGTATGGGCCACAGAGTGAGATATTGCCTGAAAGAAAAGCAAGCCTGGGAAAAAATATGGGTGATTATAGTGTTTGCCTTTAAACCTTTCTAGATTTTCCATGTTTTTATTTTTTTTTAATTTTTAATTATTATTTTTCTTTATTGAGACGGAGTCTTGCCCTGTTGCCCAGGCTGGAGTGCAGTGTTGCAATCTCAGCTCACTGAAACCTCCGCCTCCCGGGTTCAAGTGATTCTCCTGCCTCAGCCTCCCAAGTAGCTGGGATTACAGGTGCGCACTACCATGCCTGGCTAATTTTTGTATTTTTAGTAGAGACAGAGTTTCCCCCATGTTGGCCAGGCTGGTCTTAAACTCCTGACCTCGGGTGATCTACCCGCCTTGGCCTCCCACAATGCTGGGATTACAGGTGTGAGACACCACGCCCGACCGATTTTCCATGTTTTCTGTGAGGATACAACTCAACTACAGGGTCTTTGAGACAGGGTCAGCTGAACCTGGGAGATGGGCGCACGGGGGCTCCTGGGGAAGGCCTTCTGGAGGAGGTGCATGTACGGCAGTGGGCGAACAGAGGCTACGTGCACCTGGCCGCTTGGGGTGCAGCTCAGGGAGTTGGGGGAGGTTGGAGGCAGGAACCTCCTTATCAGTCACACGCTCCCCACCGATGCCTGGGAGGGACGGCATGACCAGCCATCAGGAGACCTTTCTGGGGGCTGGCGCTACCTGGCTGGGTGACCTTGACAAGCCACTGTCCTCTCTGGCCTCGGTCCTCCCATGTACAAAGTGAGGGAGATCCAGCCACTCTGTGTCCTGCCTGGGACTCCTCAGTCAAGGGTGACTCTGGCGGTGGGCTCAGGGGTAGGACAGGGCCTGAACTCCAGACCAAGGGGTCTCCATGAGCCCTGTCTTGACTGCGAGGCCCCATGAAGCTGAAACCACACTATAGCCGCGCACACACAGCCTGTTCCCAGGATTATAGCGCAAAGACGGCCTCCTCCGGGAAGCCCTCTCTGATGGCCTTACAGGAAGGGCCTGCCTCGGCACCGCCTCCGCGGCTCTGCACCCTCCAGGCCACACTCATATACGTCTACCTTGGGTTCTGGTTATCTGTTCATAGCTCACTGCAACCTTGAACTGGGCTCAAGCGATCCTCCCACCTCAGCCTCCCAAGTAGCTGGGACTAACGGTGCAGGCCCCCATGCCCGGCTAATAAGCAGTTAATAAACTGTCACTGAGATGCTGCCTTGGAGGCTTGTGGCCATCGGTGTCCCTGCCTGCCAGTCTCCTGATGGCCCCCTGCCCCGGCTCACCTACAGATCCATTCCTTACACCAGTGCCCCGTGCACCCGGGAAGCAGCTCTGCTCTCAGCCCAGCCCTCCACAGCATTTCTGGGCTCCCAGCACCCCCTGAAAGCCACCTCACCACACTGGGGTCAAGGGTTCTGGACAAACCCCTGCAGCCGTGTGGCCCTCGCAGGCCTGCACACGCACTCCCACCCCACCCCTGCGCACACTGCCCTGGCCTCTCTGTGTATCCGAGGCTCTCAGGAGGGTCCCGTCCCTGACCCCCTGCCCTCTCTGCCCAGCCCTTGCCCTCGGGCACCACTTTTTTCTTGCCCCTGCCTGGCCCTTCCTTGCCACAGCGCTTGGCCGCTTCTCTACCTGGGGGCTGTTCTATTCCCACCTGGGGACTGCTCCGGGTCGGGGGCTGTGTGTGGCTTAGGGCTTGGGGAAGTTGCTTCTCACCCGTCTCTTGCACAGGAGTCCCAGTCCCTCTAGCCAAGCTGTGACCTTTGCTCCCCAGCTCCCTACAGAGCAAAGTCTAACTCCCTGCCAACCTCCCACCAGCCTTCTCCAGGGTACCACGCCTCTGGAAGGAGAAGGCCCCTTCCCCTTTCCAGCTATGTGAGCCCGGGAAAGACCTCTGGTCTCTCTGAGACTCAGTCTTCTTGTCTGTGAAATGGGACCACACTGCGGACCTCAGTGAGCCGAGTTACGAGCCTGTGAAACAGCCAGGGGTGCCCAGTGGGCGCTCTGCCCTCAGCCTGGCAGAGACCTCCCCATTTTCAGGCCCAGCTCCCACATGCCACGTCCTGGGGAAGCTCATCCCCTCCCCCGTGCCCTGGCCGATCCCACTTCTGACAGCGTCTCTAGCAGCAGCACCCAGAGGGGCTGGGCTGAGCCACGGCCACGTCCTGTGGAGACCAGGGTCCTGAAGGAGGCTCGGGGGAGGGCGGAAGGGCTTACCTGGTGGCAGGTGAGCACCAGGGCAGTCCACACGAAGATCCCTGAGACGCCTCGGGCCAGCGCGGAGGTGAGGAAGAGCCAGGGGTCCCCCTGGGAGCCGTTCCCCATGTGGTCCATCTGCAGCCCAGCTGGCACGGCCGGTGGGGGGCTGGGCTGCGGCCAGGTCGCTGACACCAGGGGGACGCCGGCTGTCTCCAGGATCCCTGAGACATTACTCATCTGCAGAGGGAGGGAGGACACACACCGGGAGGAGTAAGGGCAAAGGTACTGGCTCCCGGCAGCAGGAAGCAGCCGGGCAGGGAGGAGACAGTGAGACGGGCGCTGAGGCTGAGCCACCCACCAGGCCGCACCCCCCACACGGACACCAGCGCCAGGCCCGGCTCCCTCCCTGCTCCGAGCTCAGCCATCCAAGCTCACCCATCAGCCACCTGCGACCTGAGGGTCCCACCTCAATTCCCCCTTATAAAACCAGCTTCCACCTCCGAGTCTCAGCCTTGCAGGGAGCCTGCTTCTTAGGGGACAAAGACCGTCTTCCAGTGGGGCAGAAGAGGGGGAACCCCTGCCACCCTGCCCGCCTGGGAGGTCTGGGGAGCAGGTGCAGACCAGCACTGCCTGCCCCGGCAGGAGGGGGTGTGCAGCCACCCCCATAGGAGGAGCCGGCCCTCACTGGCTCTGGGACCTGCCCACCCGCCTGGGAGCTCGGCTTTGCTGGGTTCTTGGCAGCACTGGGTGCCTGTTCTTCCGTCTCTCACTAACCTGCTGGGGCCCTGAGTCCACCCTCTCCCACACTCACAGCCCAGTCCAGCCTCCTCCTCTCCCTCTGGTCTGCGGTCACAGGGCCCGGCTCTACATTTGCTGGCAGGAAGCACCTGGCCCAGTCCAGGGAGGCCCAGCCTCCAGGGAAGCCTAGCTGGTCATTCTCATGGCCACGTGGCCCCAACTGGAGGCCCCACTGTGGGTGGGGCAAGGCCAGGATCTGAAGGGCTGTGCCAGGCTGGGGCGGGGCGGCCAGGGCCTCACGTCCCCAGTGGCCCACCTGGGCCCCAGGCTGCAGGCCCGTCCCCTCCTGTCCCCTCCCACGGCTGACACCCTATCCTCCCGGCTGTTTGCTGGGTGGCAGCTGGCTCCCAGGAACCTGTTGGCCGCCTGGCGCCCTCACCTGCCTGTGCCAGACGGCCAGGCAGCTGCCACCCGGTGCGGACAGGTGGGAGAGGTCTGTGGCAGGCCAAGGAGGGCCGGGCTGCAGGAGGAGGGGTGGAGAGCTAATGGTACAGGGGGTGTACCCCTGGGGGGTGACAGGGGTCCTGAAACGAGGTAGAGGTGGCAGGCACACAGCACTGTGGATATACTTACTGCCACTGAATTGTTCACTTAAACCTGGGTAAATTGAGGTTGTGTGAATTTCATCTGAATTAAAAAAAAAAATCCACGCCCCAAGAGATGTGTTGAAAACATTTATGTTTTCTGGGCCAGGCGCAGTGGCTCACGCCTATCATCCCAACACTTTGGGAGCCCAAGGTGGGTGGATCACTTGAGGTCAGGAGTTCGAGACCAGCCTGGCCAACATGGTGAAACCCTGTCTCTACTAAATATACAAAAATTAGCCAGGTGTGGCAGCGTGCACCTGTAATTCCAGCTACTCAAGAGGCTGAGACAGGAGAATCGCTTGAACTCAGAAGGCGGAGGTTGCAGTAAGCTGAGATCACACCACTGCACTCCAGCCTGGGGACAGAGGGAGACTCTGTCTCAAAAAAAAAAAAAAAAAAAAGGAAATATTTCTGGTTTTTGTGGATCAAGGCAGGCAGGAGGGGGCGAGTGACAGCCCAGTCCCTGGACCCTTCGGAGTCTGGCAAGGGGTTGGGGGGCCCTGAGGGTCCCTGTCACCCCCATGCAGAGGCCCCTGTGGAAAAAAAACTCACCCACCCCGGCTCCTGGGAGAGGGATGTGGGCCCTCAGCCCATCTCTTGTCCTGTTCTGGTTACGCTTGGGCTCATGCCGCTGGGGCCACCATTGCCAAGTCCTGCTCCATGCCCGCAACGGATCCACGTGCTCCTTGTCCTTCATGTCTCCTACCCTCCCACAGCCCTGGGCATCAGGGCTCAAGGGGTCGAGGCTGGAATGACTGGAGCCACTGTTCCCCTTTTATTTTTAATTTATTTATTTTTTGAGACAGAGTCTCGCTCTGTCACCAGGCTGGAGTGCAGTGGTGCAATCTCAGCTCACTGCAACCTCTGCCTCCCGGGTTCAAGTGATTCTCCTGCCTCAGCCTCCCGAGTAGCTGGGATTACAGGCGCCCGCCACCACATCTAGCTAATTTTTCTATTTTTAGTAGAGACGGGGTTTCACCACGTTGGCCAGGCTGGGCTCGAACTCCTGACCTCAGGTGATCTGCCCGCCTCGGCCTCCCAAAGTGCTGGGATTACGGGTGTGAGCCACCACGTCCGGCCTGTTCGCCTTTTAGAGATGGGAACGAGGGGCGCATCAACGTGTCCAGCATCCTCGAGGGGTCCGTGAGGGGCCCGGGCTGAGGCCCATCCTTCCCTGGGACACCCTGCCTGCTCTCCCCAACCCCTCCACAGACACTGTCCCTCCAGGGAGGCTCCCTTGTGGGGAACAAGCTCAGGAAGTCGTGCCCAGCTCTCAGGCCCTCCTTGCCTAACCTCCCCATCAGCGCCCACCCGAGCCCGGGCCCAGAGCCACAGCCTGCTCCCCAGGCCGGGACCTTCTGGACCAACCGACCCTGCTCCCGGGTGACTCTGTCCTGCAGCCTCAGGCGTCACTTCTGGAGAGACCATCCCCGCTGTCCCATCACCCTCCTCACTGTGTGTTCGACTCCCGGTCCACCTGTCTGTGTTTGCTGCTGGTCCTCCCTCGGCGGGAGCTGCCAGAGCCTAGAGCGGTGCCCTGTCCATGCTCGGGGCACGGCGGTGGTGGGGTAGGGGCTGTCATGCTGAGGCGGTGGCCCTGTGGGCTAAGGTCTCCCCTTGGCCAGGCAGGGGTGCTGGAAAGCGGTCCCCAACTTCCGTCCAGCTGCATTCCCGCTGCAGCCACAGGTACTCCCGCCAGCCTCCCACCCAGCCCGCAGAGCCCCAGGCAGTTGGCTCAGCGCGTGCGGATGTCGCCCTCTGGCTGTTAAGTGTCGGGATCACGGTCACGGACAACTATGAAGTGACGATGGCTGGGGGCCCGTTTGAAGGGTGAAGACTTTGGTGCCTGGGCATGTGCAGAGCTGGAAGGGACCATGAATCCCCTCATCCAACTCGCTTATGCTACAGGCAGGGAAACTGAGGCCCCAGCCCCTGCTTGATTTGTGTCCGGCCCCCAGCACAGGATGAAGCCTCAGGCCCCTCCCCGGGCTGATGGTGGGAATGGCTGTGCAGACAGCAGGAAGCACTGTGGCTAGATGTCAGCAGGACCTTTCTGGCGGGAGCCACCAGAGCCAGGCTTCTGGGAGGGCTCTGGCTTTGGGGAGGCTCAGGGCTTGAGCCCCGGACACAGATCGAGGGACCTCCAAAGCTCTGCCTTCCGCCAGAGGCAGATCCTCTGTGGAAAAAGGTGGGGTTTTCTCACAAGGCCAGCTGGGCACTGGACAGAGAGGCCTGCTGATCTCCTCAGCCCACAGCTGTCCCAGCGGGGAGTGTGGGTGCAGGGTCTTTTTTTTTTTTTTTGAGACAGAGTCTTGCTCTGTTGCCCAGGCTGGAGTGCAGTGGTGCAATCTCAGCTCACTGCAAGCTCCGCCTCCCCGGTTCACGCCATTTTCCTGCCTCAGCGTCCCAAGTAGCTGAGACTACAGGCGCCCGCCACCACGCCCGGCTAATTTTTGTGTTTTTGGTAGAGACGGGGTTTCACCGTGTTAGCCAGGATGGTCTCGATCTCCTGACCTCGTGATCTGCCCACCTCAGCCTCCCAAAGTGCTGGGATTAGAGGCGTGAGCCACCGAGCCCGGCCAGGTGCAGGGTCTCTGGTGTCAACCTGAGCTGGTTCATGGCTCCTGAGGGTCCCTGATCCTTAGAAGCCCCTTCAGTCAGGGCTTCCTCCTGCCCTGATGGTGGGGGGCAGGTCCAGCGTGGCTCCGGGTTGTTCTCACAGCCACCCTTCCCTAGCATGTTCTTGTTTAGCCGCTGCCTCTAGGAAGGCGTCCCGAGAGCCCGGGCTCTGGCCCCTAAGCCCAGAGCTCCAGGTGCTCTTGCACACTCGAGGAAATGACTTTTCCTTATCAGGCAGCCTTGGCTGTATCCCTTCTCCCCAGCACTGGGCCTTGCAGGCCTTTTATAAACCTGAGGCTCTGAAAAGAGAGGAGGCCTCTGCCATCTCCACCCACCCTTCCTTCTCCAGCTTTCTGTCCACGTCACTCTCAGATGTGGCCTCGGCCCTTGGCCCTTTGTCTTGCCCATGGCCTCGGCCAACTTGGCAGGCGCCTTTGCCTCTTGGAGCCTCTGTTTTCTCATCTGTAAAGTGGGTTTGCTCCAAGGCCTGGCCAAAGCAGGATTTGATCCATGCTGGTCTGCCTGCCCATCTTCTGGGTCACACTCCCCACTGGCCTGCCTGTCCCTGCCCCTGCTGTCCCAACCCTGGTCCCAGCCCTGGCCCTACCTTTGCTGTACCCACCCCAGCTCTCTCTCCATCACCTGCTCCTCGTCTCCTGGGCGACACTCCCCAACCAGCCTGCCTCTGTCCCCATCCCTGCTGTCCCCACCCCAGCTCTCTCTCCATCACCTGCTCCTCGTCTCCTGGGCCACGCTCTCCACCTGGCCTGCCTCTGTCCCTACCCCAGCTCTCTCTCCATCACCTGCTCCTCGTCTCCTGGGCCACACTCCCCAACCAGCCTGCCTCTGTCCCCATCCCTGCTGTCCCCACCCCAGCTCTGTCTCCATCACATCTGCCTCTTTTGTCCCCACATCCAGGCAGGCCCAGGCACTACCAGGGTTTCTTCCAAATCCCTGCCCGAGGTGCCCGATCATTCAGCAAAGCGAACACTCAGAGTTCTTGGGTGTGAACTCCAGCCCTGCCATTCCCCTGTGTGCGCCCCTCAGCCTCCACGTCCCCACCTGGAAAATGGGAGCAGTAATGCCTGCCCTGCGAGGCTGCTGAGTGGACACAGTGAGGCCCACAACGTGTGCACACCGTGCTGAATGGCCACTGGCTTCCCTCTCTCCCCTACCCAGTGACCACCTGCCCGGACATGTGAGTCCTCCCATTCCTGAGCCCCTGGGATGGGTCTGGCCCTCACCCGCCTGGCTCTCAGCTGGTTCTGGCCCTGCCAGTGTCTGTGGGTGTCTCCAGGGTCTCCCCAGCGGGTTCCAAGTCTCTCTGAGCCCTGCAGTGCAGCCCCCATCTCCCTCCCCTGCCCCCGCCCAGGCCTGGTCCATTCTGGGCACACTGAGAGACACCCTGGGTGAGAAAGGGTCCCACGGAACAGCCAGTCCTCTTCCTCCTCCCCAGGGAGGACGCCGGCCCCAAGTCCCACAGGGAGTTTATGGGGGGCCTGGCTGGAGCCCCTCTGCACCCTGCTGCCTCCAGGCACCCCACAAATGCTGGTGGATTGCTTAGTTCTGACCCCCTTCCACTCCACGTGGTTCTGAGATGCCACTGAAGTAATTCCTTGAAGAGGGTCACACAGCCCCGAAGGGGACAAGTGGGGATGGGACCCCGAATCTGAGGCCTTGCGTCTCCCTTACCCCCACCTGTCTCCATCAGGGCCGGCCCTGCCGTGAGGGGCCTCTGCCTGGTGGGTATCCAGAGCCTGCACAGAGGCTGGACCACCGTTCCCAAGCCTCACGGCAGCTCCCCAGGCAGGGACTTGCCTCAGCCCCCAGCAGGTAGGGCACAGCCAGACCAGGGCTTGGGGTCCCATGTCCCCCTCGGCCTGCAGCTGATACGTGCCCGGGTCTGGAGGTGAGGGGTCAGGACTGGCCAAGGCCTTCACGTCCCCGAAGCAGAACCCATACTCCTGTCCCACGGCCAGGCGGGCAGACCCCATGGCACTGCCCGGAGAACCTGGCTCCCCAAGAGGAAGCGGGTCTTGGCTGAGGGCCCCTCACTCCTCCAGCCTGGTCAGCCACCGCTGGCTTTAATGAAGGGGAGGCGCCCTGCGGGGAGGTGCCCTGCGGGGAGGTGCGGACCCCCTTCCACTACCCGTGGGGGCTGCGGGGCCTTTATGGAGAGTGGGCCGGGCTTTTGCTGCTGACTCTGTTCAGGGATGAACACAGGTCCCTGCTGTGGTGCAGGACCTGGGACCCCCCTACACTTTGCCTTGCCCTGGGGTCTGGTCTCCACATGGCCCTCCCAGCCTCCGGCGCAGGACCTCATGCCAGGGTGCGGCCCGTGTCATGCCCGGGAGGCTCATGGTGCATTGCTGCCCCTGGCCCAGAGCAAGAAAGAGTGGGAGGAGCCGGATGCGCCAGCTCGGGCACCGTGGACCAAGGGTGCTGGTCTGGGGATGTCAGGAGCGGGGCCTGGTCCCCACGGAGGAGCAGTTGGGAGGTTGACCGCTCTGCCACCTGCTCACAGGGCTGCCGGCTGATCGAGGCCTCACCCAGTGCTGGTGTCACAGCCTCTGCGTCCAGTCACAGGAGGCGGCAGGGCTGGCTGGGCCTGATTTTTCTGGCGGGGGCGGGACACTGACCAAGCCCATTGCAGGACAGACCTGTCTGCCCAGATCCAGGCGACGGGGCCCTCTGACCATTGTTCACTGTGTCCAGGTGCCCGGAGCTGTGGGGAGGCCGAGAAGCCGCCCAGCCAGTCCCACACCCTGGCCCTGGCACAGCTACCTCCTGCCCTCATGAGAAACCCAGCTGAGGGTCCATGAGCTGCTGCCTGGTTCCAGGCCGGCCGCCCTGCTAGTACCCACCCCGACCCCCTGCCTGCTCGTCTCTCTGCAGATGTGGACAGACAAGGTGTACCCCCTGCCTGCCTCCTTCGCTGCTGGGTGGAACTCGGGGCTCCCGGGAGCCACCTCCTCAGGGCTGGCTCATTCAGTGTCCCAGGCTGAGATGCACACCAGAGGGATGAGGTGACCGGTGGGCACGCATCTTGGACACCCGGCTTCCCAGGCCTGCCCCACCCAGTCCTGCGGCCCTCCCCTGGGGGCCCTGACCAGCAGTTCACCAAGGCAGCAGCCCCGGGTGTGAGCAGGGGGTGACAGGGATGGGGCTCCACATCCTCCCAGCTCTGCTTCTGGGATTCCCCCGGCTCCTGTCCATGGGCACGGCCTCCTGGGAGCTGAGTGGGGCGGGCAGGCAGCATGGCCTCTTGGTGATCCACATGTCCCTCCTCACTGGGGCTGGGGAGCAGCCCCCACAGCCAGGAGGAGCAGGCCCTGGGCCAGATGCCACAAGCTGGGGCCTGGCTCTGGCTGTGTACGGTGTCTGTGACCTCAGGCAGAGCCTGTGCCAGCCTGTGCCTGTCTCCACCGGCACGAGCTATGCGGCAGGTCAGGGAGGCCAGGCCAGGGCCTCAGGTTGGCCTCCCTGTCATCTGCCCTTCTAGGGACACAGGCTGTTGCATGGGAGAGCCAGCCTGGCCAGGCCCTGGGACTCAGCCCCACTGTCTCAGCTGGCCTGGCGACCTGGCAGGCAGGTGCAGCATAGGGGGGCCCTTGCCTCAGCTTCTGACTCTCGAGCAATTCTGTTTTGCCTGAGCCCATCAGCCCCAGATCCCGGGGCGGGGCCGTCCCAAAGATCTGCTCTCTTCCTCCCATAGGTCTCCCGTCCTGTCCTCCGGGGCCCAGCCCCCACTTCCCTGCTGCTGTCCCTGGTCCCTCTGTTGCCCCCATCCCCAGAAAGTCACCCAGGGCCTGCCTGTACTTGCCTTCACCTGAGGGAGCTGCCAGCCCTGGGCGTGTACGGGTCGGGGGCACCCTTTCATCTGGAGCCAGGGTGGGGGGTGCTGGTCTGGCCTGGACTTGCCAGGCTGGCTGGAGACCCTGTTTAGTGTCCAGGTGCCGTCCTGGGGCCCAGCGTCTGAGGTGGAGGTGAAGCTTAGGGGTTGGGGGACTATGATTCTCAGAATTTCAAGGTATGTTTTTTTTTCCAGGAGCCCCCCACCCCATTGAAGTGCAGGGGCTCAGCCTGGACACCACACCCCTCTGGTATGCACCCCCTCCCCCCCCCACACACACTCTCGCACTCCCACACCCACGCAGCTCACCTCTCTGGCGGTGCTCAGCCTGTCAGGCAGGTTGGCTGCAGGTCTCTGGGCCTGAGAGGGGCGGCCAAGACGGGGTGGGCCCGAAGCTCGGCCCCTGGCCTCCTAGCCTCTGCTGCCCCTTCCTCACAGTGGCGGGCAGCCTGGGTCCCTGAGAGATGATTGCTCCCGAGCAGTGGCCTCTCCCCAGACCCAGGAACTCCTCCCAGCCCCACCCCCACGCCACCCAGTCGGCCCTACCTGCCCGGGTACAGCTGGCACAGACCACACCCTCCACCTTCCCCCCTGCCCGGATTCTGGGACCCATGTCTGTCCACGTGCCACCCCTGCCTCCTGCCGTCCCAGCGGGTGTGAGCCCGGACCAATCTCCCTGTCCAGTGGATTTCAGACGTGGGACCACACGTGGGCTGGGGTCCCAATGCCCCTTCACGAGTGACGCAGCCACTGCCTCCCCTTCTTTGGCCCCCTCACCCCTGAAAAGTCCCATTCGGGAGCCTGAGGGTGTTGGGACATGGATCACCACCAAGCTCTGCCCCTGCCCAAGCATGCCTGCTACCCAGGTGATTGGAACGTGAGATGCACGCACGAGCTCCCGTGGGCCTGGAAGGTTGAGTCTCCCACCCAGGTGGGGCAGGACGAGCCCCCGTTTGATGGGGGAAGCTGAGTCAGGAGCTGCAAGCCCCTGGCTAATGGGTGGGGGGCAGGGCTGGAGCTGCGGTTTGTTCCCCCTTCCTGGGCTAAACCTTGGGCGGGGATCATTGTGCATGGCCCTGGACCTCCATCTTCCCTCCTGCGAAGTGGCCTCCACGGCGCTTCCCCTCCTGGGTGGTCGGGGTGAGGTCAGACGGACAGAGCAGGTGCGTGTCCCAAGTCCTGCCTGTGAGTTCCATGGAATCCTGCTTAGGAACAGCACTGCTGGCTTCCCTTTCCTTGGAGACCCCTCCCTCCCTCCCCCGCCTTTCCTTCCAGATCCAGTGCCCCCTCCCGTCCTGTGTCCTAAATTGAGCCCAGCCAGGGGCAGCTGACCTCTGCCCTCCTCAGCCTGGCACCCACCTTGCCAGTGAGCAACTCCCAGCCCAGCTTCGCGTCTTCAGGTGCCGGGGCTCGCGGCTTCGTGCAGCCTACTTCGGGGTGTTCTGGGGCCCACGAGAGCAGAGTCTTCATCAAAACATCCCCAGGTGTGTGCTTCTTTCATGCTTTTTTTTTTTGGAGACAGGGTCTCACTGTGTCACCCAGGCTGGAGTACAGTGGCGTGATCTGGGTTCACTGCAACCTGCCTCCCTGGCTCAGACCATCCTCCCGCCTCGGCCTCCCAAAGTGTTGGGATTACAGGCGTGAGCCTCGCGCCCAGCCTTATTTCTGAAGACGACTCTGAATCCCCAGAGCTCCGGTGCCTTTGGTCTTCTCACAGTTGTTTTGGAATTCATGAATCCTCTCTCTCTGCCCGAGACACCCCTCACCACACACAAGACGGGGTTTGTTGTTTTTCTCGCTGCGATGCCAAACTATAAAACCAGCGTGGCAGGGCGCCTCCATCTGCACATCATTCCAGCGTCTCTGGTTCATTCCCACCGGTCAGGCCCTCATTCCAGTCTTCCAGTCACTTACCGGGGCTCCTGTTCCAATTCCATTCCCAGGCGCTCAACAAGATAGCCGAGGCCAGCTCACTCCGCTGGTCCCCACGTGCCACTGTCTCCCTCCGCAGGTCATTTGTCATCATCCGTCCACGTGGGCCCAGGGCTCTGTCAACCCCCTGGAGAAGCCGCTTGAAACGACAGCCAAGAACAGGGCTCCCACTGGCTCTTCTTGACCTCCAAGGCCCCCAGATCCACTTAGAAAAAGGGGGTGGTGGGGAGGCTTGGGGAGATTCCCTCGCAGCTGAGCAGAAAACAGTGCTGGACGTCGCACTGTGTGGGCGCAAGGGCATTGCTTTAAAGAGTGAACACTGTCCACTCTCTCGGCCGCAGCGGCTGCCACAGGCCCCGTGTTCATCACTCACAGTGAGCCGTGAGTTTCTGGGAGCTGCGATTCCAGCTGGATCTCTGGGTAAAAACCACAGGCAGCTCGTCCTCCTAAAGGAGCAGCAATCCCCAAAGCAGATGGCCCTGCCTGCAACCACGGCCGGTTCCACAGAGCTCCTCGCTGGAGCTCGGGCTGCTCCTGAGTGATGAGGCTGGGAGCGGGCCCAGAAAGCAGAGGGCCAGGGCCCTTCCACAGCTGCTGCCATCTGATTTACAGCAGAGGAGCTAGCCAGATGGCGGAGGTGCTTAGCCTTC
Organism: Pongo abelii; assembly: GCF_028885655.2. Lineage (NCBI taxonomy): Eukaryota > Metazoa > Chordata > Mammalia > Primates > Hominidae > Pongo > Pongo abelii. Next base: position 1,584,492 of record NC_071991.2, read on the forward strand.
GTCTGTGTTGTTACCGGCTGCCGGGCGGCTGTGAAGGAGGACCTCAGGAGGGCACTGGGGGGGCCAGTCTCAATTATATGCCCGTTTCAGCACTGCCTTCAAGGCGGGTGGCTGCGGGACCCTGCACATGACATGCGGCAGAGCTGCGTGGACACCCCAGGAGCCTCCAGGCGACCTGCCCGCACCTCCTGAGCCTTAGCTTCTCCACAACCTACCTTTATTTTTTTATGAATTTCATTTTTTTCTTTATACGCTTTTTTAGATATAGAGATGGGGTTTCCCCATGTTGCCGAGGCTGGTCTCGAACTCCTGGGCTCAAGCAATCTGCCTGCCCCAGACTTCCAAAGTGCTGAGATTACAGGCACATGCCTCCATGCCTGGCTAACTTTTTGTACTTTTAGTAGAGACGGGGTTTCACCATGTTGGCCAGGCTGGTCTCAAACTCCTGGCCTCAGGTGATCTGCCTGCCTCAGCCTCCCAAAGTGCTGGGATTACAGGTGTGAGCCACTGCATCCGGCCTCCATGGCTTACCTTTGAAGGGCAGTCATGAGGGCCCAATTAGACAGGACAGGCCTCCCAGGCCTGGCTCTCAGGAGCCAATGCTCTCCCGAAAACAGTCCCGCACCAAAACAGCGCCACACCAGACCAGCAGGCATGGAGGCAAAGCCGACCTTGGCCTTGACAAGAACCATTGCCCCGGTGCAGTTGTGGCGTGAAAGAAAAGGAAGCCATGGCCGGGCACAGTGGCTCACGTCTGTAATCTTAGCACTTTGGGAGGCTGAGACAGGCGGATCACCTGAGGTCAGGAGTTCGAGACCAACCTGAACAACACGATGAAACCCCATCTCTACTAAAAATAGGAAAATTAGCCAGGCATGGTGGCGGGCGCCTGTAATCCCAGCTACTCAGGAGGCTGAGGCAGAAGAATCACTTGAACCTGGGAGGCAGAGGTTGTAGTGAGCTGAGATCACGTCACGGCACTCCAGCCTGGGCGACAGAGCAAGACTCCGTCTCAAAAAAAAGGAAGGCATGAAGGAGAACCATGGGGGCCCCTGACTGGGGGATGGGGGTTCCAGGGCACCCTGCAGGGTGATTCCAGCTTCCCCATTCTCTGGGGTGTGGCCTGCTTCCGTGTAGGGAAAATGCGGGGAGCCACTCACGGGGTGAAGATTGAATGGGCGGCCCCGGTGGGAAGGGCAATCCCACGACCAGTGAGCAGGTCTACCATTACTGCTAAGGGACAGGTCAGGAAGCACAAGCCGCAGACCCGCATCCGGACTCACACTGGAGCCCCGTCCATGCCGTGTCCCCGCTGGTTAAATGAGCGAAGCTGTGGCTCTTCAACAAAGTTGTCTGGTTTTTATTGGTGGAGATAGGCATGTATTTAGACAGGCATGTATGTATTTAGATGGGATCTTGCTCTGTTGCCCAGGCTGGGCTCAAACTCCCAGGCTCAAGCGATCCTCCCCGTCTCAGCCTCCCGAGTAGCTGGGATTCCCGGCATGAGCCACCACACCCAGCAAAAACATCTGACTTTTAGACAAGCCTGAGTAATTATGGGCTAATACTGAATGGCGAGGCTTCTGCCTGGGCACCTGCTCTAAGATATTAACCTGTTGATGTCACACCCTGGCCCCCGGTTCAAGGCTGAGCCCTCGGCGAGCTGCCCCCAACAGATCCCCTTCCTCTGGCGGTGATCCTGAGCTGCCCCCGACAGATCCCCTTCCTCTGGCAGTGATCCTGAGCCGCCCCCGACAGGTCCCCTTCCTCTGGTGGTGATCCTGAGCTGCCCCCGACAGATCCCCTTCCTCTGGCAGTGATCCTGAGCTGCCCCCGACAGATCCCCTTCCTCTGGCAGTGATCCTGAGCTGCCCCCGACAGGTCCCCTTCCTCTGGTGGTGATCCTGAGCCGCCCCCGACAGGTCCCCTTCCTCTGGCGGTGATCCTGAGCCGCCCCCGACAGATCCCCTGAGCCGCCCCCGACAGGTCCCCTTCCTCTGGCGGTGATCCTGAGCCGCCCCCGACAGATCCCCTTCCTCTGGCAGTGATCCTGAGCCGCCCCCGACAGGTCCCCTTCCTCTGGCGGTGATCCTGAGCTGCCCCCGACAGGTCCCCTTCCTCTGGCGGTGATCCTGAGCCGCCCCCGACAGGTCCCCTTCCTCTGGCGGTGATCCTGAGCCGCCCCCGACAGGTCCCCTTCCTCTGGCGGTGATCCTGAGCCGCCCCCGACAGATCCCCTTCCTCTGGTGGTGATCCTGAGCCGCCCCCTGACAGATCCCCTTCCTCTGGCGGTGATCCTGAGTCCCCGCAGCCGTCCCGACAGATCCCCTTCCTCTGGCGGTGGCCGAGTCCCCACAGCCGTCCTGACACACGTGCTACCTGCTGGGGCCTCGCTCCTGTGCAGACAGTCCTCCCCTTTTCCTCCCATCGACTCCTTCGTGGCCCTTACAATTGTGGGCTCAGGTCCCCCAAGAGGCAGACACCAAATGGGGCTCAACATAGGATTTCATGAGGGGCTGAAGACCCCGATGCCAGCCTGCCTGAGGGAGGTTGGGTGGAAGCCCTGGGCCGGGAGTCCTATCTGCCGGGGATGGGTTTGCCTCAGTATCCCCTGGTGGCCCCCCCAAACGCAGACACTGGTGGGGGCAGCAGGCCCCTGCAAGGTGCCCTCAAGCATCAATGCTTCCTCCAGGAAGTCTGGCAGGATCCCCACGTGGGACTCCTCTGCTCTCTTCTCATGCTAAGATTGGCTGACAGCTGACTGGGCTGTGAACCCACAGGGGCAGGGACCATGGCTGTGGGTGACCCAGCAGGCATCATGGCACTGGGTGCTCAGCAGGTCCTCAATCTGCTGAAGGAGTGAGCCCTTGAAGAGTCAGTTTCCTTCTGTCCCATCTTTAGCAAACTCACCTTCCAAACTCCTTTGAAATCGGACCAGCATCTGAAACGGCCCCTCCCATCACCTGTCCTCGAGGGTTTCTAATAGCGAGAAAATTGGCCAGGTGTGGTGGCTCACACCTGGAATCCCAGCACTTTGGGAAGCTGAGGTGGGAGGATCACTTGAGTCCAGGAGTTCAAGACCTGCCTGGGCAATATAGCGAGACTCCCATCTCTACTAAAAATACAAAAACTAGGCGCTCCAGGCATGAGGCAAGCACCTGTAGTTCCAGCTACTTGGGTGGCTTAGCTGAGCATGGGAGGATCGCTTGAACCTGGGAGGTCAAGGCTGCAGTGAGCTGAGATTGCACCACTGCGCTCCAGCCTGGGCGACAGAGTGAGACCCTATCTCAAAAAAAAAGAAAGAAAGAAAAAGAAAATTGCAGGACTTCAGAAGCCATTAGAAATGAGTAGGGGTTAGGCTGGGTGCGGTGGCTTACACCTGTAATCCCAGCACTTTGGGAGGCTGAGGAGGGTGGATCATTTGAGGTCAGGAGTTCCAGACCAGCCTGAACAATATGGTGAAACCCCATTTCTACTAAAAAATACAAAAAATTAGCCAAACGTGGTGGTGCACGCCTGCAGTCCCAGCCACTCGGGAGGCTGAGACTCATTTGAACCCGAGAGGCAAAGGTTGCAGTGAGCTGAGAGTGTACCACTGCGCTCCAGCCTGGGCAACAGAACGAGACTCTGCCTTAAAAAAAAAAAAAAAAAAAAAAGAAACAAGCAGGGGTTCAGAATGGGGTAATAGGCGTGACAATTTAAAAAAAAAAGAAGAAGAAAAAGGAAAGAAGTAAGCAGGACGTGTGCCTGTGATCCTAGCACTTTTGGAGGCTGAGGTGGCAGGATCACTTGAGGCCAGGAGTTCTGAGACCAGCCTGGGCAACACAGAGACCAGTCTCCATTAAAAAAAAAAAAAGGGGGAATATTCTTTTCTAATTTCACACACACCCTATGCCCGTTTGTTTACAGGTACCTAAGGCAGTAAACCCCCAACTCCCTGGAAGGGCCTGCTGGGCACTCACTCCGCTCCAGAGCCTCGCCTGGTTTCTGCTTCGGGATCCCGTCACCCAACCCAGCTCTCCAGTTGCCACTGTTTCTCGCGAGACTGTCAGAGTGAAGGGGTCCAAAGCTCTGAATTCCAGCCTCAGAAATTCCAACCGGGCATGATCAGCGAAGCTTCCCTCGCAGCGGCTGGAGGGACAGCCAGGCAGGGCCCAGGCTGCCACTTGTCAGGGCCGTAAATGCCACCCTGAGGCCAATGCCTGCCAACACTGCTCCCCGAAAGACTAAGTCCTGCGGCCTCAGCACAGAAGGACCCCCGCCTAACCCACACAGAGGTCACGTTCAGCCACACCCCAGCTGCCTACCAGTGAACGCTGGCGACCCACCCCACAGTGCCCTGCCCTGCCGTGCTCCTGCCTCCTGACCTCTGCACACGCTGCTCCCTTGACAGAAGCGTCCCCCCTCCCTTGCTATTCAGGATTCAGAGGCCAGCGTCTGTCCCCAGCTGCAGCACAGTAACGGGCAAACACAGTAAGATAGTAAGAGGTGTCCGCTGATGGCCACCAGCTTCCCAGCAGGCTCAGAGAAGTTACTGGAGGAGGAGCTGGGTGACAGCGTGCACAGGCCCAAGCCTGGGATCCACCCAGTCCCTGGGAACTACGTCCCTCTGTGTTTCTGCCCAACAAGCTTCCCTTCCACATGAAGCCCATGAAACTGAACTCATGCTGTGCGGCTGCAATGTCTCGCTACTGTTAAGGAGGACGGTGAAGTATTTTGGGATACACATTCGCTTTTAATAAAAAAGAAATTTCCTCCTACAATTGATCCTGCACATGGTGGGGGGCCATGAGCCACGCCTGCTGACTCATTCCTCCAACTCTCAAACACAAGCAACGATTCAGGTCCTGGTGAGAGCCATTCACGACTCCTCTGGGACCCGTTCCACCCTCCCCGCCATGCACAGATGATCTTAGTAACCAGAGTAAGAGTCTGCCTGAGACACGAATATTTTTTCCTGGCTCCAAGGGCTAGTGCCAAAATTCCTCCCTCCACCGGGGAGGGAGGCGAGACTTGAGTCCCTGAGTGGGTGTCTGGGTGTTCACGTGTCCTGCTGAGCAGCGCGAGGCGGCTGCCTCCAGGTCACCACACCTGGCACACCCGGATCACCTCCCTCAGCGCCTTCAGCCCTTCTATGCTTTTGTCCTTCACGGCCACGGCAAGGAGCACTGCTCTGTTTCCAGCTTCTTGAGACACAAACGCTACCAGGTTCTTTGCAAAGACATGGATGAGAGGCTGGTGAAAGGAAGGAGAAGAAACCATTTTAACTGCAAGAAATCTGTTTTTTTCTTCAATGCTTTCATGAAGTATCCCTTAGGAACCCAGGCAGGCTTCCCACACCACCATTAACCACCACATAAGTCCATGCAAGCGTGACTCAGAGTTCTGGCAGCACTCAGAACACTCCAGTCACGGGCACACTGCTAAAGACGCGTCACTCCATTCATTTTCCCAGCGCCTTCCGCAGCCCCGCCTCTTCTGGCTGTCTCTCATCTAAAAGAACCCAGGAAAGAGAAGCCTGCAGAGGCGAGTGCTGTCGAATCTCACGTGTGATCTCCGCAGAGCACAGCACAGCCAGCCGCCTGCTCACGTAATGTACCATGGCAGGGGAGGCGGCTCGAATGACAAAACTGCTACTTCTGCTTGTCTGCTGGATAAAATGCCTGCGGGCTGGACAAATATCCACTGAGGGCAAGCAGGGCGCCTTGAGACCCACAAATGCCCGGAAAATGCTATCGCTGTAGGGGGATTTGTCCGCCAGCTGCCCCATGTCCTTACTGACAAACCACAGCCACTGATATTGACAAATCACAGCCACTGAAGAGGTTTATGCTCCTCCCTGGGGGTCCCTTCCTGACCACCTTATTATTATTATTATTATTATTAGAGACAGAGCCTTGCTCTCTCACCCAGGCTGGAGTGCAGTGGCACAATCATGGCTCACTGCAGCTTCAACCACCAGGGCTCAAGCGATCCTCCCACCTCAGCCTCCCAAGTAGCTGGGACTACATGCACACACCACTAGGCCCAGCTAATTTTTTCTTTTCTTTTCTTTTCTTTTAGACCAAGTCTCTATCTGTTACCCAGGCTGGAGTGCTGTGGCGCGATCTTAGCTCACTGCAACCTCGGCCTCTCGGGTTCAAGCGATTCTTGTGCCTCAGCCTCCTGAGTAGCTGAGATTACAGGCATGTGCCACCACACCCAGCTAGTTTTTATATTTTTAGTAGAAATGCGGTTTCACCATGTTGGCCAGGCTGGTCTGGAACTCCTGACCTTAAGTGATCTGCCCACCTCTGACTCCCAAAGTGCTGGGATTACAGGTGTGAGCCACTGCACCCAGCCTCTCTCTCTATATATATATTTTTTGTAGGCACTTGTTTTTTTGTAGTGACTTGTGTGTGTGTTGTTGTGTTGCCCAGGCTGGTTTCAAACTCCTGGCCTCAAGCGATCTGCCCGCCTAGGCCTCTGAAAGTGCTAGGGTTACAGGCGTGAGCCACGGTTCCCAGCCAATCCACTTTACCTCATCCTGCCCCAGAAGGACTTTTGTGGTGAGCACAGGCTTGCTGACGTCACTGGCTAGGCTGCTGGGCTCCAGGGAGACCAGGGTGCCCATCTTCCCGAACTGGGTTACCACCACCAGGATGTGACTGCTGAAGGCCGTGCACACCACCTGGGTGGGGACCCCGCACACCACCTCCGTCTTCTGTTTCGATATCACCAACGGCGTGTCTTCCATGGCGGGGCTCTTCAGTGGCAGCTTTAATTTAGGTTAAAAAGAAAGGGGAAAAAAAGGAGTCAATCAAACAGTACAGCCTTGGGGCTCCCAAAAAAGTAGCACCGGGCATTGAAACGGAAACGCAAGGAGACCCATTCAAAAGAAGGGGCCAGGCGTGGTGGCTCATGCCTGTCATCCCAGCACTTTGGGAGGCCGAGACAGGACGATCGCTTGAGGCCAGGAGTTCGAGACCAGCCTGGCCAACATAGCGAGACCCCCATCTCTACCAAAAAAAAAAAAAATTAAAAATCAGCCGGGCGCGCCTGTGGTCCCAGTTACTCAGGAGGCTGAGGCGGGAGGACCGCTTCAGCCCGGGAGGTCGAAGCTGCGGTGAGCCGTGATCACACCACTGCACTCCAGCCCGGGCGGCAGAGCGAGACCCCGTCCTTAAAAAAATAAAACACAAGTAGGAGCGGGGCCGCCCGTAGAGACCGCGCCTGGGTTAGGGGATCGACTTGCACGTTCACACTGCCAGGCCGGGCAGTGGCTTCCCGCCCCTCGGTCTTGCCGCCGCCCCGGCCCTGCAGCCGCGGGCCCGGGACCCCTACGACACGCGATGCCAAAGCCGGCCGGCTACGGGGGACACAGCCGCCCGGGGAAGCCCGCGGGTACTCGCGCTCACCAAGCCGGCGCCGCGCCCGGAAGTGGCTCTGCGTGCGCCCCGCGGGCCCGCCCCGTCCGCAGGTTCCGTCCACCTTCCGGAAGTCAGGGCCACAGCGCTTCTGGTCCCCGAGACGTGGGGCTCCCGGGCTTCTGAGCGGCTCGGGTTCCGCGCTGCCGGTAGGGCTTCGGGGCTCCTTAGAGCCGGACCCTGTTTTTTTAGGAAAGGGCGCTGCGACCACCCCCGTCCCGGGCCTCAGCCCCTCTGCTGCAGACCCTCGGGATCGTCGCTGGTAGGAGCTCTGTCCCCCGTGTCTGTGTCCAGGACCCCCGAAGCGCCGCGCCTAGGAACCCCCTAGCGCTGGGAGCCCGGCCCTGCTCGACCACGGGCTTTGGGCTGGAGGCATCATCGTCGCCACAGCGAACGCTTATTTGGCACCGAGTGTGCGCCAGGCATCGTTCTAAGCGCTTTATACCCATAACTGTTTTCATCTCAGCCACCTGGTTCAGTAGAAGCCTTTCATCCGCGTTTTACAGACGTGTGCAGGTGCAGAGAGCTCAGCCAGGCTCAGGCGGCTGGCGGGCTGGGGTGGGCTCCGAACCCCGTCCCTTGGGCGCTCCGTGACACGAAGCCCCGGCCAAGGCCAAGACGGGGGCCAGCCCCACCCTGAAGCGGCATGAGTTCTGGTTCCTCCCAGGGACCCCCTCACTCCCTACTGCTCACCCGCAGTTTCTCCAAGCTGGAAGGTTTTTTGTTTTGTTTTGTTTGAGACGGAGTCTTGCTGTGTCACCCAGGCTGGAGTGCAGTGGTGCGATCTCGGCTCACTGCATCCTCCGCCTCCTGGGTTCAAGCATATCTCCTGCCTCAGCCTTCTGTGTAGCTGGGATTACAGGCGTGCGCCACCAGGCCCGGCTAACTTTTTTTATTTTTATTTTTAGTAGAGATGGGGTTGTAACCATGTCGGTCAGGCTGGTCTTGAACTCGTGACCTCAGGTGATCCGCCTTCCTCGGCTTCCCAAAGTGCTGGGATTACAGGCGTGAGCCGCCGCGCCCCGCTGCTGGAAGTTTTATTGGCAGGGTCGGACATCTTTAGCAGAGGCTGAAAGTGATTGGAGCGTCCAGAGCCTTCCTCGGGGTGGGGGGTTTAACACCCCTTCAGAACCCCACCCTCAGAGGCTGTACTGTCGTTTCCTGACAACCATGTGAAGGCCGTATTTTCTGTCTATATTACCGGAAAGGGGTCCCGATCCAGACCCCAAGAGAGAATTGAGGGCGAGTCCACAAAGTGAAAGCAAGTTTACTAGAAAAGTAAAGGAATTGAGGCAGGAAAATAGGGTCTGGAGGCAAGAAACACTTCAGCTATGACAGGAAATACCCTCTCCATAGGGTGTACACTGAGTAAATGATTTTGTAACTTTACTTCATCCTCTTTATTTTACATAGGGCGTACACCAAGTAACCAGTAGAAACCCCTAGAGGGTATTTAAACCCCCACAAGTTCTGTAATGGGGCCCTGAGCCCCTGTGCTTCGGCCGCCCCCACGCCATGGAGTGTACTTTCATTTTCAAAAAATCTCTACTTTTGTTGCTTCATTCTTTTCTTGCTTTGTGCATTTTTTTTTTTTTTTTTTTTTTTGAGACGGAGTCTCACTCTGTGGTCCAGGCTGGAGTGCAGTGGCATGATCTTGGCTCACTGCAACCTCTGTCTCCCGTGTTCAAGCAATTCTCCTGCCTCAGCCTCCTGAGTAGCTGAGATTACAGACGTGCGTCACCATGCCCGGCTAACTTTTGTATTTTTAGTAGAGATGGGGTTTCGCCATGTTGGCCAGGCTGGTCTTGAACTCCTGATCTCAGGTGATCTGCCCACCTCAGCCTCCCAAAGTGCTGGGATTATAGGTGTGAGCCACTGTGCCCGGTGGCTTTGTGCATTTTGTCCAATTCTTTGTTCAAGATGCCAAGAACCTGGACACCCTCCACCAGTAACAGAATAAAGAATGGCTACTCCATAGGCAGAACAGCATGGGCTGCTGGTTGCCCATTTTTGTGGTTATTTCTTGATGATATGCTAAACAAGGGGTGGATTATTCGTGCCTCACCTTTTTAAACCCTTTAGGGTAACATCGTGGCGTTGCTATGGCATTTGTAAACTGTCACGGTGGGAGTGTAGCAGTCGGGACGACCAGAGGTCACGCTCATCGCCATGTTGGTTTTGGTCAGCTTCTTTACTGCAAACTGTTTTAACAGTAAGGTCTTTATGACCTGTAGCTTGTGCCGACCTCTTATCTCATCCTGTAACGCAGAATGCCTTAACTGTCTGGGAATGCAGCCCAGCAGATCTCAGCCTCATTTTACCCAGCCCCTATTCAAGATGGAGTTGCTCTGGTTCAAACACCTCTGACATTTACACCACTGAAGCCCCAAGGAAGATCTTGACTCCCTCTTCTCACCATTTGATGACTTCATATCCAATCCAAGTCAAGTCAAATGAAGCATGCTCCTTCCAATGATGATTTCTGGAGGCCTAAAATAAAAAGCATGCATACAGAAAATGATCAAAATAGACATAAATCAAGGGGAAATTCATTTTTGAGCATTCTTGCAGCCAGTACACAAAAGGAGAGATGATGAGTTTCATGGTTCTAATACTCAAAAAACAGGAAGCATATCAACTTCTCAGGAAAGTCTAAGTTTCTGTCAGCTCTAAATTTAAACACACATCCACCCACACATACCCCACAAGCAAATTGCCAGTGGATTGCTTTGCCATCTGAAATCTTCAAAAGGTTCACTCGCTTTTATTCACCTGTTTGTGTATTTTCCCTCTCTGTAGGCAAATAGATAGAAGAAATCTGATCCTGTCCTCTCAAAGAAAACCCTCTGAAGTAAACTTATCACCTTTAAAAAAGGGATGTTGAAGAACAAGATGGATTTTTGTTATTGTTGTTGTCATTTTTTGAGACGGAGTCTCACTCTTGTTGCCCAGGCTGGAATGCAGTGGTGCGATCTCAGCTCACTGCAACCTCCGCCTCCCAGGCTTAAGCGATTCGCCTGCCTCAGCCTCACGAGTAGCTAGGATTATAGGTACCTGCCACCACGCCCGGCTAATTTTTGTATTTTTAGTAGAGACCAGGTTTCGCTATGTTGGCCAGGCTGGTCTCGATCTCGTGACCTCAGGTGATCTGCCCGCCTCGGCCTCCCAAAGTGCTGGGATTACAGACGTGAGCCACCGCACCCAGCCTGGATGTTGTTTTGATGACACTGTTCAGCACATATGTGAGGGATCGCTTGGTTGGTTTGGGTCTAGAGCTAAGATAAAGACAATAGGAAAGAAATGAGAGGTGGAAGGTTGTCCTAGGCTCAGGTGGTCCAGGGACTTTCTGGCAGCCTGAATGGATGCCTGGGCGGAATGTATATATCTAGAAGAATGGAAGAGGACCTCATTGCATGCCATTGACTGTTCTCCAGTACTCAAGGGTAAAGGAAGTGGAAAGAAAGACTCACTCAGTGCATTCACATAAAATGGGAATCTAATAGTAATGGTGCCAATCGTGGGGCAAAGAGTTTGAGGAGTTATTTTGAAAAATGAAAAAAAAGCAAAGTATCTTAAATTTGTCTTATATTCAGTACATTGTCGGTGATAAATGCCATGGTGTGTCCATTTGTAGAACCAACAAAGAGTCAAGTGCCGATTTGGTAGGATTGTAATTTTTCTGACAAATTGTATGATCGCTACACACGTTATCCTTCCCATTGTGTGATTTTCCCAGCTCCAGGATGAAGAGGATTGGATTTACAAAAATGAGTAAGGGCACCTTCAATTTCCCCATGAGTCTCTCTCTCTTTTTTTTTTTTTTTTTTAGACAGAATTTCACTGTGTCACTAGGCTGGAGTGCAGTGGTGAGATCTCGGCTCATTGCAACCTCCACCCCCCAGGTTCAAGCAATTCTCCTGCCTCAGCCTCCCGAGTAGCTGGGATTACAGGCGCCCATCACCATGCCCGGCTAATTTTTGCATTTTTAGTAGAGACGAGGTTTCACCATGTTGGCCAGGATGGTCTTGATCTCTTGACCTCGCGATCTGCCTGCCTTGGCCTTCCAAAGTGCTGGGATTACAGGCGTGAGCCACCGCGCCTGGCCGTGTCTCTCTTCATCATTTGATAGTCACACCCTTTCTTGTTGAAGGGCCATCCAGCCATCAGCCATGGGCATGGCCTCACTCTCAGCCACCTGACTGTGTGGCTTTGCCAGGGCCTCCCACGCTGACCCACGGCTTTGGTCTCCATCTGAGCATCCCTGGCATCCCATTTGTGGGCTTCCTGAAACCGTTTTTAGTTTGTTTGTTTTTTTGTTTTGAGATGGAGTTTTGCTCTTGTTGCCCAAGCTGGAGTGTAATAGCTCAATCTCAGCTCACTACAACCTCCGCCTCCCAGGTTCAAACGATTCTCCTGCCTCAGCCTCCCAAGTAGCTGGGATTACAGGCATGTGCCACCACGCCCGGCTAATTTTGTATTTTTAGTAGAGGTGGAGTCTCTCTATGTTGGCTGGGCTGGTCACGAACTCCTGACCTCGGGTGATCCGCCCACCTCGGCCTCCCAAAGTGTTGGGATTACAGGCGTGAGCCACCGCGCCTGGCCTAGATTCCTGAAACCTTACGCCTCTTAGAAGGTAGATGGTTTGGCTTTGCAGCTGATCTGCTTTGTACTTCCACAGCCTCACGACACGCTCTCCCATCCTCTCAACAGGAAAGATTCTGGAGCTCGGCCGAGAGGGATGTGTGAGTGGAGACCAGTGAAGTAACAGTTTTTGTGTTACGATGATTTCTGTTTTCCTCTGCTGCCCTGTAATGACAGGAACTCGGATAGTCTGGTCTTCAGACCAGGAGGACTCCCAGGTATGGCAAATCTTAGATTAGGTAAAATTTTAGGCATGAGAATCAACCTCCTTGGCTGTTAATTTTGAGCAACTCGCCTCAGTTTCTTAGCTTAAAAATGAAGATGAAAAATGAGGGTGCCTGTCTCTTGGGATTTAGAGGGGCAGCCCACGCGCAGCAGCAATTCACTGGAACATCATACGTTCATTATTTTATCTCTTTTTTTGAGATGGAGTTTCGCTCTTGTTGCCCAGGCTGGAGTGCAGTGGCGCTATTTGCAGCTCACCGCAACCTCCACTTCCTGGGTTCAAGCGATTCTCCTGCCTCAGACTCCCGAGTAGCTGGGATTACAGGCATGTGCCACCACACCTGGCTAATTTTGTATTTTTCGTAGAGACGGGGTTTCTCCATGTTGGTCAGGCTGGTCTGGAACTCCCAACCTCAGGTGATCCACCCACCTCAGCCTCCCAAAGTGTTGGGATTACAGGCGTGAGTCACTGCACCTGGCCTATTTTATCTATTAATTTATTTATTTTGGAGACAGGGTCTCACTCTGTTACCCAGGCTGGAGTGCAGTGGCATGATCATGGCTCACTGCAGCTTCAGCCTCCCAGGCTCAAGCAATCCCCCTGCCTCAGTAGCTGAGACTATAGGCACACACCACCATGCCCAGCTAATTTTTGTGTTTTTAGTAGATATGACGTTTTGCCATATTACCCAGACTCAGAATATCAAAAATGTAGCTGTTACATTTATGATTAACCAGCTGTTCTCCCAATCCTTAGATAAACAGACCTTGCTGCTCTAGACCTGATGAGGACCAGCTTGAGTGCAAATGGACCATATGGCTGGGACGTCCTGGGCCTGGCAGGGCTCTTTACAAGCTGCTGGAGTGGTGACTATCAGGCCCTGCACAGGGCCCCCAGGGGCTGCCTGAATGGCCTTTTTTTTTTTTTTTTTTTGGGACAGAGTCTTGCTCTGTTGCCCAGACTGGAGTGCAGTGATGAGATCTCAGCTCACTGCAACCTCCACCCTCCTGGGTTCAAGCAATTCCCCTGCCTCAGCCTTCTGAGTAGCTGAGACTACAGGCTTGCGCCACCATGCCCAGCTAATTTTTTTATTTTTATTTTTAGTAGAGATGGGGTTTCACCATGTTGGCTAGGATGATCTTGATCTCCTGACCTCGTGATCCACCCCCTTCGGCCTCCCAAAGTACTGGGATTACAGGTGTGAGCCACTACGCCTGGCTTTTTTTTTTTTTTTTTGAGACAGAGTCTTGCTCTGTCGCCCAAGCAAGCTGGAGTGCAGTGATGTGATCTCAGCTCACAGCAACCTCCATCTTCCCAGGTTCAAGCAATTCTCCTGCCTCAGCCTTCTGAGTAGCTAGGATTACAGGCGTGTATTACCATGCCCAGCTAATTTTTGTATTTTTAGTAGAGACGGAGTTTCACCATGTTGGCCAGGATGGTCTTGATCTCCTGACCTCGTCATCTGCCCACCTCGACCTCCCAAAGTGCTGGGATTTCAGGCGCGAGCCACCATGTCTGGCCGTGGCCATCTTGTCAACGCAATATCCCCTCAAAGTTTTTCTGTGGTGCACTCGTGGGTGGAATCATCTTACTACAGAAATGATCATTATTCTCACTTCTCTCAGCCAGCCTTTTGAGAGGAGCTGGTTAGCAGACAGTTGGAGAAGACATTTGTGATACAGGCCAGTGACACAGACATTAGACATAGATATTTTATTCTATTTAGGCTATGGAGGTTTTGGAATGAATGAGGGAAGGGTAGGAGACAGAAACCCGTGTCCAGTTGTCTTCTGCTCCTGCAGGGGGACTGATGGGCTCATCCAAGTGGAAGGAGCCTGGGCTGAAAGGATTTCTCTTTCTGGCTTTTTTTTTTTTTTTTTTGAGATGGGGTCTTGCTCTGTCGCCCAGGCTGAAGTGCAGTGGCATGATCTGGGCTCACTGCAACCTCCGCCTCCCAGGTTCAAGTGATTCTCCTGCCTCAGCGTCCCGAGTAGCTGGGATTACAGGTGTGAGCCACCACACCCGGCTTATTTTTGTATTTTTAGTAGAGACGGGGTTTCACTATGTTGGCCAGGCTGGTCTCAAACTCCTGACCTCAAGTGATCCGCCTGCCTCAGCCTCCCACAGTGCTGGGATTACAGGCGTGAGGCACCGCGCCTGGCCTCTTTACTCTGTAATTGTGCTGGCCTCATGCTCAGATGGGCTGTCCGTGGGTTATGGTGAAATTGTCTCTCCTGGCCTAGTTACCTCTCCATAGCTTCTCTTGCTCAATAATTCCAGAAGTCCCAGGATTGACTCTCCTTAGACCAGTCTGGGTCACATGCTGGTCCTTGAACCAATCACTATTCAAAAACTAAATTAATGTAGAGCTGGGCGCAGTGTCTCATGCCTGTAATCCCAGCGCTTTGGGAGGCCAAGGCAAGAGAATCGCCTGAACCCAGGAGTTTGGGATCAGCCTGGGCATCACAGGGAGTTCTCATCTCTACAAAAAATTTAGAAATTAGGCATGGCGGTGTGTGTCTGTGGCCCCAGCTACTTGGGAGGCTGAGGTGGGAGGATCGCTTGAGGCCAGGAGGTCAAGTCTGCGGTGAGCCGAGACCGTGCCACTGTACTCCAGCCTGGGAGACAGAGAGAGACCGTGTCTCAAAAAAAAAATAAAATAAAAGACAATAAACGAATGAATGTAAAAGCAACTTCCCATGCTTTTGGGAGTTAAAAAAAATACTTCAATTACATAATATAATGGGGGTTTCTAAATATTCGAATATTTTTCCCTCCCCCATCTCCTAGAAACCATGATTCTAATTCTTTTTTTTTTGAGATGGAGGCTAGCTCTGTCGCCCAGGCTGGAGTGCAGTGGTGCAATCTTGGCTCACTGCAAGCTCTGCCTCCCGGGTTCAAGTGGTTCTCCTGCCTCAGCCTCCTGAGCCACCATGCCTGGCTAATTTTTGTATTTTTGTAGAGACGGGGTTTCACCATGGTGGCCAGGCTGGTCTTGAACTCCTCACGTCAGGTGATCCATCCTCCTTGGCCTCCCAAGTGCTGGGATGACAGGCGTGGGCCACCGTGCGCGGCCACGATTCCACTTCTTGACCCTGCGGATTTGTCTGTTCTGGAAATTGTCTGTAAATGGAACATCCACTGCGTGGCCATTTGTGTCTGGCTCTCTTCACTGAGCGCAACGGCGAGGTTTGTTCCTGCTGTGGCCTGTGTCGAGTGCTTTATTCCTTTTGGAGAAACCGATTCCTGCTTGCTGAATAGTTGGGAGGAGTCGATGACATCCCCTTTCCAGCAGGGCCCAGTGCAGGACATGCATGTTAGAGGTGCTCAGTGAAGCTTCCTTCCCTTCATGGGTCACGGGGACCCACTGGTCGTAACAGATGAATAGACACCCACTGTGGTCAATGGTTCTGAGCTCTCTGCACTCCCAGGCTTTTGCAAGAAGCAGAAAGACTAGACATAGCAATGAAGCCAACCTACACTTCCCGAATTCCCCTTGACGGGCCTGGCAAATGTCAAAACAGCCTCTTTGCCACAGTTCTGGCTCCCGAGATGGGCTGTGATGGTGTAGAGGTTGGACACTGCCAGGCGTGGTGGTTCACACTTAATCCCAGAGCTTTGGGAGGCCGAGGTGAGAGGATCACTTGAGGCCAGGAGTTAGAGACCAGCCTGGGCAACACAGCAAGACCCCGTCTCTACCAAACATAAAAATAAAATCAGTGAGCATGGTAGTGGGCATCTGTGGTCCCAGCTACTCAGGAGGCTGAGGTGGGAGGATCTCTTGAGCCCAGGAGGTCAAGGCTGCAGTGAGCCGTGATCACACCATTGCACTCCAGCCTGAGTGATACAGATAGACTCTATCTCAAACAAACAAACAAACAAATAAAAACAAAGAACCTGGATATTGACTTGGAGAAGCAGACACACAATGTCCCTGCAGAGGAGGTGAGGTCAGGGCCAGGAGGGATGACTGTGGGCAGGCTTCACTGCTGGGCTATAGATCTTTTTCTTTTTCTTTTCTTTTCTTTTCTTTTTTTTTTTTTTTCTGAGATAGAGTTTCACTCTTGTTGCCCAGGCTGGAGTGCAATGGCGCAATCTCGGCTTACCACAACCTCCGCCTCCCAGGTTCAAGCGATTCTCCTACCTTAGCCTCCTGAGTAGCTGGGATTACAGGCACCCGCCACCACTCCTGGCTAATTTTTGTATTTTTATTAGAGACGATGTTTCGCCATGTTGGCCAGGCTGGTCTCAAACTCCTGACCTCAGGTGATCTGCCCGCCTCGGCCTCTGAAAGTGCTGGGATTACAGGCATGAGCCACCATGCCCGGCCTTTTTCTTTTTCTTTTTTTTTTTTGAGACAGGGTCTTGCTCTGTCACCCAGGCTGGAGTGCAGTGACACAATCATAGCTCACTGCAGCCTCAACCTCCCAGGCTCAAGCAACCCTCCCACCTCAGCCCCCTGGGTAGCAGCAACTACAGGTGCATGCCACCACATCCATCTCATTTAAAAAATATTTTTTGTAGAGATAAGGTCTCACTATGTCACCCAGGCTGCCCTCAAACTCCTGGGCTCAAGCAATCCCCCCACCTCAGCCTCCCAAATTGCTGAGATTACAGGCATGGGCCATTGTGGCCAGCCAAGATCTTCCTCCACGCTGGCAGACCTGCAGCCGAGGCCTGGGAGACTGCGTGCCCCAGGGACTCCGGCTTTTCCATCGGCCTCATCACTGCCTTCGCTGTGCCCCCAGCTGGGTATGACAATCTTGTGGTCTTGCTGTGTGCCTGTAGAGTTGCTGTTGGCAGCAACCTGCAAGCTACGGTTGCAAAGACACTTGAATAAATAGCAGCACAGAAATGTAAATGATTCCAGTGAGAGCATTCCACGAGGCAGAGATGACCTTTAGTACCCAGGTATCTGGAAAGACATAATGAACCCTTATTTTTTTTTCTAAACTTTGATAGTCCAAGTGGAGGGTGGGGGGAGGCATGATTTAAGAAGCATCTGCTGCTACAGTTTTTGGAGAAAAAAAAGATTCAATCTGCAATTGAAAATTACATATATTTTATCACAAGACCAAAACCCAGGGTCGTCTATGTAAAATTCAAATTTTTCCCAAAGGAAATTAAAGAATCCTATTAAAAAACAAATCCAGTTTATAAGGATCCAGGGAGAGACTCATCTAGAAAGGAAATAAAAGCTCTCTTCGGGGAGTATTTAAAGATAGCTTGGAGCCAGGCGCGGTGACTCTTACCTGTCATCCCAGCACTTTGGGAAGCCGAGCTGGGAGGATCACTTGAGCCCAGGAGTTTGAGACCAGTCTGGGCAACATAGGGAGACCCCCATCTCTACAAAAATGTTTAAAAATTAGCTGAGTGTGGTGGCATACACGTATAGTTCCAGCTACTCAGGAGGCTGAGGCAGGAGGATTGCTTGAACCCGGGAGGTCAAGGCTGCAGTGAGCTATGATGGTGCCACTGCACTCCAGCCTGGGCAACAGGTGACACCCTGTCTCCAAAAAAAAATTAAAACAGAGACCAGTGGCGTTTCTTGCTGGTTATAGTCTCAGCTCCGCCAGGGCTGTGAGTGCTGTGTGGCCCAGGGATGCCTTGAGCTTTGGAGTTTTGTTCTTTTTTGCTTTTTTTTGTTTTTTGAGACGGAGTCTCGCTCTGTTGCCAGGCTGGAGTGCAGTGGTGCGATCTTGGCTCACTGCAACCTCCGCCTCCTGGGTTCAAGAGATTCTCCTGCCTCAGCCTCCTGAGTAGGTGGGATTACAGGTGCCCTCCACTGCGCCCGGCTAATTTTTGTATTTTTAGTAGAGACGGGGTTTCGCCTTGTTGGCCAGGATGGTCTCGACCTCCTGACCTCAGGTGATCCATCTGCTTCGGCCTCCCAAAGGGCTGGGATGACAGGCATGAGCCACGGAGCCCAGCTGAGCTTCGGAGTTTTGTGAACTGAAGTATTTCGTTTAACACCACACAGTAAACACAAAGTAAACCCACTGTTGCTGGGCCGCCTTCCATTGTGGCGCAGAATTGAGAGTCAAGCACGTCGCTTTGTTTTCCGCCAAACTTAGCCAAGCTCCGGTCTTACAATCTTTTTGTTCCTAGCATGAGGCTTTCTGTCTTTGTTGCAAATATTGAAATCTGCCACGTCACCTCTTGCACTATTTGTTTAGTTCTTGAAGAAATGAAACCTTAATCCACATACAATTTCTAAAAGCCTTTATTTCAATATTTTAAGAAGTTATTTCCCTTGGCAAAGAAGCCGCCCCGTTGCCCGGTGTGGAGCTCAATGACAAAGTTCATCAGCCTGAGTGGAAGCTCATTCATTATTGCTGCGTTTTTGCTCTTCCAGGAGAGAATGGAGAGCCAGCATGCTGTGTGTCACGGTCCCTGGATGAACGTTTGTGGAACTGGATTGAATTAAACAAGACGTGCAAAGCAAGTGGTTCACGAGGTAGTGTGGGGATGTAGGGCTGGGGACTGACCCGGGAAGCAGGACACGGCCCAAGCCCTGCCTCGGCCTCACCTCTAACTGGCTGATGACCTTGGATGATTCCCTTCCCATCCTGGGCCTCTGTTTTCTCATCTGTAAAATGGGCAGATTGGCAATGTGGCCACCAGGTCTGTACTTCTGTGATTGCTGTGTTTCCTGGGGGGTTCCTGTCTGCTCTTAAGACTCTTGAACTGGAGTGGGGATGGGGGACCAAGGAGGAAGGGGTGGCCCGGTGGTCCTGTTTGTGGAAGGTAGAGACAGACCTGGAGTTGATTTTGTATAAGGAGAGAGGGAGTGTGGTGGGGTGGGAAGGTGGGAAGGGCCACACTGCCCGAAGGTCCTGTCTGTGTCTGTGGGTGAGTCTAGAGGCCTGACTGCATGGCGGGCCGGAACAGGCAGACTGGACACAGCACAAGCACTTTCTGAACACCGGAACTTTCCGAGGCCTTCCATGGCAGGTGGGGAGAGCCCTGTCCCAGAGGAACAGAGCCCTGGGCCTGTGGAGCTTTGCATCAGAGATTTCTGCATTTGGGAGGCTGCACTCAGACCGTGAAAGGCTTTTGTAAACCCAAACGGCTGTCATTCTGTAAGTGAAGGTACAACTGATAGCCACAGGGGATACTGCTAAATGCAACTCTGACAGCTAACAAAAAACAGAACGCAAATTCAAACTAAAGATAAGGCTGGGCGTGGTGGCCCATGCCTGCAGACCTAGCTACTTGGGAGGCTGAGTTGGGAGGATCACTTGAAGCCAGGAGTTTGAGGCCACCCTGGGCAACATAGCAAGACCCTGTCTCTACAAAAAATAAATAAATCAGCTGGGCGTGGTGAGATGCACCTGTAATCCCAGCTACTTGGGAGGCTGAGGTAAGAGGATTGCTTAAGCCCAGGGGTCTGAGGCTGCAGCGAGCTATGATCATGCCACTGCACTCCAGCCTGGGTGACAGGAAAGTAAAGGAATAAAAGGGTGGCTACTCTGCAGGCAGAGCTTCCCTGGGTGCTGCTGACTGGGTATTGTTAGGGTTATTTCTTGATCATATGCTATACAAAGGGCTGGATTATTCATGCGTTTTCTGGGAAAGAGGTGAGGAATTCCAAGAACTGAGGCTTCCTCCCCTTTTTAGACCATGTAGGGTAACTTTCGGTTGTTGCCATGGCGTTTGTAGACTCATGGCACTGGTGGAAGTGTCTTTTCACATGTTAATGGATTATAATTAGCATGTAATGAGCAGTGAGGACGACCAGAGGTCGCTTTCCTCGCCATCTTGGATTTGGTGGGTTTCGGCCGGCTTCTCTACCACACTCTGTTTTATCAGCGGGGTCTTTGTGACCTGTGTCTTCTGAAACCAGTCCTGCTACCTCCTATCTCAGAGTCATGCGGTGTGTAGCCTTTCCTGATTGGCTTCTCCCACTGAGGATACTGATTCAGCCATGTTGTTGCCCACATCAGTAATTAATCTCTCTTTTTTTTTTTTTTTTTTTTTTTTTTTTTGCTGCATAGTGTAGTCTATTGTCTGGATGCACCACCGTTTCTTTATCCATTCTCCTATTGAAGACATTTGGGTTATATCCAGCTTGGTCCACTATGAATAAAGCCACCATTGACCTTCATGTACAGGTGTTTGTGAGAACATGAATGTTCACTTCTCTTGGGAAATACTTGGGAATGGGATTGCTAAGTAGCATGGCAGATACGTGCTTAATTGTAGAAGCTTCCAAGCTGCTCTCCAAAGTGTGTGCACCACTGTACCTTCCCTCTAGCAGTGCAGGCACGTCTCAGTTGCTCTGTATTCTTGCCAAACAGGCATCTGTCCATCCATCCACCCATCCATCCATCCGCTCATCCATCCATCCGCTCATCCATCCATCCATCCGTCCATTCATCCATCCACTCACCCATGCATTCAGTCATCTATCCATCCATTCAACCATCTATCCATCCACCCACCCATCCATCTGCTCATCCATCCATCCATCCATCCATCCACCTGTCCATTCATCCATCCACTCACCCATGCATTCACTCATCTATCCATCCATTCACCCATCTATCCATCCACCCACCCATCCATCCACTCATCCATCCATCCATCCATCCATCCATCCACCCGTCCATTCATCCATCCATCCACTCACCCATCCAACCGCTCATCCATTCATGTATTCACTCATCCACTCATTCATCCATCCACTCATCCATTCATGTATTCACTCATCCACTCATTCATCCATTTACTCACCCATGTATTCACTCATCCATCCATCCACCCACCCATCCATCCACTCATCCATCCATCCATCCGTAAGAGAAATGTTTGCTTGGTCATTCACTCGATGAGCATTTTCTGCTGGAAGCTGGTCCAAGGCCCCCACTACCACCCCCATGAAGATATAAGACAGACAATAAACAAATGCCTGCAGGTCAAGGCAGAGCCAGGAAAAGCAGAAATGACCCCACTGCCAACAAGTGGAACAGGAAGTAATTTCAAAGAGATTTGAAAGGAAGGAGAAAATGCTGCCCTACGAAGACAGCTGTAAAAAAGAATGAGATGGGCACATAAGCAAAGACCTCCTGGAAATACAGGACCTCCTGCTTGGTGGAGAAGGCCAGCAGTGATGCCGTGTCACCAAGGTCGACTGGGGTGGTGGGGCAGAATTAGGTGGGACTTCCAGCTTTCAACGTCCACACGTATTCTATTTGAAGTTTTTATAGTTGACATTTTTGTTTTTTGTTTTGTTTTCCACAGGGTCTTGCTCTGTCGCCAAGTCTGGAGTGCAGTGGCAAGATCTCTGCTCACTGCAGCCTTGAACTCTCAGGCTCAAGAAATCTTCCCGCCTCAGCCTCCCAAAGTGCTGGGATTACAGGTGTGAGCCACTGCGCCCGGCTATAGCTAACATTTTATTTTTACAACCAAAAAAGAAATAAAAAGGGAAAATAAGGAAAAATACTTGCAGTAGTTGTAGCCAGGGAGGTTAGCGTTGGACAGACACACCCGTGATCCCCAGGTGCACCCCGGGAGGGGATTTGAGCGGGGTCCTGGCGGGAATGAGGGCGGGAAGCAGGAGCGACTGGACTGTCTCCAGCCACTGGGAAGCGGCGTCGGGAGGGCATGTGTTTCCAGTGAACGCCTCTGGGGGGCAGCAGAGGCCACAGAACGCTCCTGTGCAGCGCTGGGGCTGGGCTGGGGCTGAGTCCAGGGTTGGAGAGGGGGCTGGGCTGGGGCTGGGTCCGGGGTTGGGGAGGGGGCTGGGCTGGGGCTGGGTCCGGGGTTGGGGAGGGGGCTGGGCTGGGGCTGGGTCCGGGGTTGGGGAGGGGGCTGGGCTGGGGCTGGGTCCGGGGTTGGGGAGGGGGCTGGGCTGGGGCTGGGTCCGGGGTTGGGGAGGGGGCTGGGCTGGGGCTGGGTCCGGGGGTTGGGGAGGGGCTGGGCTGGGGCTGGGTCCCGGGTTGGGGAGGGGCTGGGCTGGGGCTGGGGCTGGGTCCGGGGTTGGGGAGGGTCGGAGGTGTCTTATTCTCCTCACTCCCTGCTTGGGGGAGGGAGGTCCTCCTCCTCCTCTCAGAAATTATGCATCTTCCTAGGAGGCCAGGAGCCAGATCATCCCTCTGTCTCTCTCTGTCTCTTTCTCTCTGTCTCTGTCCCTCTCAGTCTGTCTCTTTTTCTGTCTCAGTCTGTTTCTCTTTGTCTGACAGTCTGTCTGTCTGTTTCTGTCTGTCTGGGTCTTTCTCTTCTCGTTCTCTGCCTTCCTCTCTGTCTGTCTGTTTGCCACTCTCTGACTCTTTCCTCTCTCTCGGTCTCTTTTTCTTTCTCTCTCTGTCCATCTGCCTGTCTGTCTGTCTCCATGTGTCTATTTGTCTGTCTGTCTCTGCATCTCTGTCTGTGTCTGTCTCTGTCTCTCTTTCTCTTGGTCTGTCTGTCTGTCTCTGTCTCTCTCATTTCTGTCTCTCTTGGTCTGTCTCTTTCTCGTTCTCAGCCTGTCTGTCTGTCTGTCTCTGCATCTCTGTGTCTGTCTCTGTCTCTTTCTCCATCTGTCTGTCTGCCTGTCTCCTTCTGTCTCCCATGGGCTGTCTGTCTCTGTCTCTCTGTCTGTCTCTGTCTCTCTGGTTTCTGTCTCTCTTGGCCTGTCTCTTTCTCTGCCAGCCTGCCTGTCTGTGTGTGTCTGTCTGTCTCCTTCTCTCACAGTCTGTCTCTATTGGTTTCTCTGTCTGTCTGTCTACCTGTTTCTTTCTGTCTCCCTTGGTCTGTCTCTGTCTCTGTCTCCTTCTCTCTCTCTCTCTCTCTGTCTCCTTTTCTCTCTCTCTGTCTTTCTCTTATCTGGGTCCCTCTCTCCCCATCCAGTCACCTAATGACAAAGCACTTTGTCTTTGGAAGGTGTTGGCATCTGTAATTGACGTCACAGGCACCTGCTGAGCCTGACCCCGTGCTGGCTCTGCAGAGGTAGCCAGGACACAGGCCCAGCCCACAGTCCTCTGGGGAGACGGGCCAGGCGCACGCAGGTAGAGGATTATAAATCAGACAAGGACGTGACTGTTCAGAATCTGGCCCGGGGAGTCAGAAGCTGGAATAGACTGTCAAGGCCATAACAGAAGTGCAGGGCATGTGTGTGCTGGTGCCGGGTCCTCTGCAGTTGCTGTTATTGGGCCTCAGTCTCAGCTTTGACCTTCCTGGTAGCCCTAGAGAAAAGGGAAACAAGACCGGGCAGCCAGGTTCCTGACTCACTGTCCTGGGCAAGGAGCCTACCGGCTGCTCCGCGAAAGCAACGCGTTCTGAGCTGCTCACAGCCCTGCGGCTCTGTCCGGGGCTTTCTGAGGGTCTCTCTGGTGTCAGGGCAGTGCATGGGCACTCTCTGTCCAGCACATGTGTGGCACGCTCACGCTTTTCCCCTGGGACATAGCTCCAACGGACAGGGCGTTAGGATAGGGGGTGGCCCAGGGACCCCGCCTCCCCCAGGGCCAGGTCTGGGGGCTCCTGGCTGGGATGGTGTTTTATTTTCTTCTATTTTTAACTTAAAAAATGACGATATAAGCACTGGGTATGGTGGCTCACACCTGGAATCTCAACACTTTGGGAAGTCAAGGGGGGCAGATTGCTTGAGCCTAGGAGATCAATACCAGCCTGGGCAACATTGCAAGACCCTGTCTCTACAAAAAATTTAAAAATTAGCCTGGTGTGGTGGCGTGCTCCTGTGGTCCCAGCTACTAGGGAGGCCGAGGCATGAGAATCGCTTGGGCCCAGGAGGTCGAGGCTGCAGTGAGCTATGATTGCACCGCTGCACCCCAGCCTGGGTGACAGAGCCAGACAGACTGTGTCTCTTAAAAAAAAAAAAAAAAAAAAAAGGTTTACTTTGCATACAGTAAAATGCACCCCTTTCGTGTTTTGTTCTATGAGTTTTGACAAATGCAGACCATCTTATAGCCATGACCATGATTGAGACCAGCCTGGCCAACATGGTGAAACCTCATCTCTACTAAAAATACAAAAATTAGCTGGGCGTAGTGGCGGGCACCTGTAATCCCAGCTACTCGGGAGGCTGAGTCATGAGAATCGCTTGAACCTGGGAGGCGGAGGTTGCAGTGAGCCAAGATTGCACCACTGCACTCCAGCCTGGGTGACAGAGTGAGACTGTCGCAAAACAAAAACAAACAAACAAAAACCCCAAACCAACGACGTCCTCCCCCAATCCCCTCACCATCTTTTGCCGTCAGCCCTCTGCCCGCTGAAGCCCTGACCGGCTCCCTGCCTTGTCTCCAGAATGTCGCCCATGTGAGATTGTACATCAAGTGCCAGCTTGACTTTGATGGGGGTGAGCTGTACATGTGTGTTACCAGCACATATGGGTAAGTGTGTGCGGATGTGAGCATGGAAACCTGTGCATACATGGAGGCTTGTGTGTTTGTGGAGGGGCTGTGGGACCTGAGGACTCACCGCTGTGTGGCTGGGGCCAGCTCTGTCTCTCCTTCTCTGGTCCCTCCGGCCCCTCTGTGCCCACGTGGTCACTGCATTCACCTACCCATACAGCTTCAGCCCCACCCGCGGTCTCCCTGCTCCTGCCTTTGTTCCCGAGGGCAGCCCATGGACCCCATGCCCAACCCATTGTCCATCTGCCTGACTGTCTCTCCTGGTCCATGAGCCGAACACTTTTTATCTTCTTTTTTTTTTTTTTTTTTTAAAGACAGAGCCTCACTCTGTCGCCCAGGGTGTGGTGCAGTGGCGCGATCTCGGCTCACTGCAACCTCCACCTCCCGGGTTCAAACGATTCTTCTGCCTCACCCTCCCAAGTAGCGGGGATTACAGGCATACACCACCATGCCTGGCTAATTTTTGTATTTTTAGTGGAGACAGGGTTTTGCCATGTTGGTCAGGCTGGTCTCAAACTTGTGACCTCAAGTAATCCGCCCGCCTTGGCCTCTCAAAGTGCTGGGATTATAGGCGTGAGCCACCACGCCCATCCTATTTTAGTTTTTTTTTTTGACAAAGTCTTGCTCTGTCACCCAGGCTGGAGTGCAGTGGCACGATCTCAGCTCACTGCAACATCTGCCTCCTGGGTTCAAGCGATTCTCCTGCCTCAGCCTACCGAGTAGCTGGGACTACAGGTGCGCACCACCACGCCTGGCTAATTCTTTGTATTTTTAGCAGAGATGGGGTTTCACCGTGTTAGCCAGGATGGTCTCGATCTCCTGACCTCACGGTCTGCCCGTCTTGGTCTCCCAAAGTGCTAAGATTACAGGCAAGAGCCACCACGCCCGGCCTTTAATTTTTGATCGCAGTAAAATGCGCATCACAGAAAATCAGCATCATGACCACGTCCCTCTGCAGAGGTCAGTGGCACTCAACACATTCACAACCCTCAGCACCTGTCTCCAGGGCTCTTTCATCTCCCCAAACTGAAACTCTGCCCCATGAAACCCTCACTCTCCCTCCGCCCTGCGCCCCCCGGCACCCACTGTTCTGTTTTCTGTCTCTGCAGATTCGATTGCTGTAGGGACCCCGTGGGTGTGGAATTAGA
The DNA here is from genome assembly GCF_028885655.2 of Pongo abelii. Lineage (NCBI taxonomy): Eukaryota > Metazoa > Chordata > Mammalia > Primates > Hominidae > Pongo > Pongo abelii. Next base: position 1,610,263 of record NC_071991.2, read on the forward strand.
TTATTGGTCCTTTCATGACTGGCTTATTTCACAGAGCCCGATGCCGTCGAGGTCCATCCATGCTGAGGCAGGTGTCTGACTCCCTTTACTCTGCTCAGCTGAGCAGTATCCCATGGTGTAGATTCCCGTGGTGTGGATTCCCGTGGTGTGGATTCCCATGGTGTGGATTCCCGTGGTGTGGATTCCCGTGGTATGGATGGACCACACTGTGCTCATTCACTGGCCTGTCGGTAGACACATGGGCAGCTCCCATCTCTCAGCTCCTGTGAATAACGTCTCTGGGAATGTGGGTGAGCACCTGCCTCTCAGATCCTGCTTTCAATCCTTTTGGGTGGGGGCTGGGTGCGGTGGCTCACGCCTGTCATCCCAGCACTTTGGGAGGCCAAAGAGGGTGGATCACCTGAGGTCAGGAGTTTGAGACCAGCCTGACCAACGTGGTGAAACCCTGTCTCTACTAAAAAAAAAATTAGCCAGACATGGTGGCAGGCGCCTGTCATGCCAGCTACTTGGAGGCTGAGGCAGGAGGATCTCTTGAACCTGGGAGGCAGAGGCTGCAGTGAGCTGAGATCTCGCCATTGCACTTCAGCCTGGGAGACAGGCTTAAACAACAACAACAACAACAAATTAATCCTTTTGGGTTTTTTTTTTTTTTTGAGACTGAGTTTCGCTCTTGTTGCCCAGCCTGGAGTGCAATGGCACGATCTTGGCTCACTGCAACCTCCACCTCCTGGGTTCAAGCGATTCTCCTGCCTTAGCCTCCTGAGTAGCTGGGACTATAGGTGCCCGCCACCACGCCCAGCTAATTTTCTTTTCTTTTTTTTTTGTGAGTCAGAGTTTCGCTCTTGCTGCCCAGGCTGGAGTGCAATGGTGCCATCTCGGCTCACTGCAACTGCCACCTCCTGGGTTCAAGCGATTGTCCTGCCTCAGCCTCCCGAGTAGCTGGGATTACAGGTATGTGCCACCACACCCGGCTAATTTTTTAAACATTAGAGATGGGGTTTCTCCATGTTGGTCAGGCTGGTCTCAAACTCCTGACCTCAGGTGATCTGCCAGCCTCGGCCTCCCAAAGTGCTGGGATTACAGGCGTGAGTCACCATGCCTGGCAGGGCCACACTCTTCAACTACAGAGCACCCACCTCATTGGCACTGGTCCACTCATTGTCCAAATTCATTCGGTCCACAAATATTTACGGAGCATCCCCAGCTGCTGGGTGCTGGGACCCACCAGTGGGCAGGAGGGCCGTGCCCACCCCTTCCTGGAAAAGACATTCACCAGGTAAATGCAGAGATTCAGCATTGGGGTGACCCCAGCACACAGTCCTGAGGGAGGAAGCACAGTGATTTGATCGGATTTGCTTTTCTCTTCCGTTTCGGATTCCGTCCAACCCTTGAAGGACCTCTGAGGTGCCCCGTGGCTGGTTCTAGGCCCTATTCAAGCCTCCTCCTCCAGAAAGCCTTCCCAGTCCTGGGCATCTGTAGCCAGCTCGGCCTTTCTCACCTGGGGCCTGGAACATCTCCCATTCTGAACTGCTGTGTTTTGGGTTTACTGTTCTCTGGCTTTTGGTCCCAGGCAGACGGTGGCCTCTTGTGTTCAGGGACAAGGCGAAGAGCATCCATGCACCCCCACAGTACCCAGGCTAGGGTCTGTGCCTGCCAGGCCCCCGGCAAAGCCTGGATGATTAGGGCTGGGCTGCTCTCCTGCCTCTGTCCTGTCTCTGGCCTCTCCGTATCAGCTGGTGGTCATCCCGCCCTGCACCCGTCATCCCGCCCTGCACCCATCATCCCGCCCTGCACCCGTCATCCCGCCCTGCACGCCCCACCACGTGGATGAGCTCCCTGGGGAGTTAATGGCTAATGGAGTCTCCGCTCTCTCTTGTCAAATGCAGCCATCATCAGCTGGTGCTTTAAGGGACCCTCTCCCGTCCCCACCCTATTCTCAGGTGGCTCCTACCCACACCACCTAATGGTGAACCCCAACACGGGGACACAGGCAATGCCTTCCCAGCACCACTGTGGGTGCCACCAGGCACGACTTCCTAAACACCCACAGAGCAATACCTGGAAATTCAGCTGAGGCATTGGGACCCCAACCTCTCCCAGAGTGGCCCCAGCTCCACGGCGTCTGCATGGCTCCAATCATGAGCAGAGCAGCCCCGACCTCCGTCCTGACCCAGGGCACCAGAGTGCCACTGCGGATCTCACCACCATACAAGCCAGACCTGCTAGGAAGCTCTTCCCTGCCCCACCAGCTCTCGGGCCGATGCACACAACGGGGCCTTTTGAATTCCCTGAGGTTAAGGTTCCCCTTGAGTCTCCTGGGCTACAAGCAAATCCCCCGAGGGGAGAAGTCCAGGCTGACACAGCCTCCTGAACCCCTGCCTTGGGAGGCCACACCTCATTTGCCTCTAGAACAGATGATTGGGGAGCACTGTTTGCAGAGTTCTCTCTCTCTGGGTAAGTTCCAAAGCCACATCTTAGTGGATGCGCTATGGCCTGGGTGGATGGCTCTCGTGTGTTTACAGCTGGGTCCCTTGCTTGGGAGCTGCCCCCGGGTGGGCAGCCTCTCCAACCTGTTTGAGTGCTTTACCTGGAGCAGGAAGAGGGCCTTGTGCTCTGGGCAGTGGTTCCTTGGGCACTGCATCGTCTTTGCTTCTCTCCAGGGCCCACCTTCCCTGGCGGCTGCATCCCAGCCGAGGGCAGGCCCCTTTTGCCAGCTGAAGGCAGAAAGGCCGGCAGCCCTGGTGTGGGGGCAGGCAGAGAAACCCCCTGGAGTGGTCTCCGTTCTTCTAAAAGTGATGTTGACCACCGTGTCGCAGGCAGCTGGCAGAGTGGCGTTTCGATCTGTCGTTACAGCCTTGCATCACTGCAGTCTCCCACCCAGGGAGCATCTCTGTCCAACCACAGCGAGCCTCCAGCTCCTACCCTCTGCCTGGGCTGGGGCAGAGCCTGGGGTCTGGGTGGGAGAAGCGCGACTCTGGGATTAGACCTTACAAAGCAGGTTCCTCCTGGGAGTCAGCCCGGGTCTAAACGCAGCTGGGTGTGAAGGGGGTGCCATCGGATGTCGAGTTAGGAGGATGAGACCTCCAGCCCCGGCACCCGCATGTGTCTTTGGAAACCAGCTTTGGCTGCGCCCCTGGGGACACGCCCCTGAGGACACTGTCTGCCGTGGCCTCCCGCTCTCCTCCCCAGCACAGGCAGGGGGTCTCCCTCCTCCACCGCCACTCGCTCGGCCTCACCCTCCCCGCCAGGCACCTGGCTTTTCCCCGCCGACCCCCCCAGGGGGGCTGCGGCCCCCAGAAAGGCTGCACTCTGGGAGCAAAGTGGCCTGAAACCAGAGAAAAGAACGCCGGGGAATTTGGCTTAAACTCGTTAAACCCAGTGAACCCTCTCGCCAAACGATCGCAGTCTGCGCCCGGTCTTTTAATCTCGTTCGGGCCTCGGGGTAATTTGTTTAGCTGTGCTGATCAGCTGAAGGTTAATTCAATTGGACTTGGGTTATTTATTTGTGCCCGGATTTGCTAAGTGTCATTGGAGGTACACGAGGTCTTTATTACAGTGGCGAGATAGCTTCATTAGGGTGAGGGCCACTCCCGCCGGATCCGCCCCTCCCGCCAGCTCCAGGCTGAGGCAGTCTTGGGAGGCTGGAGCCCCGGGTGCGGTGGCTCCCGTTCCTGGATGCAGGGGATACCTGAGCACTGTGCCGGGAGGCCAGCCTCACCGGCTCTGGTGTTGACACCGGGCGGTTCTCTCACGTAACCCATCCTAACCGAGGCTGAAGGACCTGCTTCCCAGGACCCGTCTCCTCCCTCAGGGGGACCTAAAGGCGTTTTCCCCACCTCGCCTCAGTGTTCCCATCCACACATGGGGAACAGCACCCTGCCCTTCTGCGGCCTCCCAGGCTGGGCTTTGTAGCTCCAGCCCCCACCCCGCCCGGTGACCGGAGCAGAAGGACGCTGAGGTCGCAGAGCGGGCAGCCGGGTTGGCCGGGCGAGCAGACCTCCTGCACGGAGCCGGGATCCTTCTCAGGCAGCCGGCAGATGATGGATTGCACGTGGACACTGCCTGGGATGCGTGTGACTTGGCAGCCTGCCCGTTTCCTGCCCTGGGATCAGACGCCCTGGTGGGTGTCCTTTTCCTGGTCCCCTGTCCTCCTAGCCCGGGGCGGTATCTGGAGGGGGGAGGCTCGCCCCCGTGCCCGTGTCCTCGGGCCACCTGCCGGTCCCTGCCCACCCCGGCCGCGGAGGGGCAGGATGGGCTGTGGAGACTTGGGGAGTTCTGGGGTGACACAGAGGGCCCGGGCTGGAGGCTGTAGCAGCCAAGGCCACGGGAAATGTGGGAGGGGTGGCAGGTGCCCCCCGAGGAGTAGCCCAGGTGCCCCGGAGGCTGCTGAGAGGGTTGAGAGTGCAGAGACGAGGGACACAGGGAAGGCTTGAATTCTCTCGCCATCTTCAATGTCGGAGCCCAGACAGGGCAAGGCGAGGAGGGGTCCGGGGCGAAGACGCCACCCACGTTCCTCCTTCCCATGGGCTTCTTCTCCTTCTAGCCCTTCCAGGAGAGAAACCATCCCACAAGTCCAGAGTAGGGGCGTCCCCGGGGCCACGTCTCCTGAGCAAACACTGTTTTCTAGGAGTCCGAGGGTCCTCGGCCATCTAGGTCAATCCCTTTGCAGAACGGTGAAGGAATCTGAAGCCCAGAGAGGGAGAGTGATGCCTCCTGGGTCACACAGCCCATCGGGCAGGGCAGGGACAAACGGCGAGAAAAGGACCAGTGTGAGAGGAGAGCCAAGCCCAGCCAAGCCCAGCGTCTACCCACATCCACACCTCACAGCCACCCGACGGGGAGGGCACCATTGCCCCTTTTCAAAGGTGAGAAAATGGAGGCTCAGAGAGGTTCAGCAACTTTTCCCACAGCTACTCCGTTGTAGAACTGCAGTTCCAGGTATCCCCGAGCTCTCCCTTCCTGAGCCATCTGCTCCTGCCCTCCTATCCGAGCCCTGGCCCTCCCAGTCAAAGCAGGGTAGTGGCTGTTCAGAAGCCTTGGGGCTAGTCAATCCCAGCTGTCTCGGACCAGGGCCCCCCCAGGAGGAGACCCTGAAGGATGCAGTTGAGAATACGTGCTTCCTTTGGGAGGTGATCTCAGGAATTGCAGGGGAAAGAGGGGGAGCGTGTTAGTGACAGCTTTCCGGAGAAACAGAACCAATGCACAGAGGAGATTTAGGATGAGGAATCTGGTTTATGTGACTCTGGGGACTGAGAAGTCCCACCATCTGTGTTGCAAGCTGGAAACCCAGGGAAGCCTGAGGTGTGATTCAAACTCAGCTCAGGTCCGGAGGCCTGAGAACCAGGGCAGCTGATGGTGGACATCCAGTCCCGGGGCAAGAGAGGATGAGATGTCCTGGCTCCAGTGGCAAGGCAGGAAATGAGGGGTGAACTCCTCCTCCCTCTGCCGTCTGTTCTATTCAAGCTCTTGAGGGATTGGATGATGCCCAGCCACTTGGGGAGGGCAGCCCACCTTCCTGAGTCCACAATTCAAATGCTGATCTAATCCAGAAACACTCTTATACACACAATGTGTAGTCTGGGCACCCCACAGTGCACTTAAGTGGACACATAAAATTAACCATCCCAGGGAGTGAGGTGGGTAAGGGAAGATGGGCCGCAATGGGTGTGTCTCCATGCCTGCCACCACTGTGGGGAGCTGCTGGAGCACACGCCTCAAAGTCTTCCCTGAGGGAGAGGGGAGCTGGGGTATTTGTACCCCAGCTCTATCAGGCATTGGCTGAATGTCCACACTCCTGGATCACCACCTCTCATCCTCATGATGTCCCATGGTCCTCATTTCACAAGTGAGCTCTGGGTACATGGGGAGCATCAGTCACACCCTGGGTCAGTACCTCAGCTGTCCCTCACATGATATCCTCATTATCCACACTGCAAAGCAAACCATCCCTATGATGGGTTCATTGTGGATCATGACTTAGTGGGTCAAGAGTTTGGAAGTGGCTCAGCTGGGCGGTTCTTCCACTCCATGTGGCTGCCAGATGGTACCCTGCTGGTGGGCACTCTGGTCTAGAGGGTCCATGATGGCTTTACTCACATGCTTGGCATCTTGGCAGGGACAGCTGGAAGGCAACGTTCAGCTGGGACTCTCCACAGGGCTCCTCCCTGTGGCCTTTCCAGCACAGTGGTCTCAGGGTAGCTGGACTGCTTGCATGTCAGCTCAGGGCTCCCAGAGCCACTGTCCCAAGAGACAGAAGGTGGAAACTGCCAGTCTCTTAGGCTAGGACCAGAAACCAGCACCCCTGCATCCACAGCCTTTTGGTAGTGATGAAATAAACATAACATTTATCATTTTAATCATTTGTAAGTGGGATTAAATACATTTACAATATTGTGCAACCATCGGCACTGTCTATACCTAAAACTTTTTCATCATCTGCAATAAAAACTCTGTATGCATTAAACCATAACTCTCCATCCTTCTGTCCCTCTTGCCCCTGGTACCCACCATTTTGCGCTCTACCTCTATGAATAAGGCCATTTCAGACACTTCATATAAGCAGAATCATACAGTATCCGTTTTTTGGTGACTGACTTATTTCACTTTACATAATGTCCTCGAGTTTCATCCACATTGCAGCACGTGAGGGCACTTCATTCCCTTTTTAAAAATTTGTATTTTATTTATTTATTTATTTATTTTTGAGAGGGAGTTTCGCTCTTGTCACCCAGGCTGGAGTGCAATGGAGCGATCTCGGCTCACCGCAACCTCCGCCTCCTGGGTTCAAGTGATTCTCCTCCTTCAGCCTCCCAAGTAGCTGGGATCACAGGCACCCACCACCACTTCCAGCTAATTTTTGTATTTTTAGTAGAGACAGGGTTTTACCATGTTGGCCAGGCTGGTCTCGAACTCTTGACCTCAGGCAGGTGACCCACCTGCCTTGGCCTCCCAAAGTGCTGGGATTACAGGCGTGAGCCACCGCGCCCAGCCTTCATTCCCTTTTAAGGCTGAGTAATGCTCCACTGTGTGGAAGGACCATGTTTTGTGTATCCATTCATCAGTGCATGACACTTGGGCTGCTTTCCCCTCTTGGCTGCTGGGGACGGTGCTCCTGTGAACACGGGTGAACAAGTGACTGAGTCCCCACATGCTCTTGATGGAGCCTGGAGCCCACAGATTGAACGGGAGGGGGAACAGCCTCCTCTCAATGGGAGGGGGGCAAATAATTTGCAGTCTTTTTTCTGTTTGTCTGTTTGTAGACGGGGTCTTGCTCTGTCACCCAGGCTGGAGTGCAGTGGCACCATCATAGCTTACTGCAGCCTCAACGTCCTGGGCTCAAGCGATCCTCCCACTTCAGCCTCCAGAGTAGTTGGGACTACAGGTGCATGCCACCAAGCCTGGCTAATTTTAATGTTTTTGTAGCAAAGGGATCTGGAGGTGCTGCCTAGGCTGATCTCAAATTCCTGGACTCAAGGGATTTTCCCACCTCGGCCTCTCAAAGTTGTTGGGATTACAGGCGTGAGTCACCTTTAATCCCCTGCACTGTGCTAGACAGAGATTGCTGAAGACTGTGTTCCCGGGGCCACATAGCAAATCTGCCAAATGGCAGAGGAAAGGGGAGATAGGGGCCCGGGTTCTGGAGAAATGAGGCTGGGTCTGGGGAAGACAGGTCAGAGGCAGCGTGGCTGGGAGATGCAGCTGGGAGAAATGGAAGGAGAGGGTGGGTGTCCAGGCTTCCAGAGAGGGGTGGGCATGTATCATCCCTCAGGACTGGAGAGACTTGGGTTGGGAGGAAACCAGGCTGGGGAGAATTTGAGAGCCTAGGCGTGAAGGCTGATGTGTGTCTGGGCTTCACCACCCCTGAGCTGTGTGGCCAGGAGCCATCACTAAAACTCTCAAACATCCTCTTTTATAAGACAGGAATAATAATAGGACCCCTTCAAAGGGCGTCGAGGGAATTCAGAGGGAAAGTCTGTGCATATCTCTGACCTGGCTGTGATGTTAATTTTAGGAGTCAACTTGACTGGGGTAAGCGGCGCCTAGAGAGCTGGTAAAAAACATCACTTCTGGGCGTGTCTGTGAGGCCCTAATTGCCAGCTGGGTGGGTCCACACTCTCTTCAGCGGTTCCTGGGGCTGGCAGCTAGCAGGTCTTGTGGTCTCTGAGGCCTTGGGGGGCACCTCCCATTGTTTGCCCCCACTTACATCTGCTCAGGACATGCTTCCCACCTCCACCGCCCCCTCTCCCTGCAGGACCACCTGCCTCTTCCTGCCTCCCCACCCAGCCTGCCTTTTCCTTGCACGACAGCCAAAATCCCATTCCCCCGAGGTTCCAGAAGGGATCAGCACTTGAATCAGCAGACCAAGTAGACAAGTCCACCCTCCCCAATGTGGGCAGGTGTCACCTAAACCACTGAGGGCCCCCCTGGGACAAAGGCAGGGGAAGGGAGAATTCTCTCTCTTCCTGTGCTGGGACATCCATCTCCTCCTGACTTTGGACATCGAGCTCCTGTTCTCAGGCCTTCAAACTTGGACTGAATTGCTCCACTGGCTTCCCTGGGCCTCTAGCTTGCAGACAGCAGATGGTGGGGCTTCTCAGCCTCTGTGATTCTGTGAGCCAATTCCCATGTAGCTCTCTCTCTGTCTCTCTCTCTCTCTCTGTCTCCCTCTCTCTCTCTCTCTCTCTGTCTCTCTCTCTCTGTACACACACACACACACAGACACACACATATATCCTTTGGTTCTGTTTCTCTGGAGAACCCTGGCTAATCTGTGTGCACTTCCCAGGGGCCCAGCCTGAGCCAGAGCTGTTTGGGAGGCTGCAGCATCCACCACCGGGAGCCCAAATCAATCCGACGGCTGTGGTTTGGCGGGGGGTGGGGGGTTCCCCTCTCCGCAGCATCCGGCTGGTGGTCCAAGGCGCCGGGGCCCCTCGCTTTCCTCACAGGGCTCTGCCTGCGGGAGGCTGGACTGGTTTCCTTCTTGGGCATCTCAGGATCTCAGCAGAAACTGGGGGCTTCTTGAGGTCATGCTTCCAAAGGTGGGATGTCCTCACTGCGTGCCACTGGCCAACAGGAAGCATGGCTGGCCCAGCCCTCGGGGGAGGGAAATCCACTCTACTCATGACTAGGTAGGAAAAATGGGGCGCAAAGGATGGGAAGAGCCGTGGCGGCCATGCAGAGACCGGCCAGCTGGCGTCTAGCTACACGAGGCCATGCACCAGTGGGAGTGGGTGGTGGGGCTGGGCGGGCAGGAGCAGCCCACTCTGCGGGGGTGTGGGGACAGACACGCACTCTATGGACGTGCCTCGGTGGCACCAGGAGTCACTGGGGGCACCCAGCAGGTGCATGCTTAATGCATCAAGGGTGAGACGTAAACAGCAGGCCAGGCAGGTCCAAGCTCTCTTCAGTGGTCCCCAGGGCTGGCAGCCGGCAGTGCAGGAAATGGGGTCCCCGAGGCCTTGGGGGGCACCTCCCGTTGTTCGCTCCCACCCACATCCGCTCAGGACGCGCTTCCCACCTCCACTGCCCCCTCTCCCTGCAGGGACACCTGCCTCTTCCTGCCTCCCCGCCCAGCCTGCCTTTTCCTTGCATGTCAGCCAAAATTCGATTCCCCCAAGACTCTGCCTCATCAAAGATCCTCTTTCTCATCACCATAATTTTCCGTTTGTAGGTTAAGCTGCACCTGGGGTTCTCAGAAATCTGCTAACTCTCTTCCAACTCCCTGAACTCCTCAAACGCCTCGTCCTCCCCCGCTTCTGTTGTTCAGAGGACAGGACGTAGCAGGCAGGGGCGTGGAGAGGGGGTGGCTGGGGAGTGCCTTGTCCAGGAACATCTTCGGAGACCATGTATGGGTGGGCAGGGAGCCAGGCTCCTCCATCAAGTCCATAGAACTGTTTACCTGGTAACAGCAAGACCGAGGCAGCTGTGCTCTCACCTTTTTGTCCATCCTTTCCAGGGGTCTGGAATCTGAGGCTCAGAGCCCTTTCCCAGGAAGAAGAGGGCAACCAGCCCCTTTCAGTGTGTCCCGTGCTCCGTGCACCTCTGTGACATCTGGTTACTGTACTCTGAAGCTTCGCACACCCCCGCGGTCCCTATCGTAACCCCAGAAAACCAAGGCTCAGAAGGCAACGGGCCCCAGGGCACCTGGACGGTGACGACGGTGGCTGTGAGATGACAATCGGGGTCTCTGGGATTTCAATTAGGTTTGGAGGATAAAATGTGCGAATAGGAAGCTATCACACAAGCTAGAACATGCCCGGTCCCGGATCAGGCTTTATTCCTGCAATTTGCTGTGGGTACAGAGGAGAGAATCTCCCTGGGGGTCCAAGTGGACTGTGGCATTGGGGACGGCATCCCTGGCAGGGGTACAGTGCGGGACAAAGGCTGGGGGGAGGGAGGCTTGGGGCAGATTGAGTGCAGGATGCCTGTGTGTGACCAGGCCGGGTGGCCCCCAGGCCTTGGGGCAGCCAGACCCACCTTGCCTCAGGGCGGTGCTCACAGAGGCTGGGCAGGACGCCTGCAGGATCTCCCTTTGAGCCCCCTGCTGGCCAAGGGGAAGGAAGGAGGCCTCTGGAGATGGGGAGAGAAGCCAGAGCCCAGCCCTGGCACCTTGGGCCCTTGGGAAGCTGCTATCCAGGCAGGGTGGACTGGAGCCCCCGCAGGAGACCCCCAACCCCAGAAGCACCTCTGCTGATAGTGCCCCAGGTTCTCTGTCTTTCCGAGACAGTCCCAAGGTCACCACCCCAGAGAGGGTCACAGCCCCAGGCCAAGGGCGCTAGTCTGCCCTCCTTCCTCCCTCCTTCCCTGCTTCCTGCCACCTTTCTTCCCGCTTCTTCCCCACTCTTTTCTCCCTCCTCCTTCTTCTTTCCCTCCTCCCTCCATCCCTCTCTCGTCTATGCCTCCCTCCCTCCATCTATCCTCCCTCTTTTCATCTCTCCCTCCCTCCGTCCTCCATCCATCCTCCTATCCATCCACCCTCCCATCCATCCATCCATCCATCCATGCATCCACCCTCCCATTCATCCATATATCTATTCATCCATCTATGCCTCCATCCATCCACCGTCCCTTCTATCCCTCCATCCTCCCATTCATCCGCCCTCGTATCCACCCACTCTCCCATTTATCCATCCTCCCATCCGCCCTCCCATCCATCCACCCTCTCATCCATCCATGCATCCATCCAGCCATCCATCCATACATAGATCTATCCATCCAACCATTTATCCATCGACTCTCCCACCCATCCACCCTCCCATCCATCCATCCGTCCATCTGTCCGTCCATCCCTCCATGCATCCATCCATCCATCCATCCATCCATCCATCCGTCCGTCTGTCCGTCCATCCATCCATCCATGCATGCATCCATCCATCCGTCCGTCCGTCCGTCCATCCATCCATCCATGCATCCATCCATCCATCCATCCGTCCGTCCATCCATCCATCCATGCATGCATCCATCCATCCATCCATCCGTCCGTCCGTCCATCCATCCATCCATGCATGCATGCATCCATCCATCCATCCATCCATCCATCCGTCCGTCCGTCCATCCGTCCATGCATCCATCCATCCATCCATCCATCCGTCTGTCCATCCATCCATCCATGCATGCATCCATCCATCCATCCATCCATCCTCCCTACATCCACCCTCCCATCCATCCATGCATGCATGCATCCATCCATCCATCCATTCATCCATCCATCCATCCATCCATTCATCCTCCTATCTACCCACCCTCCCTTCTATCCATCCATCCTCCTATCCATCTATCCATTCTCCCATCCATCCACCCTCCCACCCATCCATCCTCCCGTCCATTCATCTATCCATCTTGCCATCCATCCACCCTCCTGTCCATCCATTTATCCATCCATCCATCCATCCATCCATCCATCCATCCATCCATCCATCCTCCCATCCATCCATCCATCCTCCCATCCATCCATCCATCCATCCATCCATCCATCCATCCATCCATCCTCCCATCTATCCATCCATCCATCCATCCATCCATCCATCCATCCTCCCATCCATCCATCCATCCATCCATCCATCCATCCATCCATCCTCCCATCCATCCATCCATCCATCCTCCCATCCATCCACCTTCCCATCCATTCATCTATCCATCCTCCTATCCATCCACCTTCCCATCCATTCATCTATCCATCCGCCCTCCCGTCCATCCATCTATCCATTCTCCCATCCATCCACCCTCCCATCCATCTATCTATCCATCCTCCCATCCATCCATCCATCCATCCATCCATCCATCCATCCATCCATTTATCCCCCCATCTATCTGCCCTCCCTTCTATCCATCCATACTTCTATCTATCCATCCTCCCATTCATCCACCTTACCATCCATCCATCCATCCATCCATCCATCCATCCATCCATCCATCCTCCCATCTACCCAACCTCCCTTCTATCCATCCATCCTTCCATCCCTTCTCCACCCATCCACCCTCCCATCCATCCATCTATCCATCCTCCCATCCATTCACGCTCCCATCCATCCTACCAGCCATCCACCCTCCCACCCATCCAAGCAGTCCTTGCCTGTCTAGGACAGTAGGAGCTCTGTCAGCTCTGGAGATACAAAAGTGAACAGGACTAGAAAGGCCACTGCCTCCACGGAGCTCCCTGTTTAGTAGGAGAGAAAGAAAACAAGAAACGAACACGCCTGTATTTCTGTATACATGAATGCTGAGAATCTGGGGAGAACAGCTGGGATGAATTGGGATCCGGGGGCCTGGGATGTTTCTGATGAAGAGATGTTTGGGCTGGGGCTGCAGCAGGGGCCAAGCTGGCCCTGGGATGGAGGAAAGGCCAGTCCTGCCCGTGTCAAATCTGGAGAGGGTGGGGGTGGGGCGGGGGTGAGGGTGAGACAGGGACCTGGACGTTCATTCTGGAGCTGTTTCACAAGCACCTCCAGTGCACCAGAGTCCTGGGACTAGTTGTGGCGCGGGCATGGGGTGGGGTGGGATCGGTGAGCACCCCTCACCTCACGATCCCCTCGTCCCTTCCCTCACCCGCCGCTGCCCACACCCCCGGCTCCTTCCAGGATAGAGCCCGGAAAACAAGTCGGGGGAGGGAGGGTGCGGAGATCCAGATAAACCCCTCTCCCCAAATCGTGTTCCAATTCCTCAATTTCACCTCCTCACTCAACAGGGAGCCATCTCTAGTTTCCCAGGCAAACCCTTAGGAGCTGGGGATTTATTTGTGCATTTTTAACCCATTGTACAGATTCTGATTCCATTAGTGAAGCCACACCTTGGGGGCCACAGTGCCTTTCGTCTGCAAAGGGGCCCTGCAAAGACTGGTCAGGAAAAATTAATTAAACATTTTAACCTCTCAACGTCTCATGGCTGCGACATTCCCCTCCCGTGTCAGCCAAGAGAGAAACAGCCACGTTTATCTACGATCTCCTGGAGGAGCGGAGGCCACTCAGCCCCTGATACAATCTTGGGTGCCGTGTGCATGGGGACAGTTTACAACCCCACATGACAGAAATCAGATATTTAGGGAGATGGAGTGATGGCCTGGCGTTAGTGGGGTCCGACGTGTTCCAGGCTCCGTGCCCTATCCCCAGGGCTCTAATGGCTGTGTGTGGGTGGGGGTGTACTCCACCTACGAGGCGCTGGGAGTCAAATGCATTTATCAGCTTCCTGGAGATTTAAAACCCAATAGCCTCTCTCCTGCCATTGCAGAGAGTGGCAACAGTGTACGCAGGCGAAACATGTGGTTCCCTGGGTCCACGCTGCTTTTTCTTCCCCCAGTCCTGCAAATTATTCTCCCCGTGGTCTTTCTGCTTGAGTCACTGACTCTATGCTCTTTTACCAACCATGTACCCTGTGCCAGGTGCTGTGCCCACCCTGGGTCACCTCGGGGGCCAAGAGAGCTGATGGCCACATCCGGGGGCGTGGACAGATGGGAAGAGGAGCACACCAGTCAATACATGAGCCCATTTCCGGCAATCAGCGCCACGAAGGTACCAACGTGGAGGGGTGCAATCGTGCCTGGGGGGGTGGTTCGAGGAGGAGCATCTGAGGAGGTGATGTTTCGGTTGAGGCTTGAATGCCAAGCAGAAGGCAGGCAGGTGGAGGTCGAGGGAAAAGCATTCTGGGCGGAGGGAACAGCGTATGTAAAGGCTCGGAGGCAGAAAAGGACTCAAATGTTTTGCGGACTCAAAGAGAGGCAGCTTCCTTCAACTGTCAACTGCCGTGATGAGTTATTGCAAACTGTGGGACTTAAAACCACAGAAAGTTACTGTCCCACAGGTCATGAGGGAACCAAGGAGTCGGAGTCAGCAGGGCTGGTTCCTTCTTGAGGGTCCTGGCGGCGGAGAATTTATTCCAGGCCCTTCTCCTGCTTCTGGCAGCTGCTAACAGCTCGTGGCTGACACACCGCTCCAATCTCTGTCGCTGTCATCCCACGGCCCTCGTCACATGGCGTCTGTGTCTCTGTGTCCTCCTCTGTTCTTACAAGGACATCTGTCATTGGATTTGGGGCCCATCCTGAATCCAGGATGACCTCATCTTGATATCTTTAATCAATTCCATTCCCTAAGACCAATTCACAGGGTGAAAGGTCCCATTCACAGGTCCCAGGAGTCAGCGCTTGGGTAGATCTTTTTGGGGTCCCCGTTCACCCCATGGCAGGCAGCACATGGTCTCGGTGGTGACCCAGGAGGCTCACGGTGCGAGATGAAGGAGCCAAGGTGGTGGGGCCAGGCTCCGTAAGGCCCCTGGCCCCTGGCACGGGGTTGGCTGTGTTCAGGGTGCAGCTGGCAGCTGCTGTGGGGTTTGCAGGGGCCTGGATGTGGGCACAGGGAAGAGGATGGTTCTCAGAGCTTCCAGGGGATCTGTGGGGGGCAGGGCCTCTCCCATTTCATCGAGAGGAAGATGGAGAAACCAGAATTCCTGAGGCCTTTGGGAAAATGGAGCAGTGACGGAGGAAGAAGGGGAGATGCCGCGGGAGGCCGTGGGACGTACGGAGGGGATCGAGTGTGGGTCGTGACAGTCCCCGGCTCGCAGGTGGGATCCCAGGCTCAGCTGGGCAGAAGGGCCAGCAGGAGGGTTAAGTGTATCCCAAGGCCCGTGGCTGGATAGGATGTCACATTGAGTTTTTAAATTACACTTGTCAAAAACATAAAAGTATTCGCCAGCCTTGAGGGGCTGCACCGGCTGGGTTCTGATGCCTCCTTGCGGGGGTTGTTAAGGAGGCAGAGGCCGGTGCAGGGGCCAGTGCAGGGCATGCGCTGTGTGACCCTGAGCCAGCCCCTGCCCCCTCTGGGCCGCCCTTCTGCATCAATTACGAGGTCTCCAGGCCTCCGGCGCATCTTCCTGCCTGTAATTTTCCCCAAAATCTGAGAGAAGCTTCCCACCCACGATTGCCTTCCAGGCCTGCTCTCTGGTGTAAACACGGCCTCAGCTAAAAGGTTGAACTAATGATGAAGCTTCTCTGGATTCATTATGTTCGCCGGGTTTCTCTCCCCTGTGGGAGCTGTGATGTCAGATAAGCAGCTTTTGGAAAGTGGGTGGCCGGGCTGCTGGCCTTCTGCAGGACTGGCCAGGGCAGGCTCAGTGGGTGTCAGCTGCAGAGGGAAGATGTGTTGGAGGGAGGCAGCAGGTGCACAGGTGTGTGGACAAATATGTGGACAGACGTGTGCACAGGGGTGTGGACAGGTGTGTGTGTGGACAGGCATGTGCACAGGTGTGTGTGTGGACAGGTATATTAGTTTGTTCTCTTGCTGCTAATAAAGACATACCCAATACTGGGTCATTTATAAAGGAAAGAAATTTAACTGGCTCACAGTTCAGCATGGCTGGGGAGGCCTCAGAAACTACAGTCATGGTGGAAGGGGAAGCAAACACGTCCTTCTTCACGTGGCGGCAGCAAGGAGAAGTGCAGAAGTGCGGCGTGAAGCAGGGAAAACTATCAGACTATCAGATCGCGTGAGAACTCACTCACTATCACGAGAATGGCATGCAGGTAACCGCCCCCATGATTCAGTTACCTCCCACTGGGTCCCTCCCATGGTACGTAGGGCTTATGGGAACTACACCTCAAACTGAGATTTGGGTGGGGAACTACAGCTCAAAATGAGATTTGGGTGGGGACACAGTCAATAGACGTGTGTGTGCACAGGTGTGTGGACAGGGGTGTGCAGCCTCCAGAGACTCAGAAGGCCAGTGGTGCACAGGCCCCCAGGGGCCTGACTGGGCCAGGTTGGAGCCCTCCAGGCTGAGCCTGACCTGGCAGGTGTGCGGGGGGTGGGCTGCCCTGCCAGGCGGGTCAGACTTCTGGTTGACAGCAAGACAGGAGTGTCCTGGGCTGAGTAGAATTCCCAGGCCAAGGGTCTTGCATGGGAGAAAGGGTGGGGGGTGGGGCTGTGCTGATGCAGAACCCCAGAGAGGGGCTCTGGTGGACACCACCCCGCCTGTAATGGCCACAGTCTGTGGTGGGAGCAGGGTCTGTGGGGGTGGATTTCTGAAAATGCTGATCAGGCGGGGAGGAGGGGTGGCTGTTGTGAGGCCCAGCCTATCCCTGGAGCGACAGTGGGAGGGTTTTGGAGAAACAGACTTGGTGGGGAGGTCACTCTGGAACTGGGATTCAGAGGCTCAGCTGCGGTGGTGCTCGAGGCTGTGTGGGGTCCGAGGAGAGGTGGCTCCCAGCAGGCGAGGCCTCGAAGGTGCTGTGCAGCCACACGGAAGTCACTTGGCCTCTCTGGGCTGCGTTCTTGTCAACACCTTCAGCTCCCATTTAGCTTCCCCAGGGCCGGGCCCGGGTGACAACATCCCAGATGTGTGGGACTTGTGACCGGTGTGGACCAGAGAGAACCGGGAGGAGGTACAGGAGAGGGGAGCCCGGTCCTGGTGGCTGGGAGTATCAGCAGGGAGTTACGGGGCAGGAACAGGGAGAAGCCAGAGCTTCCCCCACTTTCGGGGCTGTGGTCCGAGGGGCTGGGTGCTGGGACGCCTGTGATTTGGGAGAACAGGGCCTGGCAGGGCCTCCCTGGTAAGGCAGGGGAGAGTGAAGGCCCTGGGCGATGCCCGCCTGTTTCCGACATGAGGGTCTCTGGCAGGAAATCAGGAAGACCAGCTCCTCAGAGTCCTGGGTGTTGAGGGTGTTTGGAAGCCCGGAGAGCTCAAATGGAGGACAGAATCTCCCTCAATGATGATGGAGAAGGTCGAAGAGGCCGCAGCTGGGGACATTGTGACCAGAGTGGACGGCCTTGAGTGACGGCAGCAGGAGCCATCCCCATGCATAGGGCAGTGAGGCAGCCGCCAAGTCCTCCGTGGCTCACGTCCCCGCAGAACCCGATCTGCTCGTGAGCTTGGCAAGCATCTCCTGGATTTTTAATTTGTGGGAGAAGCGACCTTTTATATTTCAGATCACATGAAGTTAATTTGCACTCCAAGTTCAAGAGAGCTCCTGAAAAGGTACAAATGTGATTTCTTAACAGCTGTTACTGTCGGGCGCAACATGACAGAAATGATGAGAAGCAAGAGTTCATTTTTAGACAGAGAGGACTGCACGCTCTCTCCCTAGAGCCAGCCCAGGATGGCAGCAATCAGAGAAGAATCCGAGGGAGACTGAAGGCCGAACACTCACCTTGTGTGATGTCCCTGACCCATAGCTGTCCTGTCTCTGTTTAAATACCTCCAGTGACGGAGAGCTCACTACCTCTAGGAGTGGCCAAGTCTAACATTGGTTGGGTTTGACTGTGAGAAGGTCTTTCTGGGGTTAGGTCAAATCTGCTTTTGCTGATTCTGTTCTGCCCTCTGAAGACACACAAAATAATCCCCGTTCCTTGTCTTCGAGGAAGTGGCTCTCTCATCTGCTGCTGACCACCTCTGATTCCTTAAGCACGCATATGTGTGCTGATGTCTGGGTCCAGCCTACCTTGGTCCCTGGGAATGGTCTGGTTTTCCAGTGTCTCTAAAGTGGAGGCCTTGGGACCAACACGATGTTCCTTTTCCTGGTGGAGCAGCCAAGATTCCTATCACTTTTCCGCTTCTGGGCGCTGTACCCAGCAAGGCGGGGAAGGTCACGTTCATGCAGAGCTTCTGAGGTACCTGTCATCCCGCCTGGGTGTCGGGGAGCAGGCTCTGTTTGTGGGGTGCTGTGGCCAGTGCTGTGGGGGACAGGGTGGGAGAAGCAGCCCACAGGAGGTTAAATCCGGTGGGTGCAATGGAGTTGACAGTGATGGGAGCTGGCGGTTTTAGGATGAACCTGCCAGTCCAGGGTGGGGCTCAGCTGCTACCCAGGGGAAACTTGCCCCGTATACCAGGGCTGAAGCTGAAACAGTCAGATCCTCTTTCTCAGTTATTTGGAGGAGTTGGGGACAGTGGGTTTGTCCCTGCTGGTGGCCATGGGGTAGCTTTATTTCCCACTGGATGTGGGAGATCTAAAGTCTGGTTTTCAGAAAAAGGAAAGAAGGGGCCAGGTGTGGTGGCTCACGCCTGTAATCCCACCACTTTGGGAGGCCGAGGCGGGCAGATCACCTGAGGTCAGCAGTTTGAGACCAGCCTAGCCAATATGATGAAATCGTGTCTCTACTAACAATACAAAAATTAGCCAGGCGTGGTGGTGGGCACCTGTAATCCTAGCTACTTGGGAGGCTGAGACAGGAGAATTGCTTGAACCCGGGAGGCAGAGGCTGCAGTGAACTGAGATCGAGCCACTGCACTCCAGCCTGGGTGACCGATCTACTGTGACCAGTGTTTTTTTGTTTTTTTCTTTTCTTGTAGAGATGGGGTCTTGCTCTGTTCAGCCCAGGCTGGTCTCGAACTCCTGGGCTCAAGTGATCCTCTCGCCTTGGCCTCCCAAAGTGTCTGGATCACAGGCTTGAGTTGCCACACCCGGTCTCCTCATTTGACAGAGCAAGACAGAGGGAGACTCCGTCTTAAAAAAAAAAAAAAAAAGTGGAGAAGGAGAGAAGGGGTCAGGGAAGCAGTCGGGAGGGAAGAGTGAAGCAAGAAGCAGATGCAGAAAGAAGCGGGGTGGGCACACACCCAGAGCCCCCCTGTGTCACCAGCCTGCTACCAGACCCAGGAGGGTCTCGTCGGGGTGGGGCTCGTGGGACTTAGCTCCTCCTCCAGCCTCAGCCCTCCCAGCGCCAAGATTCTTCAACGTCCTCGGGATGCACCTCCGCACTGTGGGGCCATCTGGGTCAGCCTGGACATGCCGGCCTCTGTCTGGGTCCCAGTCTTCTCACCGCCAGGCGGGCAGGTCAGCAGACCAGGCAGGACCGAGCCCGTCGCCTGGGGCTCTTGTTGTCTGTGCCATTTTGGTTTCTTTTGTCCTTACTTCCGGCCGCTCCTTGAGGATGTTTACTGGCTGCTGGGGCTGTGTGTCCCAGGTGCGGCCTTGGTCATTCCAGGTGCAGCCTCGGATTAAGGATGACGGTCCAGGCTGAAGCATCATGATGAAGAGCTTGGGCCGAGGGCAGTTAAGGTGTGAGTATTCAGATCCCCCACATGCCCTTCTCTGGAAGGTGCCAGCGACCTGTCCTCTCTGGGCCTCTGTCTTCTCCTCTGTGGAATAGGGATGATGGCGTCCGCACCTCATAAGGCTGCTGGAAAATGGGTCTGGGTCTCGGCTGGAATTTCAGCCAGCGCTGAGGACTGGAGGCCCTGGTTCCTGTCCACATGGCCTGGGACCCCCGCGGCCCCGCACCTGGGCTCCGGGGGCAAGAGTGTTGGCTTTGAGGACCCAGCCTTGGAGGTCAGATGGCATCCGTTACGGGTTAAATTTTGTCACCCTAAATTCGTATGTTGAAGTCTTAACCCACAGGGCCTCAGAATGGGATGGTATTTGGAGCCCGGGCCTTGAAAGAGAGGGTGACAGTAAAATGAGGAGACTGGGTGTGGCAGCTCACCCCTGTGATCCAGACACTTTGGGGAGGCCAAGGCGAGAGGATCACTTGAGCCCAGGAGTTCGAGACCAGCCTGGGCTGAACAGAGCAAGACCCCATCTCTACAAGAAAAGAAAAAAACAAAAAAAAACACTGGTCACAGTGGCTCATGCCTGTAATCCCAGCCCTTTGGGAGGCCATGGTGGGAAAATCGCTGGAGCCCAGGAGTTTGAGACCAGCCTGGGCAGCACAGCAAGACCTCATCTCTACTGAAAAAAAAAAAAAAATTAGCTGGGCATCTTGTTGCACCTGTGGTCCCAGTTGCTTGGGAGGCTGAGGTGGGAGGACTGCTTGAGCCTAGGAATTCAAGACTGCAGTGAGCCGTGATGGTGCCACTGCACTCCAGCCTGGGTGACAGAGCAAGACCCTGTCTCAAAATAAAAAGTCAAGTGAAGTTATAGGGGTGAGCCCTAATCCAATCTGACAGGTGTTCTTATATGAAGAGAGCAGGACACACACACACGCACGCACGCACGCACACACACACACACACACACACACACGCATGACCCTGTGAGGACCCAGGAGGAAGATGGCGTTTGCAAACCAAGGAGACAGGCCTCAGCAGGAACCAGCCCTGCCCACGCCTTGGTCTCAGACTTCAGCCTCCAGGACTGTGAGGGATGGATGCCCGTGGCCGGCGTCGCCTGGTGTGTGGTGTTTGTTCTGGCAACCCCGGGAGGCTGGTGCGACGTCTCTTTGGTCTTACTGTCTCCATCGAGACCCTCTCGAAGGCCTGTCCGGGTTGAGGAGGGGGTACGGGAGATCCTGCCTCCTGGGGGGGAAGGTGTCGGGAGAGTGGTGGTACAGGGGCGTTGTGGCAGTGGTTTGTGGGCCCTGCCTGCCACGCAGCCCCCATAGAGACTGAGAGTCCCCCAGCTGGACTGAGGAGAGGGTGAGCTGCCGGGTGGGATTCAGGTCGGGAGAGGGGTGGGGAGCAGGGCTGGGGGCTTTAGGCAGGCCCAGGTCCTCAGGACACAGGCAAGGGAGGCCAGAGAGGCAGCTGGGCCTCTGCGGTGGGCTGAGGAGTTCAGGAAGCCCGGCCTGGGCTGGAGAGAGTCCCAGGCTTGACCGAGGCCATTTCTGTAACACTTCAGGGCAGGTGCACGGGGCTCAGACCCCCAGAGTACAAAAATGCAGCCCAGGAGGCTGCCAGGAGGCTCCCGCCGCTCAGAGACAGAAGACGGCCCCCGTCACGGAGCTCCAGGCTGCAGGGACAGGGCCACCCCGGGCCACCCGCTCGTCCGGCCTGATGTCTCCCACCCGGCACTTTGATCCGCTGAAAGCCTCTAGACGGCAGGCTCTATAACCTCAAGATTTGTGTGCCGGGTGGATCTGGAGGTCCCGCGTCTCAGCGGATTTTATTCCTCTCATTATTTTGCTTAACGGGCTGTTACTGCCGTCTCAGACGGCGTGGAGCAAAAAATGACACTTTTTGGGAGACGTTGTTCAAGACAGATTGGAAAAGCATGACTTAGTGGCAAAGGCTGCAGTGCTGAGCTACCACCTCCCAGGGCAGAGCCGAGGCCCTCAGGTGGGTGAGAGGGAGGTCCAGGCCCAGGGGCCAGAGGGAGTCCACGGCCACTCCTGGGGGCTCCTCTGGAAGCCCCCTGGGCAGGCAGGTCTCAGGGTCCCAGTCCAAGGCAGTGCTCAGCTTCAAGACTGGAAAAAACTGAACTTCTCCTTTCTCTTTTCTGTTTCCGCTTCTCTCAAGTCCCTTAGATCCCCTAATTCATTCATTCATTCATTCGTTCATTCATTCATCCATCCATCCATGAATGAAAGGTCTCTTCAGTGTCAGAGGATACAGAAATGAATGAGAAAGAAAATCTCTCTTTTCCTGGGGCCAACAGATGTGGACTGTGCCCTCGAGTACTGCTCTTTAATTCCCTTTCTTTTATCTTTAAAATAAACTCCTTTAAAAACAGGCAGTTCAAGCCTGGGCAACATGGCAAGACCCCATCTGTATAAAATACAAAAAAAATTAGCCGGGTGTGGTGGTACACTCCTGCAGTCCAAGGTACTTGGGAAGCTGAGGCAGGAGGGTCGCTCGAGCCCAGGAGATCAAGGCAGCAGTGAGCCGAGATCATGCCACTGTACTTCGGGCTGGGTGATAGAGTGAGACCCTGTCTCAAAACAAAACAAAAAACAAAAAACCGGGCAACTCAGATGGTTAAATATAGACATACCATGTGACCTAGTAATTCCACCCCTGGGTATATACCCAAGAGAAATGGCTACATATATCCACACCAGAACTTATATGTGAATGATCACAGCGATTCATAATAGCCAAAAAGTGGAAATTGCGCCAACACCCCTCAGCTGAAGGATGGGTGAACAGGAGGTGGTGTAGCCAAGATGGAATATTTTCC
This sequence comes from Pongo abelii, assembly GCF_028885655.2. Classification (NCBI taxonomy): domain Eukaryota; kingdom Metazoa; phylum Chordata; class Mammalia; order Primates; family Hominidae; genus Pongo; species Pongo abelii. The sequence goes on from NC_071991.2 coordinate 1,632,572, forward strand.
AATAATAAAAAGGAGTGAAGTCCAACACAGGCTGCAGCGTGGATGAACCCTGAAAATATTAGATGCTTAGTTTATTATTTTATTATTTTTTTTTAATTTTTTTTGAGATGGAGTCTCACTCTGTCACCCAGGCTGGAGTGCAGTGGGGTCATCTTGGCTCACAGCAACCTCCACCTCCTGGGTTCAAATGATTCTCCTGTCTCAGCCTCCCAAGTAGCTGGGATTACAGGCATGTGCCGCCACGCACAGCTACTTTTTGTAATTTTAGTAGAGATGGGGTTTCCACCATGTTGGCCAGGCTGGTCTCAAACTCCTGACCTCAAGTGATCCGCCTGCCTCGGCCTCCCAAAGTGCTGGGATTACAGGCATGAGCCCCTGTGCCTAGCCCAGATGCTAATTTTAAAAAGCCAGACACAAAATACCACATCTGTAGCATTCCACTCATGTGAAATGCCCAGGATAGGCAAATACATAGAGACAGAAAATAGAGGCGTGGCTGCCAGGGGCTGGGAGGAAGGATAGTGGGGAGTGATGGTTTAAGGTGTGTGGGGCTTGTTTTTGGGGGTGATGAAAATGATCTAAAGTTGATCGTGGTGATGGTTACACGACGCTGTGAATACACTAAAAAGCATCAAATTGTGTGCTTTACGTGGGTGAGTTGCATGGCATATGAATTATATCTTAATAAAGCTGTTTGAAAAATCACAGTGCCTAGGTGGGGTTGTTAAAAGTATCCGTTATTTTCTGTAGAATATTTAAAAGAGTGCCTGAGACCTACCGGATGTTCAATAAATGTTAGCTATTAAAAAATAATACATTCCTTTTAAGCACCTGAAGCCCTGCCTCCTCCAGGAAGCCACTGGGCCCCGACAGGAAAGGCCTCCGAGGGGGCTTCCTCAAGACCCCTGCCACCCTCCCTGTCAGCCACAGCCACTCTCTCCTGTCTTATTTCTGTTTAACTCTGAGTTTCAGGCAGACATCTCTGTTCGTGGCTTTTTTTGTTTTGTTTTTCTGGGGACAGGGTCTCACTCTGTTGCCCAGGCTGGAGTGTAGTGGTGGGATCACAGCTCACTGCAGCCTTGAACTTCTGGGCTCAAGTGTCCTCCCGCCTCAGCCTCCAGAGGAGCTGGGACCACAGGTACCCACCACCCCCATGCCCAGCCCTGATTTTAATAGTCACCCTGGAGGGGACCCAGCAGCGGCCTCCCCCTCTTCTTCCCCCTCCCTCCTCCCCTCCCCTTCCCCCTCCTCCTCCTCTTCTTCCCCCTCCTTCCTCCTCTCCCCCTCCCTCCTCCCCCTCTTCTTACCCCCCTCCTCCCCTCCCGCTCCCTCTCATCCTCCTCTTCTTCCCCTTCCCTCCTCCCTCCCCCTCCTCCTCTTCTCCCTCTCTCTCCTCCCCCTGTTCTTCCCCCTCCCTCCCCCTCCTCCTACCCCTCCTCCTCCTCCTCTTCATGCTGGGCACCTTCTGGTTCCCTGCCTCTTTGGAGGTTGCCCCCTTCTTGTCCTCCCTCTACTCACTTATCTTGACCCCCAAGCTCCCCTGTTGCCCCCTGCCCCTCTAATACAGGTGAGGTCAGCAGCCAGACTCTCCCTTTTTCCTCTTTCTCTCCTCTCTCTCTTTCCTCTCTCTCTCTCTCTGTCTGTTCCCTGTCTTTCCTCTCTCCCCTCTCTCTCTTTCCTGTCTCTTCTCTCTCCCCTCTCCTTTCTCTCTCTCCTCTCTTTCCCTCATTTCTCTTTCTTCTTTTTCTTTCTTCTCTCTCTCTCTCTCCGCCGACCCCGTCAGACACACACACGCGCACGCGCGTGCACACACACACACACGCACTGTTATTTGCTCCCTGCCACAGGTAACGTGGGCGACAGGCATCATAAATGGTGGTGTTCAGCCCCTCAAAGCTGGAACTGGGACGGGCTCCCGGGCCCCTGGCTGGGGCTGCCCCCATAAAGCATGTTGATTTCTGATCCGGAGGACAGAATGGCAAATCCATTGACCAAAATTTGCAGTTAACATTAAACCGACAGAACGGCTAATAATTCAGATGATATTAAAACTATCCAACTTTGTCTGAGTAAATTAGAAGAATAAAATGAGATTTATTCAGGGCAAAGTCAGCACAATCTCACAAAAGAGAAGGAATCAGAAATAGAAAAGGAGGAAATTTGGAACAATAGCAGCATAGAGACAGCTGGGTGGTCACCCCTGATGAGAAACTAAATATTAATCATGATAACAAGGTCTCCAGTTGCACCTGGGGAACTCAAAGCACCTCACAGCTTCCGCCGACACATCCTGTCTCAGGGACTCCAGGCAACGGTGGGGGGGCGGGGGGCTCTTGGCCTTGTGTGGCCGCTGGTGGTGCTGGCCAGGGGCTGAGCTGGGCTGGGGCTGGGCTGAGGCTGGGGCTGTGTTAGGGTTGAGCTAGGACTGAGGCTGGGCTGGGGCTGGGCAAGGGTTGGGCTGGGCAGGGGTTGGGCAGGGTTTGGACAGGGGCTGGGTAGGGCCTGGAGGAGCTCAACGATTTGCTCAAGGCCGCAGAGCCAGGAAGTGGCAGAACCAAGGCTTGGACCTGGAGCTGCTGAATTCTGGAGCCCCGAATTCTTCCAACTGTTCAGCAACTTTCTGTGAGCCCCCGTGTGTGCAAGGAGTGGAGGGTGCCGTGATCAAGGTGGTTCCTGCCCCCAAGAGGTGTAGCCCAGAGGAGAGATCAGAAGTCAGCATGCATTTATCCTGCAGCGATGAGTCCTCTCACAGGTGATCCCGGGGGCTCCGGGGGTGCAGAGTCCTCCCACGGGGGATCCCGGGGGCTCCAGGCATGCAGAGTCCTCCCACGGGGGATCCTGGGGGCTCCAGGCATGCAGAGTCCTCCCACGGGGGATCCCGGGGGCTCCAGGCATGCAGAGTCCTCCCACGGGGGATCCTGGGGGCTCCAGGCATGCAGAGTCCTCCTACGGGGGATCCCAGGGGCTCCGGGGGTGCAGAGTCCTCCCACGGGGGATCCCGGGGGCTCCGAGGGTGCAGAGTCCTCCCACGGGGGATCCTGGGGGCTCCAGGCGTGCAGAGTCCTCCCACAGGTGATCCCGGGGGCTCCGGGGGTGCAGAGTCCTCCCACGGGGGATCCCGGGGGCTCCAGGCATGCAGAGTCCTCCCACGGGGGATCCCGGGGGCTCCAGGGGTGCAGAGTCCTTCCACGGGGGATCCCGGGAGCTCCAGGGGTGCAGAGTCCTCCCACGGGGGATCCCGGGAGCTCGAGGGGTGCAGAGTCCTCCCACGGGGGATCCCGGGGGCTCCAGGGGTGCAGAGTCCTCCCACGGGGGATCCCGGAGGCTCCAGAGGTGCAGAGTCCTCCCACGGGGGATCCCGGGGGCTCCAGGAGTGCAGAGTCCTCCCACGGGGGATCCCGGGAGCTCCAGGAGTGCAGAGTCCTCCCACAGGGGATCCCGGGGGCTCCGGGGGTTCAGAGTCCTCCCACAGGGGATCCTGGGGGCTCCAGGGGTACATGGGAGTCCTCATAATCTCCCCATCCTGGGGGCCCAGGGCAGGCTGGATGGGAGTGGCCAGGAGGGAGCTGGGCCTTGCAGGTGTGATGTGGTGGAAATGTTCCCGGCTGATGGAGCAGCATGTTCAAAGGCCAGCACCCCTGGGGAGCTGCAGGTCTCTCCGTCCAACAGGAACCTGTGTTCAGCTCGAGGGGGACAGTGGGCACCAATACGACTGGAGAGGTGGAGACAGATGGGGCTTGGAAGTCACACCGAGGGATCTGGATCTCACCTTGTGGGTACTGGGGAGCCTTGGAGAGGGGGATAACAGGCAGGGCCGGAGGGCAGACGTGGCCTTTAGAAGATCTCAGTGACCACCCAATTCAGGGGCTGGATTGAAGGGGTTAATTCCTGCAGCGGGGAGGCTGATGTTTAGAGCATGTCCCTCAGGGCTTGTAGATGAGCGGAAGGAGCCCAGCTCCAATAAGATGAAGTAAATAGAAGGGAATTTAGCGGCTCACAGAACTGGGAAACGCAGGCCTTCAGGGGTGGCTGGATTGAAGGGGTTAATTCCTGCAGCAGGGAGGCTGATGTTTAGAGCATGTCCCTCAGGGCTTGTAGATGAGCCGAAGGAGCCCAACTCCAATAAGATGAAGTAAATAGAAGGGAATTTAGCGGCTCACAGAACTGGGAAACGCAAGCCTTCAGGTGTGGCTGGTCAAGGGTACCATTGAGATCTCCTCTCTGGGTCCTGCCCTTTCTGGGGATAGATTTCTTCCTTGCTGCTGGGGACAGTGGCCACCAGATGTTCTAAACGCCCATGCTCCCAGCATTGAGACCCAAAGGGTGAGAGCGATCATTCTGTCTGGGAGAGAAGTTCCAGGAAAGATCGAGCCATGTGCCCGAGCTGCTCAGCATGGCCCGGGGGTCAGCTGCTGTCGTGCTCGGGAGGGGTCGGCTCCATGACTGGCAGCTGGGCTCTGGCCACAGTGCACCAGGGATGCTGGGGCAGGTGATGTGCTGGCGTGCTTTGTGCAGCCACTGGTCCAGGCAGTGCATCAGGGAGAGGCTTGGGCCTGCACTGGGGGCAGTGGGGAGAGAGCTTGGTGAAGGACTTCCAGAGACATCTAGAAGGTCAAATAGGCAGGATTTGCTGATTGACCAGATGTAGAAAGAAGGTGGGATCAAGAAATGCTTTCCAGGGCTGGGCACAGTGGCTCACGCCTGTAATCCCAACACTTTGGGAGGCTGAGGCAGGCGGATCACCTGAGGTCAGGAGTTCGAGACCAGCCTGACCAACATGGTGAAACCCCATCTCTACTAAAAATACAAAAATTAGCCGGGTGTGGTGGCGTGCACCTATAATCCCAGCTATTCTGGAGGTTGAGGCAGGAGAATTGCTTGAGGTTTCAGTGAGCTGAGATTGTGCCACTGCACTCCAGGCAGGGCAACACAAAGAGACTCCATCTCAAAAAAAAAGAAAAAGAAAAAAGAAAAGAAAGAAAGAAAGAAAATAAAGAAATGATTTCCAGGGTTCTGCTTTGATCAGCTGGTTAGATAGCTGGTGTCATTCGCTGCGGTAGGAGACTGAGTAAGGGGAGTGGTTTCTGCAGGGCATCTGGAGGTGCTGGCATCCAAACAGAGACATTTAGGGATCATCCATGCGGGTGGTTACTCGAGGTAAGGTCACAGGTGAGCTCTCCTAGGGAGGGAGAGTGAGTGAGAGGGCAAGAGGGCCTCGAACTGAACCTCTAGGAACCCCACAGCTGTGGGCTGGCTCAATCGGGGCTGAGACAGAGAAGTCAAAGAGGCAGGAGGAGAAGCCGGGGGCTGGGGAGCTCTGGGAAGAGAGCTTCAAGGGGGAGAAGGTGGGCACCTGTGTCTCAGGTGCCACAGCGCAGCAGGCTTGGCTGGACCTTGGCTGAGTCTGCAGCCTGGCACTGTCTGCCTTCCCCGGTTCCCAGCGTGACTTGCAGCTCCTCTTCCCACCACGCTGGCCTGGCACTGGGTCTCCCTCGTGGACCCCACGCACTGGGCCGTCACTGGACTCAGGTTACCCTGGCTGGTCGTGCAGAGCTTGCTGTGCCCAGCCTGGACACCCCCGGAGGAGGTGAGCAGCGGGCATCAGACCTCTCCCGCACCCTTTCGTCTTCCCATGAGTCTGACCGCACAGTGCGGGCTGCCCACTCGTGAGCCCCTGGGGGAAGGGCTAACGTTATCTGCATTTTGCACGTGGGGAGAATGAGGCTGAGAAAGGGGTCAGGAGCTGAGGATGGAAAGAGCTAAGATGGGTCTCCAGGAAAGCAGGTTCCCATGCACCGGTCAGTGCCCCCCTCCTGCTTCCTGCACTATTCATGAGACCCCTCCATAGGGCTGAGGCCCACCCAGCGAGGGAAACGCCGATGATGAGGGAGGGAGGGACCTCTCAGCGCCCAAGAATGCGACCGGCCTCCCAGGGCGGGGTATCTGCATGGGGACAGGCCTGGGGTCCCCTGCAGGCCAGACAGAAAGAGCCACTGAGGGCCCAGCTGGCAGACTGTAGCCTGGGAGGTAGGGGCAGCGGGGCGGCGGGGGCAATGGCTCCGAGGGTGGGCGAGGACCAGGTGCCGCCAAGGAGCGATAATGATGGCTTGAGTCAAAGCCGCCCCACGTCTCGCCCGCGCTGGCATCTCCAGCAGCACCGTGCCAATTAAAGATGAGTTGAGCATATCGTTAGTTTCCAAATCGTCAAGAATCTCATTAGGGGAGTCTTAGATCCACCCGAGCAGCTCTGCCGATTGTCCACACTGGAGCTGCCGAGCTGGGGGCGGGGGGAGTTGCTGCGTGTTAATGAGCTGTAGCGGGGTTTTGCCAGGCAGGGCACTGGATTGAACCGGCCCAGCAGTGCCCAGGGCCTGGGTCTCCTGGCTGACTGGTCAGTGGTCCTCAGCCTGTGTCTCCCTCCTCCAGTGGGGTGATGGGCTAGACTGGTCAGAAATCTACTGGGAGTCAGTTTGAATGCCACACTTCTACCAAACTTGGCAGAGGGGCCATCTCGTCTACCCCATCATTTTATAATGGGAGAAACAGAGGCCCACAGAGGCGGGGGATCCCCTGGGATACACAGGGGCAGGAAGAGACCCCTAGAGGTTGGTCTAATCCAACCCTAAAGCAGATCTGACTCCCATCTCTGTTGTCTCAGCAGAGTGACCATTTGACTTGTGCCTTTTTTTTTTGAGACCGAGTCTTGCTCTGTCGCCGGGCTGGACTGCAGTGGTGTGATCTCGGCTCACTGCAACCTCCGCCTCCCGGGTTCAAGCGATTCTCCTGCCTCAGCCTCCCAAGTATCCCAAGTAGCTGGGATTACTGGCACCTGCCACCATGCACGGCTAATTTTTGTATTTTTTGGTAGAGACGGGGTTTTGCCATGTTGGCCAGGCTAGTCTCGAACTCCTGACCTCAAGTGATCCGCCCACCTTGGCCTCCCAAAGTGCTGGGATTACAGGCGTGAGCCACAACGCCCAGCTGCACCTCGTTTATAACAAAGAGGCCCCACCCTTCCCGTGGCCTCTTGTTCCATCTGTGCCCATCAGGGTCCTTTACTAATGAGTCTCAGAGACCTGGCTCAAATTTGCTGAGGCAAGAAAGGAATTTCCTGGAAGTCAGGACTCTGTGGTTTTGCAACAGAAGGAAGGCTCAGAGATCCCAGGACGTCTCTAGCCTCATCCCTGCTGCTCTCAGCACATCTACCTCCGGCCGGGCAGCCTCTTCCTCTTGGGGGATGGGGATGGGGTTACTGGGGGACAGAGAGCTCCAGAGCCACATGCCATGCCATCTGCCACCGGGAGGGATCTGCACATCTTTCTTTAGCCTCAGCTGGGAAAACCCCATGGAAGGACTGTGCATGGCCTGGCTTGGTCAGGTGCTCACCCTGAGTCCACACGGCAGCTTCCATTAGAACTGCGTGGCTGGGGTTTATTCATTCATCTCATGTTCACTGACACTGGGCTGTGTGTCAGACATTGTTCCGTATCTAGCTGGGAGAGGCAGACCATAAACAAGGGAACCAGTAATAAAGATAATTCAGATAGTGATAGGTGCTCTAAAGATGACGAGCAGGCATGCCTGTAATCCCAGCGCTTTGGGAGGCTGAGGCGGGTGGATCACGAGGTCAAGGGTTCACGACCAGTCTGGCCAACATGGTGAAACCCCATCTCTACTAAGAATATAAAAGTTAGCTGGGCATGGTGGCATATGCCTGTAATCCCAGCTACTCAGGAGGATGAGGCAGGAGAATCTCTTGAATCCGGGAGGCGGAGGTTGCAGTGAGCCGAGATGGCGCACCTGCACTCCAGCCTGAGTGACAGAGCAAGACTCCATCTCGAAAAAAAAAAAAAAAAAAAGAAAAGATGACAAGCAGGGTGCTGTGAGGGGTGATGTTAGCTAGGACGGTCAGTGAGGCCACAGGCGGTTGTGGAGGAAGAGCGCTCCGGGCAGAGGGAACAGAGAGTGCAAAGGCCCTGGAGCAGGAACAGGTTTAGTGTGGATCAGAAAGGTGGCCCGTGTGGGCCGGGCGTGGCGGCTCACACCTGTAATCCCAGAACTTTGGGAGGCCAAGGCGGTGGATTGCCTGAGCTCAGGAGTTCAACACCAGCCTGGGCTACATGGTGAAACCCTATCTCTACTAAAATACAAAACATTAGCCGGGCTTGGTGACACATGCCTGTAGCCCCAGCTACTCGGGAGGCTGAGGCATGAGAATTGCTTGAATTTGGGAGGCGGATGTTGCAGTGAGCTGAGGTCGGGCCACTGCACTCCAGCCTGGGCCACAGAGCAGCAAAACTCTGTCTCAAAAAAAAAAAAAGAAAAAAGAAAGAAAGGTGGCCATGTGGCTATTGGTGCATGATACATTTGAAGCCATCCCTATAAACTTTGTGTGTGTGTGTGACAGGGTCTTGCTTGTCACACACACACTCCAATGTGGAGTGCAGTGGCATGCTTGTAGATCACTGCAGCCTAAACCTCCTGGGCTGAAGTGATCCTCCTGCCTCAGCCTCCTGAGTAGCTGGGACCACAGGTGCATACCACTACACCCTGCTATTTTTTTTTTTTTTTTTTTTTGTAGAAATGGGATCTCACAGTTGCCCGGGCTGGTCTTGAACTCCTGGGCTTAAGTGATCCTCCTTCCTTGGCCTTCCAAAGTGCTGGGATTACAGGTGTGAGCCACTGTGCTTGGCCGTCCCTATAAACTTTATACAATTAATCAGAGGCTGGGCACGGTGGCTCACGCCTGTAATCCCAGCACTTAGGGAGGCCGAGGCAGATGGATCACTTGAGGCCAGGAGTCCAAGACCACCCTGTCCAACATGGTGAAACCCCATCTCTACTAAAAATACAAAATTAGCTGGCATGGTGGTGGGTGCCTGTAATCCCAGCTACTAGGGAGGCCCAGGCAGGAGAATTGCTTGAACCTGGGAGGTGGAGGTTGTAGTGAGCTGAGATAGCGCCATTGCACTCCAGCCTGGGCAACAAGAGTGAAACTCTGTCTCAAAATAATAATAATAATAATAATAATAAAATAAGTCAGGGAAGAAGAGGGGGAGAAATGAAAATACACCACGGTTGTGGTAAATTCAGCGTCCATCACTGGGTCCGTTTGCTCTCGGATCCACTTCCTCATAGCTGTTGGGTGCCTATTGTCCTAGATTCATGTAGAATCTAGATTATAGCTCCCTTTAACTACTCTACAGATAACAACTTGAACATCACCAAATGTTTTCGCTTTGAGATATCCCTTCAGGGTCTGGCCACCAATGAAACAACTGATGCCAGCTGACCTGAAGGACCCAACGAGGAACTGACTCATGAAAGAATGCCATTTCTACACTCCTGTCACCCCAACCCATCAATGACCCCAGTTACCCAGCCCCTCACCCTCCATGAGCCCCTTAAAAACCCCAGTCCAGGGCCAGGCGCCATGGCTCACGCCTGTAATCCCAGCACTTTGGGAGGTCGAGGTGGGTGGATCACCTGAGGTCAGGAGTTCAAGACCAGCCTGGCCAACATGGTGAAACCCCGTCTCTACTAAAAATACAAAAATTAGCCGGGCATGGTGGCACGCGCCTGAAATCCCATAGCCGGGCATAGTGGCACGTGCCTGAAATCCCAGCTACTCGGGAGGCTGAGACAGGAGAATCCCTTGAGTCTGGGAGGCAGAGGTTGCAGTGAGCCGAGATCGCGCCACTGCACTGCAGCCTGGGCGACACAGTGCCTCGCGCACTCCAGCCTGGGGGACACAGTGCCTCGCGCACTCCAGCCTGGGGGACACAGTGCCTCGCGCACTCCAGCCTGGGGGACACAGTGCCTCGCGAGTGGCCGGCATGATAACAAACTCCGGAGGGTCGCAGGCAGGTTCGAGTTGCCATTGCTGGGGTGGTTCTGTCGTGCCAGGAGGCTCTCTGAGACTGGGGCCTGGTCACTGCCTGGTCCGCTGGTGCGATGGCATTTCTCCGAAGCACGTGGGGCGTGCTGAGCACCCTGGGAAGGTCCTGGCGGAGCTGTGTACCAGCTGCGGAAATCGACCGTGCTTCCCCTTCAGTTTTGTGTATTTATGGAAATGGTTTTCGCCTGCCTTGGCAAGTTATCCAAAGAAACCTGTAACTTCTTACCTTCGATTTTCTAAAGACAACTACCCATATTTAAAGCTCAGAACTCAGACGCAAAAAATACAGAACTAATTAGAAGAATACGCTGTGTGTTGGACGGAACTTCCCAATTCAGAGGAAAACAATATATGAAGATGCTTATAGGGTGGACTGGCAGGCATACAAAGAAGAGATAAGCAGAATTCAAGAACAGCTAACTCCAAGTCAGATTATGTCTTTGGAAAAAGAAATCATACAGGAATATTTAAAAAGGAAAGCTTTAATAAAAAAGAGAGTTAACACTGCTTGGAAAACCAAAACGATCTCGTTCAGCTTATAACATTTATGTAGCTGAAAGCTTCCAAGAAGCTAAGGATGGTTCACCGCAGGCAAAGCTGAAGACTGTAAATGAAAACTGGAAAAATCTGTCTGGTTCTCAAAAGAAAGTATATATTCAACTTGCTAAAGATGATAAAATTCATTATTATAATGAAATGAAGTCTTGGGAAGAACAAATGATTGAAGTTGGACCAAAGTATCTTCTACGTTGCAAAATAAAGCAACCACCAAAAGATGGCACTGGGAAGTGTTAGAAGTTCACAATGGATAGGCACAAGAAACCAGCTGGGTCTCAACGCCTGAAGCTATTGTAAAATTAGAAAGGATAAAGTCGGTAAACCTTTTATATTCAATTTCTTTTTCTTCAGCTTATGGACTTCTGCCAGTGTAATACTTGCTTTGGAAAACCCAGAAAAAGGTTTACGCAAAATGTATTTTGTGTTTAGGAACTACTGAGGATCAGAGTAATCCATGCAAATGTGAATCATTTTACCTTTGATAAAGGTAAATCAGACTATGCGGGTTTTTTTTTATACAGGATGATAACTATGGAAAGAGTATTCTTGTTTCCTTATATTATGGAAGCAGGAGTTTCCTTTTCAAAATTGTTACAAATTGTAGAAGCTACAGTGTTCTGTGATATAATTGTGCATTTTTCAAAAAGCAGCCAGAACTCATCTAGGTAAATTCCAGTTCCTAGATATAATTAATATTATATTCAGAGTTGATGGTTATACACGTAAGTGATGGCTGGTTTTAGTTGCAACTTTTTATAAAAGGGACTGAGAAATTTATAAACCTTTTTCTCACTGTCTTTTTTTCTAAAGTAAAAACTAATAAATTATGTACCAGATCTATGCATATTATTTTATGTTGCATAGGATAAAAATTTTAATCTTTAACTTTACATTGCCTAATTTTATATTTTAAGATTAAACATTTGTTTTACAGCTTTCCCCCTACCCTTTTTTTTTTTTTTTTTTTTTTTTTTCTGGAGACAGAGTCTCACCCTGTCGCCCAGGCTGGAGTGCAGTGGTGTGATCTGGGCTCACTGCAACCTCCGCCTCCCAGGTTGCGGCCATTCTCCTGCCTCAGCCTCCCGGGTAGCTGGGACTAAGGCATGCACCACCACACCTGGCTAATTTTTGTATTTTTTAGTAGAGACGGGGTTTCACCATTTTGGCCAGGGTGGTCTCAAACTCCTGACCTTGTGATCCTCCTGCCTCGGCCTCCCAAAGTGCTGGGATTACAGGTGTGAGCCACCATGCCTGGCGCTTTTCCCTTTTTTTAAGTAAGGAAATATATTTTTTCTGAATTATTTTCTCTCGTGAGTATATTGATCCAGAAAGAAAACTTGCATTGTATATATTTTAAAATGAGAAATCTAAAGAAAGAAAAGTATCCAAAGTCTCTGGAATTTGAAACACTTTGCATAACGTATTAAAGCCTGTATAAGAGACAGCCAACTATGGCCTGTGGACGAAATCCAGACTGCTGCCTGCTTTCTGTGTCCTGTGAGCTAGGAATTGTGTTTATAATTTTAAATGCTTTGTTTTTAAAGACTTTTATGACACATGAAAATTAACATGAATATTTAGTGTTCATAAATAAAGTTTATTGGAACACAACCAAAAAAAAAAAAAAAACCCAAAACACCCCAGTTCAGAACTCCTTGGGGAGATGGATTTGAGGGTCTCCTCCCATCTCCCTGCTTGGCTCCGAGCGATCCTGAAACTCTTTCTCTGCTGCAAACCCTGCTGCCTCCGCGCATTGGTCTGTGACTGCGTAACAGGCACGTGAACCTGCGGGCCCACATGCAGCTCCTCCCTCCTGAGTGTGACATCGGGTGAGCCCTGCGTCCTTGAGGAGCCTCTATTTCGTCATCTGTGAAATGGGTTCACACCTCCTGCCCTGCGGAGTTGCTGTGACAATGATGATGTGTGGAGCACCAGCATGGTCTGCCAGTGTGTGGGGCCAGGACGGAACTCTTCCCCATTGCCGCTCCCTTGGTGTTTGGGTTCCTGGTCCAGGGCACCTTTCTCCTCCCCCAGCCTGGATCAAGCCCACTCCTAAGTGTGTGCTTTCAAGTGGACAGGAGGCTCAGATCAGGGAGGGCAGCCCACGCTTACTTTAAGAATTTCTGACCTCCAGAGACAAGGATGCCAGGACCTCCACTGGGGGCCACCCAGTGGAGTCCCGCTGTCAGGACACCCCTCATGGCCCCCGGGATCTCGCTTTGGGAAGGAAGATGGTGCCCGGATTGTGAACGTCTTTGACTCTCATGCCCAGCGTCATGGGGTAAATTGTCTCCCCCAAATTCATATGCCAAAGTTCTCACCCCCAGGACCTCAGAATATGGCTGTATTTGGAGACAGAATCTTTTTATATTTTTATTTTATTTTATTTTTTGGAGACAGGGTCTCACCCTGTCACCCAGGCTGGAGTGCACTGGCCCCATCAGGACTCACTGCAGCCTCCATCTCCTGGGCTCAAGCAATGCTCCTGCCTCAGCCTCCTAAGTAGCTGGGACCACAGGCATGCACCACCATGCCTGGCTAATTTTTAAAAATTCTTTTGTAGAGATGGAGTCTTACTATGTTGCCCAGGCTGGTCTTGAACTCCTGGCCTCAAGCAATCCTCCTGCCTCAGTCTCCCAAAGTGCTGGGATTACAGGCCCGAGCCACTGTGTCTGGCCAGAGACAGGCTCTTTAAAGAGATAATGGAGGGAAAATGAGGTCACTAGGGTGGGCTCTGATCCAATCTGACTGGAGTCTTTCTAAGAAGAGGAGATTAGGACACAGATGCTCACGGAAGGACAATCACGGGAGGACATGGGGAGAAGACGCTGTCTGGAAGCTGAGGAGGAGGCCTCGGGGGATCCAGCCCCACCCACACCTTGATCTTCCGGATTGTGGGAAATGAACGTCTGTTGTTTCAGCTGCCTGGTCTGTGAGAGTTTGTTATGGTGGCCCAAGCAATCTGACCCACCGAGGAATTTCGCTTTTGATCTTATGGGTGGTGGGGTCAGTGGGGGCTTTGAAGCCTTGGTCCGACACGGGGCTGGGGTCTCCTCAGCTGTAGGGCGGAGGGGGCACTCCACGGGGAGAGGCCCAGGCTGGGAGACCAGTGTGTAGGAGTGTGTCTGTGTAGGGGTGTGTGTGTGTATGTAGGGGGGTGTGTGTGTGCCTGTGTAGATGTGTGTGTGTAGGGGTGTGTGTGTGTCCGTGTAGGTGTGTATGTAGGTGTGTATGTAGGGGTGTGTGTGTCTCTGTAGGTGTGTGTGTGCCTGTGTAGGTGTGTGTATGTAGGGGTGTGCGTGTATGTAGGGGGTGTGTGTGCCTGTGTAGATGTGTGTGTCTGTGTAGGTGTATATAGGTGTGTATATATGTAGGGGTGTGTGTGCCTGTGTGTGTGTGCCTGTGTAGGTGTGTGTGTGTATGTAGGGTATGTGTGTAGGGGTGTGTGTGTAGGTGTGTGTATGTAGGGGGTGTGTGTAGGTGTGTGTGTAGGGGTGTGTGTATATGTAGGGCTGTGTGTAGGTGTGTGTGTAGGTGTGTATGTGTAGGGGTGTGTGTATGTAGGGGTGTGTGTATATGTAGGGCTGTGTGTAGGTGTGTGTGTATGTAGGGGTGTGTGTATGTAGGTGTGTGTGTAGGGGTGTGTGTATATGTAGGGCTGTGTGGTGTGTGTGTAGGTGTATGTAGGTGTGTGTGTAGGTGTGTGTATGTCGGGGTGTGTGTATGTAGGGGTGTGTGTGTATGTAGGGGTGTGTGTAGGTGTGTGTGTTTAGGTGTGTGTATGTAGGTGTGTATGTGTAGGGTTGTGTGTATGTAGGTGTGTGTGTAAGGGTGTGTGTATGTAGGGGTGTGTGTATATGTAGGGCTGTGTGTATGTAGGTGTGTGTGTAGGGGTGTGTGTATGTAGGGGTGTGTGTAGGTGTGTAGGGGGTGTGTGTAGGTGTGTGTGTAGGTGTGTGTGTACATGTAGGTGTGTGTGTGTAGGTGTGTGTGTGGGTGTGTGTATGTACGGGTGTGTGTATGTAGGGGTGTGTGTATATGTAGGGCTGTGTGGTGTGTGTAGGTGTATGTAGGTGTGTGTGTAGGTGTGTGTATGTAGGTGTGTGTACATGTAGGTGTGTACGTGTAGGTGTGTGTGTGTATGTAGGGGTGTGTATATGTAGGGCTGTGTGTAGGGGTGTGTGTATGTAGGGGTGTGTGTATATGTAGGGGGGGTGTGTAGGTGTGTAGGGGGTGTGTGTAGGTGTGTGTGTAGGGGTGTGTGTACATGTAGGTGTGTGTGGGTGTGTGTATGTAGGGGTGTGTGTAGGTGTGTAGGGGTGTGTGTAGGTGTGTAGGGGGTGTGTGTAGGTGTGTGTGTGTAGGGGTGTGTGTACATGTAGGTGTGTGTGGGTGTGTGTATGTAGGTGTGTATGTAGGGGTGTGTGTATATGAAGGGGTGTGTGTAGGTGTGTAGGGGGTGTGTGTAGGTGTGTGTACATGTAGGTGTGTGTGTAGGTGTGTGTGTGGGTGTGTGTATGTAGGGGTGTGTGTAGGGGTGTGTGTACATGTAGGTGTGTGTGTAGGTGTGTGTGTGGGTGTGTGTATGTAGGGGTGTGTGTAGGTGTGTAGGGGGTGTGTGTGTAGGGGTGTGTGTACATGTAGGTGTGTGTGTAGGTGTGTGTGTGGGTGTGTGTATGTAGGGGTGTGTGTAGGTGTGTAGGGGGTGTGTGTAGGTGTGTGTGTGTAGGGGTGTGTGTACATGTAGGTGTGTGTGTGCGTGTGGGTGGCGGGAGGGTGCTCCAGCCCTGAGTGCGATGATAAGAACGTGAGGAGGGGAGGGGGACAGCTGGAACCGTCTGAGCGGCGGGGGAGCCCGTGTGTGAAGCCGGCACCACGTTAGCGGAACCAGCTTCCGGAAGGGCCCTCCTGGGTGGAGCGTGAGTGTGAACGGTTTCCGCTTCCCCCGGAAGCTGGCGTCGTGCGGAAACTCTCCCGCCCGAGCGGAGCCCTGGGCCTCCGGGTGACTCTGGCTCGGTGTCAGGCGTCCTCATCCAATGCCTGCAGTTGCTCTTGCCCCCAGGTCTGGACCCGGGAGTGAGGGGTGGGCCTGGACGGCCCCTCTGCTCCCGTCAGCCCCCCACGCGAGCCCCTCCTGTGCCGGGGGCAGGGAGATGGGCCGGTGAGAGAGGTGACCGCATCCAGCCCTCCTTGGCCACCTGCACGGTCCCCACCGTGGCGGCTGCTTTGCTGCTGACTCCTCCCAGGGACCCCAAGTCCCCGTCGCTCTCGGGGGGCCCCCCTCTCATCTGAACTGCCTCGGAGGAGGGACGCATCCCACGCGGAGCACCCCTGCAGGCCTGTGACCCTAGACTTGCTCTCCCGCCCCCGCCCGGGCCTCAGGGCTCAGGAGGCCGTGATGAAGCAAGCAGGTGAACTGCACCCTGGAGCCTCCGACGGGGCGGCCACAGGCAGCGAAGAGCCCAGAAAAACAGGTCCCAGGCAGGCTCCGTGTCTACCGAAGGCTTCCTGGGTCATAGACGGCACCTTCCCGCCGTGCCCTCTTGTGGGAAAGGGGTGAGGGAGCCCTCTGGGGCTCCTTTTATTTATTTTTAATTTTTTTATTTTTTGAAATGGAGTTTTGCTTTTGTTGCCCAGGCTGGAGTGCAGTGGCGCAACCTGGGCTCACCGCAACCTCCGCCTCCCGGGTTCGAGGGATTCTCCTGCCTCAGCCTCCCGGTAGCTGGGATTACAGGTGCCTGCAACCACGCCCAGCTGATTTTTTGTATTTTTAGTAGAGACGGGGTTTCATCATGTTGGCCAGGCTGGTCTCAAACTCCTGACCTCAGGTGATCCACTCGCCTTGGCCTCCCAAAATGCTGGGGGTCACAGGCGTGAGCCACCGCACCCGGCCGTGAAATTCGTATTTTTAAACTTTGTATAAATGGTATTTTGCTGTCCGTGATATTCAGCAACCTGCTCTTCTCACCCCACAGTACCCTTCTGAGGTTAATCTGCATTGATAGACGCAGGTGTGGTTCATCAGGAATCTGTTGGCGTGAACTACGCGGTGGCGTCCCCCACCAGGCACCACAGGTGATTCATTCGTTTCCCTGAAAAGGCGCGTGGATGCTGTTTCTAGCTTCCGGTTATCCCCAGCGATGCTGCACCTGCGCCAGGACACACCCTAGGGTGGAGCCGCCGGGCATGGAGAAGGTGTGGTCTCAACCGCAGGAGGAACAGCCGGACAGCCTCCGAAGGGACGTGCCACTCGGCGCTCCTGCCGGGGGGAGAGGCACTGAGGCTCTCGGTCCTCACCAACACCCCCTTGTGCCACACTCAGGCCCGGCGGGTGGTGTGGTGGCCGCATCTCACGGAGGTCTCTGTCCACGTTGCCCCCATTGTGACCACAGCGGGTGCCTCTTCGTAGCGGCCACCGGCCGCCTCTTCTAGGACTCGCCGAAGGGTTTTCACGTCGCCGCTCCAACGGGGCTGTTCATCTCCCCTTGATCTGTGGGACTCCCCGTCCGTCTCGGGTATGAACCCTTTGTTGGTGATAGGGGTTGCAGATATTCCCTCTGTATCAGTGGCTTGCCTTGCGTTGTTTATGGTGTGCTTTTGTCATGCAGACATTTCTAATTTTGCTCTGTCTGGACTTGGCAATCTTTCTGTTCGTGATTTGTGCTTTTGGTGTTTATGTACAAATTATTTCCCGGTCCAGAGAGCATAAAAAACTTTGCTTTGTGCGCTGAGGTCTCTAGTCCATCTCACAGGAATTTGTGGCGGGTTGGGGCAGAGGCTTCGCTTAGCGTTTTCCATCAGGTGAGCCCATTTCCCCAGATTGACTGCACAGCCCGTGCTCCGCGGGGTCCCACGCTGGCCTCTCTGAGAGGCTGTGTTGCTAGACCTCCGTCTACTCAAAGCTTCCGGGTGATGAATGGGGCGATTTGAGTTTCTGGAAGCCAAGGGGAGGGGCCCAGGATTGCAGGACCAGAGAGAGGTGAGGAGGGCCTGGGGTGACAGGTGGCTGCCCCATGCATAGGTGGCCAGATCCCGGGGAAGGGGTGGCAGGTGGGGAACTCCTGGGGGGTGCAGTGGGAATAATACAACAAACCAAGACTCGAGACCAGCCTGGGCAGCACGGCGAGGCCTGTCTCTACTAAAAATACAAGCATTAGCCTGGTGTGGTGATGCAAGCCTGTCATCCCAGCGCTTTGGGAGGCCAAGGTGGGGGAGGGGGGTCACCTGAGGTCAGCCTGGGCAACAGGGTGGAACTCTGTCTTTACTAAAAATTCAAAAATTAACTGGGCATGGTGGCGGGTGCCTGTAATCCCAGCACTTGGGGAGGCTGAAGTGGGAGGATCACTTAAGGTCAGGAATTCGAGACCAGCCTGGCCAACACGGTAGAACCCTGTCTCTACTAAAAATACAAGAATTAGCAGGGTGCAGTGGCTGATGCCTGTAATCCCAGCACCTTGGGAGGCCGAGGCGGGCTGATCACCTGAGCTCAGGAGTTCAAGACCAGCCTGGCCAACATGGTGAGACCCCGTCTCTACTGAAAATATAAAATTAGCTGGGCGTGGTAGCAGGCACCTGTAGTCTCAGCTACTCAGGAGGCCGAGGCATGAGAATCATTTGAACCCAGGAGGCGGAGGTTACAGTGAGCCAAGATCACACCGCTGCACTCTAGCTGGGGTGACAGAGCAAGATTCTGTATCAAAACAAAAACAAATGAAGAAAGGAGACATTCCAAAGGGAAGGACAGCATTCAGGTTCTGTTTTTGGGGTTCTGTGATGATATAAACATCCTTCATTCCCTCAAAAGCTTCCTGTAAGTCTACTGCGTACACAAAGGCCTTGTTTGAGGGTGGGTCTTCAAGGCGGGCAAGCACAGGGCCTCACGTTGGGGCGCCCAGCTCCCTGCCAGCCCAGCCTATCTGATCCCTGAGACCTCTCTGCCCTCAGGTTCCCCCCACCCCACCCAGGACATGAGATGTGTGAAGTAAGGTAGGGGAGGTGGGGGAGTGGGGTGGAGGCAGTGGGCTTGTGTCATCAAAGTCAGCCCAGGTTCACCATCTACCTGCTATGCCAGCCAGGGTCACAGAGGGGCTCAGGCTTGCTCAAGGCCACGTGGCAAGTTAGAAGAGTGAGAAGCAGTCCTGGCGAGGCGACTCACACCTATAATCTCACTGCTTTGGGGGCCCAAGGCAAGAGGATCCCATGATCCCAGGAGGTTGAGACCAGCCTGGGCAACATAGCAAGACTCTATCTCTGTAAAATTTGTTTAAAAAATTAGCCGGGGGGGCTGGGCGCGGTGGCTCACACCTGTAATCCCAGCACTCTGGGAGGCTGAGGTGGGCGGATCACAAGGTCAGGAGATCGAGACCATCCTGGCTAACACGGTGAAACCACATCTCTACTAAAAAAAAAATACAAAAAAATTAGCTGGGCATGGTGGCAGGCACCTGTAGTCCCAGCTACTCGGGAGGCTGAGGCAGGAAAATGGCATGAACCTGGGAGGCGGAGC
Organism: Pongo abelii; assembly: GCF_028885655.2. NCBI lineage: Eukaryota > Metazoa > Chordata > Mammalia > Primates > Hominidae > Pongo > Pongo abelii. The sequence goes on from NC_071991.2 coordinate 1,651,534, forward strand.
TTGCAGTGAGCCGAGGTCACGCCACTGCACTCCAGCCTGGGTGACAGAGCGAAACTCCGTCTCAAAAAAAAAAAAAAAAAAAAAATTATCTGGGGGTCGGCAGCCCCAGCACTCTGGGAGGCCGAAGCAGGAGGATCACTTGTCAGAATTTCGAGACCAGCCTGGCCACGATGGTGAAACCTACGTCTCTACTAAAAATACAAAAATTAGCCAGGCATGCTGGTGTGAGCCTGTAATCCCAGCTACTGGAGGCAGGAGAATCACTTGAACCCGGGAGGCAGATGTTGCAGTGAGCTGAGATCACGCCACTGCACTCCAATCTGGGTGACAAAGCCAGACCCTGTCTAAAAAAAAAAAAAAAAAAAAAAAAAGCTGGGCATGGTGGCGCACACCTGTAATCTCAGTTACTCAGGAGACTGAGGCAGGAGAATTGCTTGAACCTGGGAGGTGGTGGGTGCAGTGAGCCAAGATCACGCCACTGTACTGCAGCCTGGGCGACAGAGCCAGACTCCATCTCAAAAAAAAAAAAAAAAAAAAAATTAGCTGTGTATGGTGGCATGCACCTGTAGTCCCAGCTACTCAGGAGGCTGAGACGGGAGGATCACTTGAGCCCAGGAGGTCGAAGCTGCAGTAAGCTATGATCACACCACTGCACTCCAGCCTGGGTGACAGAGAGAAACACTCAAAAAAGACAAAAGAAGAGCAAGGAGCAGACCCCAGACTCTGTGCTCCCAGAGGCAGCCCTGCCTGTGCAGGACAGCAGCCACGGCTGAGGGCGGGGACACCTGGAGATGCCCAGTGATGCTGCCCCGGCGTCTTCTCTGCCCAGCCCTCCTCACTCAGCCCCCGGGCTCCAGGTCCTCATACCACAGGGACATGGGGTCCAATGCGGATGCTCAGGTAGGAGTTAGAGGTTTGGGTCCCAGGGAAGTGGAAGCACTGGAGCCATCCTCAGGAAAGCAGGGGTAGCTGGGCATCTGGGGGCCTGGGTGGGCTGGGAGGTATATTCGTTTGCGAGCAGGGCTGTAACAGGTGTCACAGAGCAGAGGGTTCAACAACAGGTGATTATTTCTCACCGTGCCGGAGGCTGGAGTCCAAGATGAAGGTGTCCTCAGGGCAGGCTCCTCCTGAGGCCTCGCTCCTGGGCTTGCAGACGCCGTCTCCCCCATGTCCTCATGGGGTCAGCCCTGTGTGTCCTGATCCCCTCTTCTTAGAAGGATACCAGTTGGGATTGGATTAAGGCCCACTCCTGTGACCTCATCTCATCTTAATCACCTCTTTTCATTTGTTTTTTGTTTTTGAGATGGAGTCTCGCTCTGTCGCCCAGGCTGGAGTGCAGTGGCATGATCTCGGCTCACTGCAACCTCTGCCTCCCAGGTTCAAGCGATTCTCTTGCCTCAGCCTCCCTAGTAGCTAGGATTACAGGCATGCACCACCATGGCTGGCTAATGTTTGTATTTTTAGTAGAGATAGGGTTTCATCGAGGCCAGGCTGGTCTCGAACTCCTGACCTCGTGATCTGCCCACCTCAGCCCCCCAAAGTGCTGGGATTATAGGTGTGAGCCACCTCACTTGGCCTTAATCGCCTCTTTAAAGGCTGTGTCTCCAAACAGAGTCTCATTCTGAGGTTCTGGGGTCAAGTCTTCAGGGTATGAAGCTGGGAGAACACAACAGAGCCCCTAAAAGGGGGCAAAGGGAGGGAGGAATGTGAGGGGCAGTGGGACCTGGAGCCAGTGGGCCCAGCCCTTTCCACCTGCAAGGGGCCTGCGGGAGGTCGCACGAATGGGGTTGTGGGTATCACTGAAGACGGGTGTGTGCAGGTGTGACAACATGTGGGATATGGCACTGCCAGGACAGGGACCACACCCTGCCATTGGCAGGAAGCCCCAGGGACAGGTGACATTGAGAACCCACTCGCCTGCCCTCTATACGTCAGGAGCCCAGACCCAGCACTGCAGGGAGAAGGGAGGGAAGCTGAGGTGGACTGAGGCTGTTTCCATTGCCCTGGAGAGGCAGAGGCAGCCCACACCTTGGTTACAGAAATCAGGAGTCGCCCCTTCCCCCGCACCCCTCAGTTTGGGGCCTGAGCTGGCCCTGCAGTGTGCCTGTGTCTTGTTGCTTCTCTTGGGGTCCACACATCCCCCCAGAGTCTGGGGCAAAGTCACCAAGAAAGACCAGTCCCCTCCAAGCCAGAAACAGGAATGCCTGAAGCCACAGTATTTAGAGTTTCCTCGTCCAGGGACACCAACCAGCTCAGAGCTAGGGGCCGCACCTGTAGGAAGAAGAGGGGTCCGGGGAAGAGGAGGGATCCCTGACAGGCCAGCTCCCCGCTGCTCTCTCCCCCATGCCTTATCATTGGATCTGAAGCCTGAAAGCTGTGGTCTGGGAGGTGACATCGGTGGGGTCTTAGGCTTGAAGGCTCAGCTGTGGGTGTGGAGGGGGAAACAGCAGCCCCAGTGTCCAGCCCTTGGGTCCCTTCTCCTCCAGCTCCCTCCGGGAACGGGAGTCCTCCCGAGGCGGGATTAGGTGTGGGAGACGGGACCGGCGGCCCCTCTGAGGCTGGCTGAGCCCCCGGGCATGAGGCATCTGCTTCGGACTGTGAGAGGGTTCCACGCAGGTGTGTGGGGAGGGAGGGGCAGTGGAAAGGAAGGGGCCACTGATCGGGGTGAGCGTGGCGGGGTGCCCACCTTACACCTTCCCCCTCCCTCCATTCGGGACTTCACCTTCTCTGTGTTTTAAATTTGTGTTTATTTTCATTACTTTTAAAAGTAAAAAATAATTTTGTTTTCTGAGACAAGGTCTCTCTCGCTCTGTCACTCAGGCTGGAAGTACAGTGGCACGATCACGGCTCACTGCGGCCTCAACTGCCTGAGCTCACGTGATCCTCCTGCCTCAGCCTTCCAAGTAGCCGAGTAGGTGTGTGGCTAATTTTTAAATCTTTTGTAGAGATGTGGTCTGGCCGGGCCTGGTGGCTCATGCATGTAATCCCAGCACTTTGGGAGGCCGAGGCGGATGGATCACTTGAGGCCAGGAGTTCAAGACCAGCCTGGCCAATATGGTGAAACCCCATCTCTACTAAAAATACAAAGATTAGCTGGGCATGGTGGCAGGTGCCTGTAATCCCAGCTACTAGGGAGGCTGAGGTGGGGAGAATTGCTTGAACCCAGGAGGTGGAGGTTGCAGTGAGCCGAGGTCTCACCATTGTACTCCAGCCTGGGCAAGAGAGCGAGACTCCATCTCAAAACAAACAAACCCAGAGACATGGTCTTAGGCTGGTCTCAAACTGCTGGGCTCAAGCAATCTTTCCACCTTGGCCTCCTAAACTGCTGGGATTAGGAGCAGTTTAGGGAGCAGGAGCACTCAGGCATGAGCCACCAGCACCTGACCCTTTTTTTTTTTTGGTTGTAAAATTCACATAATGTAAAATTTACTGTTTTAGTCACTTCAAACTGACAATACAGTGGAATCAATTTCACTCACAATGTCGCACGACTACCACGCCCAGCTCTCCTTGGTTCCCAGGCATTTTCCCCACTTCGAAAGAAACCCCATTAAACAGTCACTCCTAAGCCCCCGGCCCTCAGGCCCCAGCAACTACCAATCAACTTTTGGTCTCTATGAATTTGCTTCTTCCAGACATGACATATTAGTGGAACCCTGTAATATGTGCTTTCTTTGTGTCTGGCTTATTTCACTTACATCCTAATGTCTTCAGAGTTGATCCATGTTGCAGTGTATATCGATACTTTATTCCTTTTTCATGGCTGTGTAATATTCCACGGCATGGAGAGACCACATTTTGTTTATCCATTCATCCATTAATGGACATTTGGGTTGTTTCCACTTTTTGACAAATGCAAATAATGCTGCTATGCACCTTTGTGTACAAGTTTTTGTGTGACACCTGCTTTCAGTTCTTTTAGGTCTGTACATAAGAGCGGAATTGTTGGGTTGTATTGTAATGTTTTGAGGAACTGCAAAACCGTTTTCCACAGTGGCTGTACCATGTTGCATTGGCACCAGCTTGTGTGAGGATTCCACTTTCTTCACACCCTCACCAACACCTGTTGCTTTCCTTTTTTTTTTTTTTTTTTTTTTTTGAGACGGAGTCTCACTCTTTCGCCCAGGCTGGAGTGCAGTGGCGCTATCTTGGCTCACTGCAAGCTCCGCCTCCTGGGTTCACGCCATTCTCCTGCCTCAGCCTCCCGAGTAGCTGGGACTACAGGCGCCTACCACCGCGCCCGGCTAATTTTTTGTATTTTTAGTAGAGACGGGGTTTCACCATGTTAGCCAGGATGGTCTTGATCTCCTGACCTCGTGATCCGCCTGCCTCGGCCTCTCAAAGTGCTGGGATTACAGGTGTGAGCCACTGTGCCCGGCCTGCTTTCCTTTTTAAAAAAAAAATTATGAGAAACCCGATGAGTGTGGCTTGGTCTCTCCCTGTGGTTTTGATTTGCATTTCCCTAATGATTAGCTATGAGCAGCTTTTCATGGGCTTGTTGGCCGTTTGTATGTGTTCTTTGAGGAAATGTCTTTTGAGATACTTTGCTCTCTCTTTTTTTTTTTTTTTTTTTTTTTTTTGAGACAGAGTCTCCCTCCGTCATCTAGGCTGGAGTGTAGCGGTGTGATCTTGGCTCACTGCAACCTCCACCTCCTGGGTTCAAGAATATTCTCCTGCCTCAGCCTTTTGAGTAGCTGGGACTACAGGCGCTAACCACCATGCCTGGGTAATTTTTGTATTTTTAGTAGAAATGGGGTTTCACCATATTGGCCAGGCTGCTCTCAAACTCCTGACCTTCTGATCTGCCCTCCTCAGCCTCCCAAAGTGTTGGGATTACAGGCCTGAGCCACCGCACTCGGCCTCTGCTCATTTTTAAGTTGAGTGGTTTGTCTTTTTGTTCTTGAGTTATAAGAGTTCTTTATATTATACTATACTATATAGCTCTTTATACAATATTTTGGAGAGTAGACCTCTTATCAGATATATGACCTATATGATTTGCAAATATTTTCTTCTACAAATGTTTGTGTGAGGCAGGGGTCCAGCTTCATTCTTTCAAATGTGGCTATCCAGCTGTCCCGGCATCATTTGTTGAAAAGACAATTCTTTCACCATTGAATGGCCTTGGCATCCTTGTCAAAAACCAGTTGTTCATAGACGTATGAATTTACTTATGGATTCTTACTGATCAATACATCTTCCTTTTTTTTTTTTTTTTTTTTTGAGATGGAGTCTTGCTCTGTTGCCCAGGCTGGAGTGCAGTGGCACAATCTTGGCTCACTGAAATCTCCACCTCCTGGGTTCAAGCGATTCTCCTGCCTCATCCTCCCAAGTAGCAGGGACTATAGGCACCCACCACCACACCCGGCTAATTTTTGTAGTTTTACTTTAATTTTGATTTTTTTTTTTTGAGATAGAGTCTAGATCTGTTGCCCAGGCTGGAGTGCAGTGGCATGATCTTGGCTCACTGCAACCTCTGCCTCCTGGGTTCCAGTGACTCTCCTGCCTCAGCCTCCCAAGTAGCTGGGACTACAGGTATGCGCTACCACGCCTGGCTAATTTTTGTATTTTTAGTAGAGAAGAAAGAAACTTTCAAACTATTTTCCAAAGTGGTTGTACAATTTTGTATTTCCATTAGGAGCGTCTAAGAGTTCCAGTTCCTGCAATCTTTACCAGCACTTAATATGGTCAGTCTTTTTAACTTTAGCCATTGTAATAGGTGTTCAGAGCTATCTTGTGGTTTTAATTTGAATTTTCCTAACGACTAGTGACATGGTATATCTTTTCAGGTGCTTACTTGCCATCTGTGTGTCTTTTTGGTGAAGTATCTGTTCAAATCTTTGGCCCATTTTAAAATTCACTTGTTTGTTTTCAGATCTATGGTTTGCAAATATTTTCTCACAGCCTGTGAGCTGTCCTTTCATTCTCCTTACAGTGAGTTTTAAAGAGCAGAAGGGGCTTGGCGTGGTGGCTCATGCCTGTAATCCCAGCACTTTGGGAGGCTGAGGTGGGCAGATCACTTGAGGTCAGCTTGGCTAACATAGTGAAACCCCATCTCTACAAAAAAAATTAGCTGGGCATGTTGGCAGGCATCTGTAGTCCCAGCTACTTGGGAGGCTAAGGTAGGAGAATCGCTTGAACCCAGGAGGTGGAGGTTGCATTGAGTGGAGATTGTGCCACTGCCCCCAGCCTCAGCAATAGAGCGAGGCTTTGTCTCAAAAAAATAAAATAAAATAGAATAAAGAGCAGAAGGTATTTAATTTTGATGATGTCCAGTTTATTAAGTTTTATTTGGATCACACTTGATGCCATGTCTAAAAAATCTTTACCTGTAAGAAAAGAGCACAAAGATGTTCTCCTATGTTTCCTTATGGAAGTTTTATAATTCTAGGTTTCACATTTAGGTCTGTGATCCATTTTGAGTTTACTTTTGTATGTAGTGTGAACTATGGACCAAAACTCCTTTTTTGCCTGAACAGATATCCAAACGTTCCAACCCATTTGATGAGAAGGCTCTCTTTTCTCCACTAAGTTGCCTTTGCATCTGTGTCAAAATTAGTTGTCCATGTATATGGGCATCTATTTCCAGACTCTTATTCTGTTTTATTGATCTATTTGTCTGTATTTATAGCAATGCCACACTGTTTTGATCACAATAGTTTTGTCATATGTCTTGAAATCAGGGAGTGTCAGTGCTCCAATATTGCTCTTTTCAATGTTGTTTTGGGTCTTATAGGTCCTTTGCATTCCATATGAATTTTACACTTGGCTTGTCAATTTCTGGAAAACAAATAAGAAAAGAAAAACCGACTGGGGATGGTGGCTCATGCCTGTAATCCCAGCACTTTGAGGGGCTAAGGTGGTTGGATCACCTGAGATCAGGAGTTCAAGATCAGCCTGGCCAACATGGTAAAACCCTGTTTCTACTAAAAATACAAAAAAATTCGCTGGGTATGGTGGCATGCACCTGTAATCCCAGTTACTTTGGGAGGCTGAGGCAGGAGAATCGCTTGAACCCAGTAGGTGGAGGTTGCAGTGAGTCAATATCGCGCCACTGCACTCCAGCCTGGGCGACAGAGCAAGACTCCATCTGAAAGGAAAAAAGAAGAGAAAAACCTGTCCCAGGCTTGCCCTCAGCCCCTGACAGCTGGCAGGTGTCATGGTTTATATTATTTTCTCTGCAGGCTAGTCTTCCCAGGAGCTTGCCTGCTTCTCCCTGGCATGGCTTCTCTGCCAGCCTGTCTGTCCACTCCCATCTGTCTGCCTTCACAGAGACACATGGCCTTGCCCATTACTCACAGAGTTTCTTGGGGCTGGAAATCATCACGTTTTTCTCTGCAGTCCACAAAGAGCTCAGCAGTGTTGGGTACATGGAAGGTTTTTCCTAAGGTTTTGATAATATTTCCAGACTAATTCTTTATGTAATGGAATAAAATCAGTATGCTAGTGGGGATGTCTAATGCTGTGAGTTCCCACTCACCCCATCCACCTATCATTCACTCATCCATTCATCTACTTGTCTACCCACCCATCCATCTATCCATCCACCCACCCATCTACTCATCCACACATCTACCCATTCACCCTTCCATCCATCCACCTGTCTATCCATTCATCCATCTATCCATACACTCATCCATCTCTCCATTCATCCACCATCTACCCATCCATCCCTCTACACTCTGTCCATTTAACCATCTACCATCCATCCATTTATCCCATCCACCCACCCATTCATCTATCCATCATCTACCCATTCACCCACCCATTCATCCATCCATCTACCCATCCACTCACCCAGTTCATCCATCCATCATTCACCCATTCATCCACCAATTCATCCATCCATCATCCACCAATCTACCCAACCATTCATCCATCTACCTATCCACCCATTCATTCATCCATCCATCATTCACCTATCCACCCACCCATTCATCCACCCACCTACTCATCCACCCATCCACCCACCCACCCACCCACTCATCCACCCATCCACCCACCCACTCATCCATCCATCATCCACCCATTCACCCGTCTACCCATCTACCCACCCATTCTTCCATCATTTACCCATCCACCGACGCATTCATCCATCCATCATCCACCCACCCATTCATCCATCCATCATCCACCCACCCATTCATGCATCCATCATCCACCCATCTACCCACCCATTCATCCATCCGTCTACCCATTCACCCACCCATTCATCCATCTACCTACTCATCCACTCACCCATTCATCCATCCACCTACTCATCCACTCACCCATTCATCCATCCACCTACTCATCCACCCACCCATTCATCCATTCACCTGCTCATCCACCCATCCATTCATCCATCCATCATTCACCCATACCTCCTTCTATCTTCTTCCACATACTCATCCCAATTTCTGATCAACAACTGTTTTGTACACTGGGCCACAGATGTGCCTTCCAAGACCTAAGTTTCCTTATCTTTAAATGAAAGAGTCGAATGAACCCATTTCCCAGGGCCCTTCACACCCTGGCATTCTTTGACTTCTGTGCAGGCACAACCTTCCGTAAGAAGGGCGAGGAGCTGGGCCATGTGAGAAGGCTTGATGCCCACTGACGTGGGGCACAGACCCAGATTTCACCACTGTTTCCCTTGCCCCTGTTTGAGCCAAGGCCACAGGAACTGAGATCCCATCTTACGGGCAAGCGTAGCAAACATCCCAGAGATGGCCCCTATTGGTTGCAGGTGGCTTAATTGGGCATCCAGAGGGTGTCCCTTATTGTCCCGTTCCAGTGGGAGCCACCTGATGACCTCTGCAGCCACGGAATCCACAGTACGCTGAAGAAGTAGTCATTGGGCACAGAGGGCTGAGAGCCGATCTAAAGGCAGGGCAGGGGCCTCCTCAGGGAAGCCTCAGGCTTGTCTTGCCCCAGGGAAGTGTCCAGGTCCATGATCTTACCACTGAAGCTGCAAGCCACAGATGTGGTCTTTGAGCTGACATCATCATCAGACCTAGGATCCTGCCCATATGTCCCCCACCTGACCTGTGCATACTCTGCCTGCACATTCTTTTTTTTTTTTTTTTTTTTTTTTTGAGACAAAGAGTCTCGCTCTGTCACCCAGGCTGGAGTGTAGTGGCATGATCTTGGCTCACTGCAACCTCTGCCTCCCAGGTTCAAGTGATTCTCGTGCCTCAGCCTCCCAAGTAGCTGGGATCACAGGTGCACGCCACCACGTCTGGCTAACTTTTTTTTTGTATTTTTAGTAGAGACAGGGTTTCACCATCTTGGCCAGGCTGGTCTTGAACTCTTGTCCTCATGATCCACCCACCTCGGCCTCCCAAAGTGCTGGGATTACAGGCGTGAGCCACTGCGCCCGGCCACCTGTGTACATTCTATAGCACCTGTGCACACCCCATCTCACCTGGGCACACTTTACCTCACCTGGGCATTTAGTTCATCCTCACCTGTGCACATCCTACCTTACCTGGGCATCTCACTTGTGGGCAGCTTCACCTGTGCACACCCTCATCTCACCCGGGCACACCCTTGCCTCACACTCTTACCTCACCTGTAAGTACCTCCACCTTACCTGTGCATACCCCTACCTCAGCTGGGCATACCCCACCTACCCTGTGCACACCCTACCTCACCTGTGCACACTCTTACCTCACCTGTAAGCACCCCCACCTCACCTGTACACACCAAGGCTGCTTACAATCCACACCTGTGTCCCCAGCCAGGCCTGAACATCAGTAGGGCTGCCGAGCAGTGAAGCTGACATCCAGGGATGGCCTTCCCAGGGTTGGGAGAGGCAGGACCCTGCAGGGGGGGCGTTGACCCCTTGTCTCTCCTGCCTCCCCCCACCATGGGGACCCTGAGCAGTCCTTGACTCCCTGGCAGTGCAGGGCCAGGTGAGACGGCACTGGCTAGGCCCCGGTGGAGGTTTTCACATCCACACTTCTCTCTGTTCTTCTGCTCTGTGGCTTCTGCCTCGGTGGGGAGGCGGACAGAGCTGAGTACAAAGAAATCAATGGACTTTCAGGATGAATTTTTAAAGACCAGCAGCAGTGGCACTATTCTAAAGCACAGAGGATTTCTTTTGCAAGGGCAGGGCTTTTTGAGAAAGGAAAAGGTTTTAAGTGAGAGCATGGACTTTACTGGCTTAAGTTGTAGAGTGGGGGAGGCTGCGGGGAGCCTCTTTCCTGTCTGAGAGAAGGCAAGTGTTGGCCCATTGAGGGGCAGGGAAGGGGCGCCCCAGTCCCTCACATAGCCACTGTCTGGGTGAAGCCACATGGGGGTGGCTGCTGGGAGACCCAGGGGAGCGGGGGGGACGTCAGTGTAGACCCGTGCTTGATACACTCCTTAGAAGTCTGGAGAAATACTCACACCAGCACAGGGGTGTCCACCAGGGGAGAGGAGCCCCAGCCATGGCTCCGGCAAGCCCGTGGGGGCAGTTCACATCCTGGTGGTCCCTGAGAGGTGGGCCAGGCTCCAGCAAGCAGGGGGTCTCGAAGTTAGCACAAAGAGTTCCCAAGGGGTGTTAGTGGACACGGAGGCCAGGGTTCCTGGACAGCTGGGCCAGACTGGCCACAGGACCCGTGGGAGCCTTACCTGGGCCCCATGTGGAGGCACAGGCAGGCAGATGGGGGAGGAGGGGGAGGGCAGAGGAATCAGGACAGAATGAGTGCTGGCCCTGAGGCTGAGACAGCTGGAAGGGGTGGGTGACCCTGAATGGGCTGGGGACAAGGGTGATTCCTGGGGAAGCAGAGAGTTCTTCCTGCAGAAGGGACTTGGTTCTGCAAACTCACTGCTCAGCTTCCACATGGCCCTTAACCCCTGCTCCTCTGCAGTAATCTTCCTTCTGTGGGATTTTTGGGTGCCCCCCACCACACCGACTCAGGACAGCCCTTTCCCATGAAGGTCACTGTGGTGGGGAGAACAGACAGCCCTGTTGCCCTCGGAGGCCACAGGTGAGTCCTTGTTACTGCTCTCCGAGGCTGGCTGGGAGGCCCTGAGCTCCCTGACATGCAGCCCCTGGTGGGGGACTTGGGGGGGCTGGCATTCATGCAGAGAGAGAGGCTGGGGTCTCACCATGCATCCCGTAATGCTGCCTGATGCTGTAGCATTTTCTGGACAAGAAAACAAGCCCTCCCAAACCTGGGCTTCTCCTGGGGGGAGCCACCTTTCACTGACAGTGGCACAGGGGTCTGGGTGGGCCCTCAGGCTCTCCCCTCATTCCTGCAATGATCTAGGCAGGCAGCACCCCCAACCATGCAGGGTGTCAGAGAGCAGAACCCTAGAGGCCCTTCTGTCCCCACCTTCCCCTGCAGCTGTGGACTGCTTGGTCTGAAGCCACTCCCATAGCTCTGTGTGTATCTCTCTGCCCAACTCCCAGATCTCCCTCTCCATCCCCGTGTCTCCCTCCAGGCCCCGCTCCCAGATCTCCCTCTCCATCCCCGTGTCTCCCTCCAGGCCCAGCTCCCAGATCTCCCTCTCCATCCCCGTGTCTCCCTCCAGGCCCAGCTCCCAGATCTCCCTCTCCATCCCCATGTCTGCCTCCAGGCCTTGTAGTGGGGCTGCTGGGTAGATGTGGCCAAGGCAGGATTTGGGAAGAATGGGTTGGGGGCAGCTGCCCTGGGGACCTTCTGCCGGTGCTCAAGGCTTTGCAGGAGCTTGTAGAAGTCCCTCCTTCCCGACTCTGTGGCTGTCCGTCTCCCTGGAGCACCCTAGGTTCCTGCCCTTCTGTGTCTTCCCTGTGTGCTTCAGCTGAGTGAGTGACACCCCCTCGACTCACTCCTCTCTCAGGCTCTGTCATGACTGATCTCTGAACACCATTGTGGGTCAGGTCATGGGAGCACAGGGATGGACTTGGGACTGGAAGTCCACTTTCAAGAGTGTGCATCCCATGGCTGGCAGGTGGGCACCAGTTGTCACTGAGAGCTCAGGCTGGGCTATGGGCCACTGTCCTCAGTTCCTCTCCATGTGTCCTCTCCATGGGCTGTTGGGCTTCCTCACATCATGGCGGCTGGGTTCCAAGAACGAACACCCTGAAGAAAGCAAGGCGGAGTGCAGGGCACTTAGAAGTCAAGTAGCATCCCCTTCGCCAAGCTCTATGGGACGAGGGTCTGCCCAGGGTCAAGGGGAAGGGATGGAGAGCCCAACGCTTGATGAGAGGAAAGTCAAGGCCACGTTGTGAGAAGAGACTGTTGAATGGGACATATCATTGCAGCTGTCTTTGGAAAAGACAATCTGCCACACATCCCCAGAGTGGGTTGGGTTATGCCAGCTCTCTGGGCTCTGCTGTGTGAGTGATGCACCCAGCCAGGGGCCCTCGCACCCATCTGGCAACCCCATATATGAGAACAGGGCCTACAGTGGCCCCAGCAGTCATGGGGACTCTGCAGCCAAGTCCCGTCACTTCCTAAGCAATCTCCTACCCAAAGCCTCCATGGCCCCTGTTTTCCACATGGAGGAATGAATTTAGCTTTACCCTGAGAGGACAAAATCTGGCAATGGTTTAAGAAAAGCTTTAAGTTTGACAAAGTGCTCTCTTACTTACAAATTTAGTTTATTTATTGTTATTTTATTTTGGTTCACAAAGCAAATGGGTATTAGTTATTTATTACTGCACAACAAATTACTCAGATTACCTCAAAATCTAGCAAATTAAAATAATAAACATGTATCATCTCCCATAATTTCTGGGGTAAATAATTAGGTAGTGGCTTAGCTGGGTGGTTCTGGCCCAAGGACTCTTATGAGGTTGCAGTCAGGAGCAGCTAGAGAAGGCTATGTTTATCTGAAGGCTTGACTGGGGCAGAAGTCTCCCTTCCAAGATGGCACCTGCACAGGGCTGTTGGCTGGAGGCCTCAGCTCTTCACCCTGTGGCCCTCTCCACAGGCTGCTTAGGTTTCCTTGTGCCCTGATGACTGGTTTCCCCAGTGTGAGCAATCTGTAGAGCAAGAAAGAAGTGCATTGTTTTTGTGGCCTAGTCTCAGAAGCCACACTCTGTTTCTCCCAGGATATCCTATTATTGCATAGGTCTGCCCTATTCAAAATGGGAAGAGACTGTACAAGGGCATAAACACCAGGAGGGGAGGATCCATCATTAGACGCCCTCTTAGAGGCTGGCTGTCCCAGTTTATGAAATGTTTCCTGGATTTTGAAGTACTTTGGAGTTTGCACAGAACTTTATTATCTACAACTGATTTTTTACATGAATTATCTCATTAACCCCTGAGATATTCCCTTATTTCCTTTGAAGGGACTGGGATTGGGCTTTGCGAGTCATCGTGCCCTTTGTTGTGCCTTTAGCTGGGTTTCCAGATTTTGTGGGGCCCAGGAAGTCATCCTGGAGGGGAGGCCCAGCTCCAGGCCCCAAAGATGAGGCCAGAGTGAAGAATGAAAGGGTCAGTGGGTCAATGCTGGGTCAGTGAGAAACAGAGCAGGCCAAGGACCTGAAAACACAGCAGAGTTCATCATGGAGGGTTGGGCCCAGGCTGAGGCATCCACCTGTGAGGCCAGGTCTCTGTGTGTCCCCTCAGAGTGTTTGTTTGCCAAACTCATGGTCACTAAGATTTTCCCCATGAAAATGCAAGCTACGGCTGGGTGCAGTGGCTCACGCCTGTAATCCCAGCACTTTGGGAGGCTGAGGCGGATGGATCACAAGGTCAGGAGATCAAGACCATCCTGGCTAACACAGTGAAACCCTGTCTCTACTAAAAATACAAAAACTTAGCTGGGTGTGGTGGCGGGCGCCTTTAGTCCCAGCTGCTTGGGAGGCTGAGGCAGGAGAATGGTGTGAACCCAGGAGGTAGAGCTTGCAGTGAGCCGAGATAGCGCCACTGCACTCCAGCCTGGGGGACAGAGCAAGACTCTGTCTCAAAAAAAAAAAAAAAAGAAAGAAAGAAAGAAAATGCAAGCTACAGACTGGGAGAAAATATTTGAAAACATTTACCTGACAAATGACTTGTATTTAAAATGCAAAGATGTTTTAAACTTAATAACGAGAGACTAACAACCAATTTTTAAAATGGGTTAAGTAGGGCCAGGCAAAGTGGCTCATGCCTGTAATTCCAGCACTTTGGGAGGCTGAGGTGGGAGGATCACTTGAGCCCAGGAGTTTGAGACCAGCCTGGCCAACATAGTGAGACCCTGTCTCTACAAAAAATATAAAAAATTAGCTGGGCATGGTGACGTGTGCCTATAGTCCCAGCTGCTTAGGAGGCTGAGGCAGGAGGATTGCTTGAGCCCAGGGGTTCAAGGCTGTGGTGAGCTGTGATTGCACCACTGCACTCCAGCCTGGGTCACAGAGGTCGACGCTGTCTCAAAAAAATAAATAAAATAAAATAAAATAGAGCCAAATATTTAAACAGACACTTCTCTAAAGAAGATACACAGATTTTCAGATAAGTCAGTTTAAGTGGGGAAAAAAAGACATGTAAGCACATGAAAAGACACTGAACATTATTAATCATTCAGGAATGAAAAATAAAACCACAGTGAGATACCACTTCACACCTACTAGAGTGGCCGAAATGAAGAAGACCGACCTCAGCAAGTGTTGATGAGGACATGGAGCACCTGGAACTCTATGCTGAGTGCTGATGCTGAGAATGCAAGATGGTGTGGCCACGCTGGGGAAGTCTGGCAGTTATTAGAGAGTTAAATATGCACCTACAATAAGAAGCAGCCACGCCACTCCCAGGCACCCACCCAAGAGAGATGAAATCATCTGTCCACACAGAGACTCAGATATAAGCATACCTGGCAGCTCTATTTGCATATGGCTAGAACACAAGTACCCACTTCTCTGGAGTGTTGGGAGGATTTATTAATTAATTTTTTGAATTTGAAAATAAAATAGAAGGTCAGGCGTGGTGACTCACACCTGTAATCCCAGCACTTTGGGAGGCCGAGGTGGATGGATCACTTGAGCCCAGAAGTTTGAGTCCAGCCTAGGAAAATAACATGGTGAAACCCCATCTCTACAAAAAATACAAAAATTTAGTGCTGAGTGAGGTGGTGCACATGTGTAGTCCCAGCTCTTGGGTGGCTGAGGCAGGAGGATTGCTTGAACTCAGGAGGCAGAGGTTGTGGTGAGCTGACGTCATGCCACTGCCCTCCAGTCTGGGCAACAGAGCAAGACCCTGTCTAAAATGCCCAGGCTGGTCTTGAACTCTTGGGCTCAAGCAATCCTCCAGCCTCAGGCCCCCAAAGTGCTGGGACTACAAGCATAAGCCCCTGTGCCCAGCTGGGAGGATAAATTTAGTTGGTGGATGTCACTTCTGTAGCACAGCATGGCAGGCAGGAAGGACTAAGCAACTGCGCCATTATTTTTATACCTCCCTGTGCTGCTTTCATCCCACTCAACAGATTCAGCTTGTAGATGGGGAAACTGAGACCAAGAGAGAGGCAGGGTATTTGCAGGAATTGGCCACCAGGTCAGAGTCCAAGCTGGACCCAGCAGCCAGGCCCTGGCCTGTGGACAGCATGTCCCCATTCCTTCCTCCACACTAGCAGAGCCAACACCCTGCTACTGAACCTCCCTCTCAGTTATGGGGGCGGCTGTCTCCAAGCTTCCCTCTTAGCTGGCCTAGGGCAGCATTAATTGGGCAGAACCGGGAGTGAATACTCCTCCTGGAGCCACCCAGCTAATAAGCTCACCATTAAAGTGTGATGGGAGCACCGCCGGAGAGCCCGTGCTGGGCTGGACTAATTTAATCCGAGCAGAGAGAGAGTCATGAGATGCCAGGCCCATCAGCCCTGACGGCGCTGAGAGGAGGGAGGGAGGGATGAGGCAGGGCTTTGAGCATCTGCTTTGAAAACCTGAGCCCTGAGTTTCCGAGTGAGGACAGGAAGGCAACAGCCTCGCTTCGGCTGTGGATAAAGGAGCCAGAGAGAGTCCTGGTCTTGCCTTATCCCAAAGCCACTGGGGCTGCAGGCTGGGGGAGGGTGATGGGCAGGGCTGGGGAGGGTCACGGGCAGGATTGGTGTCCTGGTGTGGGTGCCTCTTCACACAGGCTTCCTTGTTTTCTCATTTTTATTTTATATATGTTTTTAAGAAACAGGGCCTTATTCTGTTGCCCAGGCAGGAGTGCAGTGGCCAGTTCTAGCTCACTGCAGCCTCACCCTCGGGCTCAAGAGATCCTCCCGCTTCAGCTTCCCCAGTAGCTGGAACTACAGGTGCCAGCACACCCAGCTACTTTTCATATTTTTTGTAAAGATAGGTTCTCCCTATGTTGCCCAGGCTGGTCTCAAACTCCTGGGCTCAAGCGATCCTCCCACCTCGGCCTCCCAAAGTGCTGGGATGACAGGTGTGAGCCACCGCCACCACCTCCCACATCCAGTGCTTTGGATTATCTATTGCTATTTAACAAACCTTCCCAAACTCAGTTTCATAGAACAACAGTTCTTGATTCTGCTCAGGAATCCTCCATCTATGCAGGGCCGGGCAGGGAGGCCTTGTCTGCTCCTCTACACGGTGCAGGGCAGCTCAACGGGAACTGTAGGACCCTTATTCAAGATGGAGCACCTGTTTGACTGACAGTTTGGTGCCATCTTTGGGTCCCTCCCTGGGGCCCTGGCATCCTCAGAACAGACTATGTGGGTGCCCAGAGCAGGTGTCCCAAGACAGCCACCCAGGTGGGAATGGTATTGTCTTTTGTGACCTCGCTGGGGGATGTCGGTGGGGTCCCCAGGCTTTCTTCTGGGGGATCCAAGAGGTGCCCTGATATCCCTCAGCTGAGCCCTTCACCATCAGACCAGCCCAGCCCTGGACAAATTCTCCAAGTTAACAAGTTCAGGGCCTGATGATTAAGTAGACTCACAAAGTTGATGAAAAAATCGGGATATAAATAAATATTCCTGGAGATATTTCACCCCCTGCAGGCATGAACTTTGAATAATTGGAGAGAATTATGCTGAGGACTAATCAAAACTTTTTTTTCCTTTTGCTAATTACCTCTGGGTTTCATCAGTGTCAGAGTCTAATCAACTCCAGACATCTTAATTGACCCTTGGGAAATGTTAGAAATGGTGAGGGCTTTGGTGTCGTAGGGAAGGGGGGCTGGGAGCTGAGAGGAGCCGGGGGTCCTGGGTCCAGAGCCACCCTGGTCTGGGGTGGGGACTGTTACATGGGTGAGGGGGGGCCTGGCTCTCGGGAGGCCTCTGATCAAGACGGATGACGCCCTTGCCTGGGCCGCAGCTCAGCTTCCTCCTGGGCTCCCCGGCCGCACGGCTTCACTCTCATCATCGCCTGGGCCGGAGTTTATCCGGTGAGATAGATGAGGCCAGGAAGGGGTCTGGCACCCAGCAGGGCCCGGGGGAAGCTCCAGATTCTCAGCCAGGAGATTCCTTTTTTTCCTGAGACAGGGTCTCCAGTGCAGTGGTGCCATCACAGCTCACTGCAACCTCACCCTCCAGGGCTTGAGTGATCCTCCCATCTCAGCCTCCCGAGTGGCTGGGACTACAGGTGCGCCACCACACCCAGCTAAGTTTTGCATTTTTGGGGTAGAGAAAGGGTTTCTCCATGTCGTCCAGGCTGGTCTCTAACTCCTGGGCTGCAGTGATCTGCCCGCCTCAGCCTCCCAAAGTGCTGGAATTACTGGTGTGATCAGCCAGGGGCCTCTTGGTGTCTGCAAGTAGAAGGAGGGTTTGGTTTCTTCTCCTGATGGGAATCATTTGCATATGATACAAAATTCCTCTTCCAAAATGTAACTCCAACAAAGACAGGCCCTGCCGTGGAGACACTGGCGTTGGAAGCACCATTTCCTGCAGTGTCTCGGAAGGGGACGCTGTGGCACGTGGCAGTGGAGCCAGCGCGTTCCAGCCCTCTCTGAGCCCGGGGTGGCCCACCCCTCGGCCCCTTGCTGGGGTGGATTCCCCACCCCTGTTCTTGGGCATTTTGAAGGCTCAGGAAAGCCTTTGACCAAATTCAGAGACAAAACTCATTCGCCTGGAAATCCACCCCAATAACCTCTGCTCAGGAAGCCAAATGCCCAAACTAGACCTCTCAACTTCGAACATCCACAACCCCAGCCCCCACGCCCAGCAGCCTCAGGCCCCACGATGCCAGGAGCCACCACCAGCAGGCCCAGGCTGCCCCTTTCAGTGGGCAGCTGCACCCCCTACTGGGTCAGCCTCCCACCCCTGCAGCCTGGAGCTCCCTGGTCCACCCAGCCTTGCCCCAGGCCCATGCTGGCCTGTGCACCTGCGCTCCGCAGCTTCAGCGGGCCTGGCCTCCCCTCCACCTCCTCTCTTCCCAGCTGAGCTACTCTAGCCCTTCTCCAAGCTGGCTACCACCTCGCCTTTCTCCCCCAGCCCACCTCTCCCTCCATGCGCCACCTGCCCACTGGTCCCCCTCCACTCTCAGCCGAGCTCCTTACGGTGCCCACAAACCCCACCCAGACCTACACCTTCCCCAGTCTTCCCCTAACTAAGGTCATCAGACACAGAGCTGGGAGCCCTCGCTGCACCGCCTTTGGCCCCACAGAGGGTCCCCAGCTCCGTCCTCTCCCTGCCCTGTCTGTCCTCCTCACACTCAGGTGCCCTTCCTTGCTCAGAACGGCCAGCTGTTCCCCAGGGTCCCGAGCCGTCACCCTGCCTGACCCCGTCCCACGTGTGGCCTTCCATCTGTGCACCCAGCCAGGTCGCCCGGCCACAGGGTGTTGGCATTTGGTGTCCTTCAGCTGGGGTTCCGCACAGCCTCGCTCCTTCTCACCACCCAGGTCTCCGTTCAAAATCCCCCTCCTGGGAGAGGCAATTCCGGAACCCCGGGTTCAAGCACAGTGCTGCCCCCTTCTCCCGCCCCCCAGCTGTTTCCATCACATTGCCATGGTTGACTTTCTTCACTGTCTGAAATCCGTTTTTCCCTCCCCCTCTCCCTCCCTGATTTGCTAAAATGTCAGTTCCACGAGGCCAGGGTTCTTTGCTCCTTCCTGTTGATCCTGGTACGAGAGCCCCGGCCACACGGCAGGCTCACGGCAAGGCTGTCAGATGGAAGAAGCCGATTTCACCAGCTTCCCGGAGGGGCCAGGGGAGGGCCCTGCCCGAGCCTGGGTTCCGTTCTTTGGTCCTCCTGTGAGTGGCCTCACCAACCCTCTCCCAGCCTGTTTTCTCATCTGTGAAAGGGGGACAGCTTCCCACGGTGGAGGGAGGTGATGTGCTTTGTAAAACCCCAAGCCCCCCGAGGAGCCTGGATTTGGGGTGCTGCCCTGTCCCCCTGCTGTTCTCCCCAAATAGACCCCCTGCCCCAGCCAGAATGGCACCCGGAGCTCCAGCGTCAGCTGTGGACATGGTGGGGGCCCCGCTTCGTGCCGAGACCCAGCCCTCACTGCCCTTCTCAAGTCAGGCAGGAACAAGGGGGTGAGGGGACTTTCCCGGGCCATGCAGGAGTGAGAGGCCCCAGGTGGATCCCCAGCCCCAACCCTGGAAGAGCAGGCATGGCGAGGGGGGAACCCCAGACCGTGATACCCCCTCCTCTCCGCAGAAGCCCCTGTGGGACGGGCCCTGGGTGCGGCGTCTGCCCTAGCAGACCTGCCCCTGCCCCCACGCGGATACGGGCTTGCTGTGTGACTGTGGGTGTGGCCTTCTCCTCTCCGGCCTCAGTTTCCCTTCTCTCATCCCAAGGTTGCAGTCCATGGGCCCGGGAGCCCTTTTGGGACAGACGCTGTGGTGTGACTGCAGCTGAGCAGCCCCCTTGGCTAGGGCCACCAGAGGCAGCCCCCTGCCTCCAGACCAAGAACCCACCCACCCTTGCGGGTGCCCAGGCGCTGGCCCCTGGCCTGTGGGCCGGCCTGGCTGCCTTGGTCATGGCAGGAAGGATCCATCACTGCTGCCTGATGGATGATCTGAGCCTCCTCCTGCCCGCGCCCCGTGCTATTTCAGCTGCAGAACAATGTTTATCACTCGGCACAACAGCGACCCTCCCTGCCTGCCTGCCTTCCTCCCTCCCTCTCATGCTACGGACGCCCGGCAGACATCAGGAGGCTTTCCGGGGCTATTTTCATGATTTTAATTTTCTATTCCCCATCTCCTCTCTTCCCCCTGATTACATTTTGGGCTTTTTTGGGCTTCTGGAATGAGCATACATTTTCCTGGTGATATTTTTTAATAAAAACCATCATTTATGATTATTTTTCTTCCCCACTCGCTGTCAGCCTCCCCATTGGATTTCATATGAACACGGCTTCCCGCCTGCTTTGTCTCCGAGGGCCTCCCTCTGGCCCCAGGTCCCTCCTGTGTCCCTGCCCCAGCCAGCACTGCTGCCTTCTGCTGACCACGGCCGCCAGTCTTCTGGGCTTTTCTGTTCTGTCCTTCAGATGAGTCTCGCCTGCACACTTTTCCTTCCTTCCTTCCTTCCTTCCTTCCTTCCTTCCTTCCTTCCTTCCTTCCTCCCTCCCTCCCTCCCTCCCTCCCTCCCTCCCTCCCTCCCTCCCTCCCTCCTTTCATCAGAGTCTCACTCTGTCATCCAGGCTGGGGTACAGTGGCACAATCAGAGCTCACTGCAGCCTTGAACTCCCAGGCTCAAGTGATCCTCCCACCTCAGCCTCCTGAGTAGGTGGGACTACAGGTGCACGCTGCCACACCTGGCTAACTTTTTGAAGAATTTTTTGTAGAGATGGGGTCTTGCTACATTGCCCGGGCTGGTCTTAAATCACTGGGCTCAAGCAATCTGCCCTCCTCGCCTCCCAAAGCACGGGGACTATAGGCGCATACCACTGTGCCCTGCACGCCTTTCTTGGTTGCACAGAAGGGGCTGGGGACTCAGAGGGAATGGGACTGCCCTGCAGGCCACAGGGTGCAGCACCCTGTGCCCCTCCCCCAGCCCCAGGCCTGTGGGTTCTGCAAAGCTCCTCACGAGCCAACAGGCTGCCAAGATCATCAAGGAGAGTGGTTTCCAAAAAGACCCCCGTCCTCAAACGCCACCTAAACTGTCGACATTACTCAATGAAACAGAAGCTGGCCCACCACCCTCTACAGCGAGACTTGGGCAGGTCCTTTCATCTCAGTTTCCCTGTCTTTATTTGTTTATTGGAGGCGGGGTCTCACTCTGTTGCCCAGGCTGGAGTACAGTGTTGCAGTCACAGCTCACTGCAGCCTTGACCTCCTGGGCTCAAGCGATCCTCCCACCCCAGCCCCTCAAAGTGCTGGGACTGCAGGCGTGAGCCACTACACCAGGCATCCCCATCTATAAATAGAAACTAACTTCAGGTTATGATCCTTCATTCATTCAGCAAACACTGAGGGCCTACTATGTGCCACACACCCGTCTCAGGGCAGGAACCAGCTCAGATGTAACTCTACCTACCTGCACGCCGGAATCCGTCCACACAGTCTGGGCATGGTGGCCCACACCTGTAATCCCAGCACTTTGGGAGGGCGAGGCGGGCAGATCACCTGAGGTCAGGAGTTCCAAACCAGCCTGGCCAACATGGTGAAACTCCGTCTCTACTAAAAATACAAAAATTATCCGGACATGGTGGTGCACACCTGTAATCCCAGCTACTTGGGAGGCTGAGTCAGGAGAATCGCTTGAACCTGGAAGTCGGAGATGGCAGTGAGCCGAGATCACGCCACTGCACTTCAGCCTGGGCAACAGAGTAAAACTCTGTCCAAAAAAAAAAAAAAAAAATCCGTCCCCAGGCTTACAGAAGCTTACGGAAGCTTATGGAATGGAGCCCTGGGCTTCTCCATGAAGTTGCTGTGTGACCTAGGGCAAGGCACTGCCGTCTCTGAGCCATCCTTGCTTTCTATCTCTGTGAAAGGAAAAGGCCTGGACGTGGAGCTGCCCTGCCTCTGACTGGATATCCCTTCCCCACCCAGCCCCAGAGGGTCTTGTGATCCAAGCAGTTGCAACCTTGCTGGGCTCCTGCGGCTCCCGCCAGCGGACCCAAGAAAAGCCAGGCCTGTTTGAGGTCCAGGTGTGGTGACCCCAGGTTACCCAGGGTGCTGGAGCCCTTTTCCGTGGCAGGGAGAGGCCACGTGCTCCTTCCTGCTCTAGTCCCACCCTCACTGGCCCCTGGTTCCCGCCTGTTTAAGGAGATCCTGAGGGGGCTGCTGGGAGGACTGGTTTCAATGCTCAGGGCCTCCGCCTGGACTCTGGCCTGCGGGCTTGAGGAGGGAGAGGCCTGTCCTCCCTCACTGCTGCTTCTCCCTTATCAGTAGTAGGAGAGGTTACTATGAATATTCATATGGCTCACATGAATATTTATGAGAACACTGCACCCGTTCCATCTTCTCGCCCTTGGGTACCTCCATAGCTTGGTAACTCACCTCACCCATGGGTCTCTGTTGACCCTTGTACTCGAGCCAGTGAGGCGGGTTTCCCTCCACTGACAGAGGTCTGCCTGGCAGCCCCAGGGCTCCCTCGTCCCAGGACACCCCTGGGTGGGAATCGTCCCTGGCCCAGGGCTTGGCAGGTGTAGGCCCTGTCTCAGGTCTGACCCCAACTCCTGTGTAAGGGGGAGCCCCTCTCCCGGCCTCAGTTTCCCTTCTGACCTCCACAGGCCCTTTTGGCCCTGAAAGTGTTTGGCCAGGCTGATGGGCTCTGGGAAGAGCACATCCTCTCTGATTCCTCTTTCCAATGCTCCGTTGTGCGGGAACAAAGCCGAGAGGCTCTGGTTCCCCAGGGGTGTGCCAGGCCAAGACTTCGGGTTACCCAGGACGGGGAACCAGAGAGTCCTTCGGTCAGGTGTCCCCGCTGGCCTCCCGGCCCACAGCCAGGGGCTGCTTGGTCAGCCGTTCCCTGGCACAGGCCAAACCGAGGTGAGCTGGGAGCACTCAGGGCAGGCAGGGGGCAGTGGCTGCATGCATGGCAGGGGGAGCGCTCAGACCCCGAAGCTCAAGGGTGGAGGGTGAGTGGGACCTCCGTGCCCCGGGACATGCTGTCCGTAGGAAGTCAGTCTCCACTGCTCCTGGTGGCACGTTCTTGGACAGGTCACGCTTCTCTGTGCCTCGGCGTTGCTCTCTGCCGTGCCTTCCCCAGGTGTGTTCAAGGCTGGGCCACCCTTGGCAAATGTGGATGCTCTGTGTAGGGGACCCCCCACTCTGAGGGCATTTGGTCATTCGTCCAGAGTAGACCCAGCTGGGGGAGCAGTGACACCACCATGGAGCCCAAAGCTTTGAGACTGCAGGGAGGCCAGGCCCTGCCTCTGCCCCAGAATGGCTCCAGATTATGTAGACCACGAGGGGCCTTCCTCCACCCCGGGGGAGCAAGACATCCCTCCTGCCCTCTGCTGATCCTTTTTTTTTTTTGAGACAAGAGTCTTGCACTGTTGCCCAGGCTGGAGTGCAATGGTGCCATCCCAGCTCACTGCAGCCTCTGCCTCCCAGGTTCAAGCGATTCCCCTGCCTAAGCCTCCCAAGTAGCTGGGACCACAGGTGCCTGCTACCACACCAGGCTAATTTGTGTATTTTTTAGTAGAGATGGGGTTTCACCAGGTTGGCCAGGCTGGTCTCGAACTCCTGACCTCAGGTGATCCATCTACCTCAGCTGCTTAAAGTGCTGGGATTTCAGGCATGAGCCACCGCACCTGGCCCCCCCCTTTTTTTTTTAAGCTGGGACTACAGGTGCATGCCACCATGCCCAGTTAATTTTATATCTTTTTATAGAGGCAGTGTCTCGCCGTGTGCCCAGGCTGCCCTCAAACTCCTGGGCTCAAGCGATGGCCTCCTAAAGCACTGGATGACAGGCATGAGCCACCACGCCGGGCCTCTCTGCATATCCGATTCTCACTGGGCCTGTGAGCCGTGGGCATGCTGGGTGCCCCTCCCTTCCTGGGTGCCCAGTCTCCCCTCCCCAGGGGATGGACCCTCCTCCAGGGAAGCCAGGGGCCCTTCATCAGGGATCCATAGACCGGCTGCAATTGTCAAGGAGTGTAAGCCCTGCCCAGCGCCTTCCAGAGAGTTCCAAGGGACCCCTGGGGTCGTCTTCTCCCGAGGTCTCCTCTCCACTGAAGCATGACTATGATCTGGGAGCCTGACTGAGTCTCTGGATTCTGGGGGCCATGGTGTGAGATCTGATTCCTCCCTTCCAAGTTAGCAAATTAGAGGCTCTGGGAAGTCCTGATCTCTCCACCCGAGCTTCCCAAACAGACGCTGGCCCCTCTCCTTGGGTGCTTGGCTCTGACCTTAGCAGTGGAGGTTCAGAGCACTCTGGCACTCGCCCAAGGTCACAGAGCCAGCGAGTGGGGCTCCAGCAGGGGTCCGGGCCCACCTCACTCACAGCCTGAGCTTACAGCCACCATGCGGGGTGGAGGACGCATGGCGGTCCCTCGCGCCGGGGCTTTCCGCACGGGCTGACCCCACTGAGCTTCGTAGCTGGGGCCCAGCCTGCTGGTGGCGTTTGTGTCCAACCTCGTCTTCCCATGAGACCGACACGGCCACCGCCAACATCTGCTAGGACAATGACAGAGGAATGCCTAATGAGGGCCCGGCGTGGCCCCGCCACGGAGCGCAGGCTGGGACAGATGGTCTATCATTACCCATTTTTATTAATTACCGCTCCCGGTGCTGCCATTGGCTCCAACGGCTCAGGCACGTTGGACGCGCCGTGGCTGCAGCTATTCTGGAAGGAAGAAACGGCCCTTCATTTAGCACAGCATGCCTTTCCTCCCAGCTTCCTCAGAGGCCACAGGCATTTTTGGCTCAGTGAGGTCCCTGGGGAACTAGGCTGTGCGGAGGGAGGAGTGTGCAGCTGCCACCTGACTGAGGAGAAGGGGTGGAGGGGCTGGTGCGGGGAGAGGCAGAGAGCCCCTGTGACTCCAGCCTGGAGTGAGGCCCTGCGGGGAGACCCAGGACCCCATCTGCATCCCCCAGGCTTGGGCCGTTGGCCTCAGGGAAACTTGGGGCCCACAGACCCCGCTGCTGCCACGGAGTTTGTGCCTTACCTGGGTTTGTGCTCGTGGTCGTTGATCTGGGTTGCGGGCCGCAGCCTCGCTTCTGTTTATAGACACTCGGGGTCCCTGCCCAATCTGCCCCAGGGGCTTCCTGAGGCTCTGGGGTCCCACAGACCTGGGTCAGAAGCCCCACATGGGCTCCAGCTTGCAGGGGTGCTGGGTGAGTCCCTCCCTGCCTGTGGGCTTTGCACTCCTGCCTGCAGAATGGGGGTGCAGAAGCACCTCCTCATCAAATGCTCAGGTGGCTTGAGTGAGCCGATGCCCAGGGCCTGCTCGCCTTGGGGGATGCCCAGGACACCCATGCTGCCATCCAAGTTTGGCTTTGGGCAACTTCCCAGCTGCCTGCAGCTCTGTGTCCTCTCCAAGAGGCGGTCATGTTCTGCCTGCCCTCCAAAACGAAGGGGATGGAAATGCGTTGGGGTGAGAAGGACCTACCCGGTCAGATCGTCCTGGCTGGGCAAGGACCAGGGCTGAGGGCTGGGGCGCCCTGCGAGGTGCCGTGTCTCCCTGCCTGCCAGGACGCCGAGTTCCCCACTGACCGGCCTTGGTATGGGCCCGTTAGCCTGGGAGATAATGGGACGTGAAGCACGAGGTTTCTAGTCAATACAGAGGAGCCGGGAGGCTTTTTATATCTTGTTCTGTCACCCTGGCCAGGCGTTTTATCTGCTGCCTGCTTGACAGCCTGTCACAGAGCCAGGCCCTGCCGAAGTCCCAGCCCAGCCTGTCCCGGGGACGGGGGTGACGGGGGGGCTGCCTGCGGAGCGGAGCCAGCAGAGCCCTGAGTAGCGCCTGCAAGAGGAGCTCCCGTTGCGGGACTAAGTGAGCCCTTGGCCCAGCTCCGCAGCAGGCTGCGCCCCCAGAGCCCCCAGCGTGGAGTCAGGAAGGCCCCATCTGTGTGTCTGCTCCGGCCGCAGTAACACACCCCACAGACCGGGCAGCTTACACTACAGGAATTTAGCATCTCACATTCTGGAGGCTGGAAGTCAGATCAAGGTATGGGCAGGGCTGGCTTCTCCCGAATCCTCAGCCCATGGCTTGCAGATGGCAGCATCTCCCTGTGTCCTCACGGGGCCGTCCCTCTGTGCATGGCTGTGTCCTGATCTCCTCTTCTTACAAGGACACCCGTCTGATTGGATTAGGACCCACCCGTATGATCTCATCTGGTCTTAGTCACGTCTTCAAAGGCCCTGTCTCCAAACACAGCCCCATTCTGAGGTCCTGGCTTCAGCATTTGAGCTTCGGGGGCACCATGCAGCCCATAACACCCCCCTCTTCCTGGCACCCCCTGACCCTTTCCGAGTGACTCAGGGCAGACCCTTCCCCTCCCAGCCTCCATGACCTTCAAGGACGGTGTGAAGATGGGCCGGGATCATCAGGGTCATTTTTGTGCCAGCTTGAAGTGCTGCACTTACGGGAGCCTGCGGGTGACGGGAAGGGTGGAGAAGGGGCCAGGCCCCACAGAATGTCTGCGGCATGGACGCTGGAGCCCGACGCCTGTGCCTGGACCCCAGCCCTGCCACATACGGGCCATGTGACCATCAGTAAGTTATATGACCTCCCTGGATCTCACGTCCTCATTTGGCAAACAGAGATAGTCGTGATCCCTCCCTCAGGGCCGGTGAACGGAAAGAATGAACGAACATGAGTAAGGTGTGCCTGGTGAGCGCTGTCTGGGCTGAAGGAGGAGTTTGAGAAGGCAGCTTTATGAAGGGAGGTGGCCAGGCACGGTGGCTCACGCCTGTAATCCCAGCACTCTGGGAGGCCGAGGTGGGTGGACCACTCGAGGTCAGGAGTTCGAGACCATCCTGGCCAAAATGATGAAACCCTGTCTCTACTAAAAATACAAAAATTAGCCGGGCATGGTGGTGCATACCTGTAATCCCAGCTATTCAGGAGGCTGAGGCACAAAAAGTGGAGGTTGTAGTGAGCCGAGATCGCACCACTGCACTCCAGCCTGGGCGACAGAGTGAGTGAGACCCCTTCTCACAAAAAGAGAAAAAAAAAGGGAGGTTATTTGGGGTGGAGTCGGCCTCAAACCCTGGGGAAACATCTGTGCTTAGTTCCATGGGCAGCTTTGGGGATTTGCTCCACAGGGACTACCAAGAGATCAGTGTCCTCAGGGCGACGCCAGTGGCTGGGTGACCAGGAAAGGTAGAGGTGAGATGGGGCCTTTGCTGAGATCCTGTGGAGGTGATGAGGTTGGAGGAGGGGCCATGTGGAGGAGACCAGCCAAGAGCAAGGAGGGGACAGCCTCAGGGACCACACTGTCTAGTGCAGTGAGGGGCGCTTATCCCTCCCCAGCACAGAGCCTGGTGAGTAAATTTAGGTGCACAAGGCCAGCAGCTGCCACAGCTGGGCAGTAGTGAGCTCCCTGGCGTTGGAGGAAATCAAGCACATCCTGATGCTCACTTAGTGGGGAGACTTGACTGGGAGAAGCAGGAAGACCAGCATCATGGAGGTGTAGATTTTATTATCAAAAGCAGTGGGGGGAGTTTTGAGTCCCTGGGAAGAAGCATTGGAGGAGATGGCTTTTGGGGTCCAGGGATGGATCCCCAATAGCTGCCTCATTTTCTGCATGAATTCGTGCTTTGACGGAGGCCCAGGGGCCGGGCAGCACCGCAAGTCAGGCTGTGGGCTCAGGGTCCCCACACCCACAGCCCTGGAGGAAGTGATTTCTCTGGAGTCAGCTTCTGGTGGGATCTGAGGTTTGCAGCCGTCGATCTGGCCTCAGAGCTGAAGCTCTGCCCTGCAGAGGCACCGCATGCCCACTGAGGGGGGGCTTTCAGGGCCAGCGTGCCCCGAACCAGGCAGATGTGGCTGGTTATGAGTGAAGGCCACTGTCATTTACTGCCTCTGACCCTAGGGATCAGGCCAGAACCAGGGAGCTCCTGCCAAGGAGACGGACATGGAGGTGCCGGCTCCCCTCCCGGAGGAAGCCTCATCAATCCACGCTGCCGCAGAGCCCCGCCGAGCTCCTACTTAGGCCTGGTTGTCCGTCACGATGGGGGCTTGGAGCAAGTGGCCTTCCCATGGGAGACTCAGGGGAAGGCCTGCTGCAGGAGAAGAGGAACTGAAGTAGGGGCCGGGGCTGGGCCAGTCCATTTGGCAAGGACACGGCTTGCAGGGGGTGCTGGGACCTTGGCCTTTTGCCAAAGCACCCCGCTCCCTGGAGCCACCTGCCCACCCCTCCCCCAGGCTGGTTCGGCCCCAGCCACATAGGTCCAAAGTCCTGTGCCGCCGGAGTGGAGTCCAATAAGCCCCTCCTGGCAAGGGGCTCCCCACCAAGGCACTCCACGATGATGGCTCAGGCAATGGGCCCACGGACGGGTGCCTGAACAAGCCCAGGACGCTTAAGCTGAGGCTGAAGGACAGAGGCGTGGGAGAAGCCAGCCAAGGCTCGGGAGGGCACCCCAGGCGGAGGCACCAGCATGAGTAAGGCCCGGAGGGGAGCGCTAGATACAGCCCTGGGTCCTCAGGCCAAGGATGGGGACTTTTTCTGAGAACATGAGGGTTTGCAGATTGGAATGTTGGAAGGCTGGACTCCAGTCACAGCCCAAGGAAGGCTTGATTGGAGCAGGCAGGAATGGAGGCCCAGAGAATCTTGCACGGTGAAGCGGGCGGAGCCAGGCAGCTGCCACCCCAGGCACAAACGGGCACACCTCCTCCCCCTCCCATGTTCGCTGGACCTGCCCCAGGCTGCTCCGAGCGGTGACCAGGCCCCTGGGGAGGGGCCGAAATCTGGAGGCGGTCATGGTGTTCCCAGAGAACATGGTGGGGTAGGGACTTATGCTCAGCGAACTCACGTTTCTAAATGCCAAATCTACTCTAAACTCCAAAGGGGGTTGGAGCTGTTGTCTCTGCAGAAGGGCAGATCAGGGAACTATTTGGGGGTGGGGGGGCAGAACCTAGAGGCCAACTCATTGTCTAGGTTGAGTCAGGAACCCTGGGGTAGGCCCAGCTTTAGGAGGACAGAGGATCTTAGGGTGGCAGGAGAAGGGAGGGTCACCTGCATCAAGGGGTAAGGCCAACCCATGTAGCCTCAGAGAACTGGGACGGGGACTTGGAACCTGAGGTCTGCCCCGAGCAGGAGGCCCTGGGCAACTGCAGTCTTGCCCTTGGGTGGGGGAGGCCCTGCCCGAAAGACGGGGTGGGGAGAGTGAGGGGAGCGCCCCCATCAGGGGTCGGACTTTTCCCTGAAACTTGACTCTTGATGCTTTTGTAAGTGATTAAAAATCCCCCTAACCAACAATACTCATGTCAAACAACGCCTCCTCCAGGAAGCCACCCTGGGTTGCCTGGGATGGAGATCAGCTCCCTCTTGGTATTTGTGGCACCAGCTTGCTGTGGGGAATATTAGTGCACAGGCTGGGTGATCTTAGGCAAAGGACTTGACATCTCTGAGCCTCAATACCACCTGACTATCAAAGGACTAATAAAGTCAAGCTCCAGGGCTGGTGAAGGAACTGAGATGGGGATTATCATGAGCTAAAGTGTGTGCCCCAAAAGACACGTTGGTGTCCTATCCCCAGTACGTGACCTTATTTGGAGACAGGGTCTTTACAGAGGCGATTAAGTTAAAATGTATTGGGGTGGGCCCTGATCCGGTGTGCCTGGTGTTCTTATGAACAGGGAACATTTCAGCCAGGTGTGGTGGCACATGCCTGTGGTCCCAGCTACTGAGGAGGCTGAGAGGCAGGAGGATCACTTGAGCCTAGGAGGTGGAGGCTGCAGTGAGCTGTGATCGCACCACTGCACTCCAGCCTGGATAACAGAGCAAGACTTTGTTCCCCCAACTCCCAATTTTTTTTTTTTTTTTTTTTTTTTTTAAGACAGAATCCCTCTGTCGCCCAGGCTGGAGTGCAGTGTCATGATTTTGCCTCACTGCAACCTCTGCCTCCCGGGTTCAAGTGATTCTTCTGCCTCAGCCTTCCGAGTAGCTGGGATTACAGGCACCCACCACCGCACGCAGCTCATTTTTGTATTTTTAGTAGAGACAGGGTTTCACCATGTTGGCTAGGCTGCTCTCAAAATCCTGACCTCAGGTGATCTGCCTGCCTTGGCCTCCCAAAGTGCTGGGATTACAGGCGTGAGCCATTACGCCTGGCCTCGATGATTTTTTTAAAGGAGGATATTTGTGCACAGACAGACATGTACAGACGAAAGACATCCCTGTGATTGAGTGACGTGTCTACCAGCCACGGAGCACCAAGGCTTGCTCAGGGATGCTGGAAGAGGCAGGAAGGATCCTCCCCAAGAGCTATGAGAGGGAGCGCAGCCCTGCCAACCCCTTGATTTTGGACTTTGGGCCTCCAGAGCTGTGAAAGAGCAGATGCCTGTTGTCTTAAGCCCCCCAGCGTGTGGCACTGTGTTATGGTGGCCCCGGGACGCAGATACAGGGACAGATGTGGGCTCTCTGCAGAAATGCTATGAGCTCCTTGTGGTGTTACCCCACCAGCCCCCGTCACCTGTCCCTGTCTGTGTGCCCTGAAGTCAGACTCGCGGCACCTTGTTGGCCCTTCCAGCCCCAGGTGCTCCACGTAGATGCTGACAGGTGATGGAGGAAAGAAATAGGGTGACCACGCGTGCACACATGTACATGTGTGCACAAGCATGCAGGCATGCACACAGGCACATGTGCACATACATGCAGGTACATGCACACAAGGGCACATACATGTATACATACATGCAGGAATTCACACATGCACAGGAACACACAGGTACATGCATGTGCACAAGCATGCAGGCCTGCTCACATAGGCACACACATATACGCACATGCAGGCACACATACACAAGGGCACATGCATGTGTGCACACATAGACATGCTCACATATACACATGTGCAGGTGCACAAGACGTGTGCACACATGCAGACATGCTCACATATACACACATGCACAGGTGCACACAGGTACATACTGTGCACACACACGCAGATATGCTCACATATACACGCACAGGTGCACAAGACATACGTGTGAACACATGCAGACATGCTCACTCATACACACATGCACAGGCACACACAGGTACATATGTGTGCACACAGGCACACACACACTTGGAGTATGTGCTTGGACACAGGCCCAGATTAGCACCCTGCTAGAGATGGAGACCAGCTCCCATGCAGACCCTGCCCTGCCTGTCCATCCGGTTCCTGGAGCCAGCGGGCATCTGTGCCCCCGTGCTTGGCTGCAGTGAGTCGGGTCTTGGGGAGCAGTGCGCCATGGTGGGCTCTGGGCCAGGGCACTGGTCCTGGGGCTAATGGCCCAGAGTGTACAGGCTGTTTGCTGAGGGTGTGCTTTGAGGAAGAGCATACCCGGGTTCCAAAGCGTCTACGGTGAACGTCTACTGTGTACAAAAGTGACAGTGATGATCAGACTAGCCTGATCCCCGAGGGGCTCACAGAGGGAAGCCAGGGAGGAGGGAAGACAAGTCCTGAGGCCCCCCCTTCATCATAACAGCAGGAGGGGTGCGCCGAGCTCAAGGCCATGTTCACAGGTGGCTGCTGACAGTGCCTCCATCTCCACCCAGGGACCCCACGGGGTGGAGGCTGAGGCCCCTCTACCATTTCCTTACCACTCCTAGACATCACGGGTCTCTCCCTCCAAGTGAAACATCCTGGCAGTTGAAACTTGTTTTAAGAAATAGGATACCTCCGGGCGCAGTCCACGTAGGAGCCTGCAAAATGTCACTCCTGTTATCTTCTCATTAAGCCCTATTTTAGTCTGAATAAAGCAGAATGAATCACAGGGGACCAGGTGAGCAGAGCCTGAGGCCTGGCCATTTGCCTTCATCACTGAGGAGGCCATCTGCACCCCAGCCTTCAGCATGCAGGGGGAGCGAAGGGGGCGCCCAGCCTCGCCCGGCCCAGCGCACCCCTGTAGCAGCCCGGGAGGGCAGGCCCTGGCTCCTGGGAACACAGCGCCCAGCTGCGA
Organism: Pongo abelii; assembly: GCF_028885655.2. Lineage (NCBI taxonomy): Eukaryota > Metazoa > Chordata > Mammalia > Primates > Hominidae > Pongo > Pongo abelii. Next base: position 1,683,360 of record NC_071991.2, read on the forward strand.
TCCACGTTGCTCCTAGTGAATATGGACAATTCAGAGAAATGAAATAAGGCAGACAGAGGAAAAGCAGCATCCGTGATTCTGCCAGGCTACATATGTGTGTGCGTGTCTGCATATATATACACACACGTATATACGCACACACAGAGCCACACACCACTCAACAACAGGGATATGTTCTGACAAATACATGGTTCCGTGATTTTGTCATTGTGCGTACATCCTAGAGTGACTCACACGAACGCAGATGGCGGAGCCTACCCCATGCCTGGGCCGCGCGGTACAGCTTGTGGCTCCAGGGCTACAGACCCACACAGCCTACACCATGCCTGGGCTGCGCAGTACAGCCTGTGGCTCCAGGGCTACAGACCCACACAGCCTACACCATGCCTGGGCCGCGCGGTACAGCTTGTGGCTCCAGGGCTACAGACCCACACAGCCTACACCATGCCTGGGCCGCGCGGTACAGCTTGTGGCTCCAGGGCTACAGACCCACACAGCCTACACCATGCCTGGGCCGCGCGGTACAGCCTGTGGCTCCGGGGCTACACACCGGCACAGCAGGTGACTGCACTGAACACTGTAGGCAGCTGCAACACATGGATAAGTGTTTGTGTTTCTGAACACATCTAAACTCAGAGAAGGTGCAGTAAAAGTAGGGTATTATACTCTTCTGGGACCACTATTGCATATGTGGTCCATTGGTTACCAAAGTGTCTGTGTGTAGTGTGTAGACATATGTAGTGTTTCTTTTCTTTCCCTCCCTCCCTCCCTCCTTTCTTTCTTTTTAAAAATTGTTTTATAAATTTGGGATTCTTCTTACTGGAATCCCCAATTTGCAATTTATTTGTTTTTAGGGTTTTGTTTTTGTTTTTGTTTTTGGTTTGTTTTGTTTTGTTTTGTTTTTTTGAGACAGCGTCTCCCTCTGTTGCCTAGGCTGGAGTACAGTGGTGCAATCTCAACTCACTGCAACCTCCACCTTCTGGGTTCAAGTGATTCTCCTGCCTCAGCCTCCCAAGTGGCTGAGGTAACCAGCCCAGTAACCAGGCGCTTGCCACCACGCCTGGTTAATTTTTGTGTATTTAGTAGAGATGGGATTTCACCATTTTGGCCAGGCTGGTCTTGAACTCCTGACCTCAAGTGATCCGCCTGCCTCGGTCTCCCAAAGTGCTGGGATTACAAAGTACTGGGATTACAGGTGTGAGCCACCGCACCCAGCCTCAATTTGCAATTTATAATCTGCTGTCTCCTCACCTAATGTTTGATCCCACGGCTTATCCCTGACACAAGACACCAACGAAGGGTGGCATTTCTGCAACCTCTGGCTTCCGGGAAGGCTGCCTCTCTTCCCAACTTCCTCTGATCATCATGCGGCTAAGGAACAGATGGGGAACCAGGTGCACAGAGAGGTATGGCCACCTTCACAGGGTCACACAGATGAGCAGCTGAGGAGGCCAGGGCTGAGGCCACCAGGGAGCTCCTTGGGTGTCCAAAGGCTTACAAAATTCTGGTTGCCTTCCTCAGGCTGAGAAATGATATGGTGGGTGATGCAGATGAGGGTCCAGGGTGCCTGCCCTGGGGAGGATGACGAGCAGATGGTGGTGTAGCCACACGTGGAGGACTCAGCTCCCAGAGCAATAAAGGGACACCTACGCCACGCATGAGGCTGGGAGGCTGTGCAGGGGGAAGAAGCCACTCGCCAGGAGTCCAGGTGTGTGGAATTCTGGAACAGACTAGATCTACCCTGGACTAACCTGGACTAGAACTAACAGACTAGAACTAACTAGAACTAATTCTAGAACTAACCTAAAGTGGAAAACATCAGAATGGCAGTGGCCTCTGGGGGCCAGAGGTAGGAAGGCACTGGGCAGGGGTATGCAGCAACCTTTTGGGGCATTGTCTTTTTTATTTTTCAGAGGAAGGGTCTTGCTCTGGTGCCCAGGCTGGAGTGCAGTGGCTCAATCATGGCTCACTGCAGTCTTGACCTCCTGGGTTCAAGCCATCCTCCCACCTCAGCCTCCCGAGTAGCTGGAACCACAGGCATGTGCCGCTACACCAGGCTCACTTTAATTTTTGTAGAGATGGGGCCTCCCTGCATTGCCCAGGCTGCTCTTCAACTCCTGGGCTCCAGTGATCCCCCCACCTCTGCCTCCCAAAGTGTTGGAATTATAGGCATGAGCCACCGTGCCCGGCCTGATGTCTGTCTCTTGATAAGGGTTTGGGCTGCAGAAGTGATCCTTTCGTCAGAGCATTCAATGGCTCACTTTAGATTTATACATTTTATGGTATGTGAATTTTACCCAAAGGAATAAAAAATCTGAAACGAATATTGAACTCTAGTTCACGACATGCAGTCGGCCGATTAAGGGGGAGAGAGTACTGGTGCCTGCAACTTGGAAAGAGATTGATTATGGGTGGGCAGAGGGACAGAGAAAGAAGATGAAGCGGGTCTAGTGAAACGTCAGTTGTGGAATACAGGTGACAGCATCTGGGGGCTCGCTGTGAAATCATCTGAACTTTTCCAGATGTTTGAAACATTTCAGAGTTCAATATGAAAGGCAGTGAAAAACAACCTGGGCTTTGCAGACAAACTGCTGGGAGGTGGCCACGGCCCAGTATCTGTGTGGTCCTGGGTGGGTTTCTCAGCCTCACGGTGCCTCAGGGTCCTCACTGTTAAGTGTGGGTGGTAATAGCACCACTGCCCACGGTGTGAGTGAATTAACACAGGCAGGGCACTTAGACAGTGCCTGGCACACAGCAGGTACTTAATAAATGTGCCCTTTGTTGACGTTATTCCGCAGCCCTGAAAGTATCAGCCACGTGTCCTCCAGCTACTCAGAGATGCTGAGGAACAGCTGGGGTTTGCACTGGGTTCAGGTGCAGGGGACCCCAAAGAGCCAAAACAAGCTTGAAAAGGAAAGAACAAAGCGGGAAGACTCAGTTGGGTGCAGTGGCTCATGCTTGTAATCTCAGCATTTTGGGAAGCCAAGGCAGGAGGATCACTTAAGTCCATGAGTTTGAGACCAACCTGGGCAACATAGCAAGACTCCATCTCTACAAAAAAAATTTTTAAATTAGCTGGATGTGGTGTCACATACCTTTAGTCCCAGCTACTCAGGAGACTGGGGTGGGAGGATCGCTTGAGCCTAGGAGTTCAAGGCTGCAGTGAGCTATGATTGCACCACTGCATTCTAGCCTGGGCAACAGAGCAAGACTCTGTTTCTAGAAAAAAAAAAAAAAGTGGAAGACTCACACTTCCTATTGTGAAAACTTCCTATGGTAATTAGGACAGTGTGGTACTGTGGTAAGGACAGATGCAAACAGCAATGGGCTAGAACTGAGAGTCCAGAAATAAACCTTTGTATTTTTACTCTATTTATTTCCAATAAGGGAGCTAAGACAATTTGATGGGGCTGGGGAAGAGGAGACCTTTGACACATAGTGCTGGGTCAAGTAGCCACATGCAAGGGAATGAAGATGGACCCTTACCTCACACCATTTACAAACATCAACTCAAGATGAAGATGGACCCTTACCTCACACCATTTACAAACATCAACTCAAGATGCATCCAAGGCTAGGCATGGTGGCTCACACCTGTAATCCCAGCACTTTGGGAGGCCAAGGCAGGTGGATCACCTGAGGTCGGGAGTTCAAGACCAACCTGGCCAACATGGTGAAACCCTGCCTCTACTAAAAATACACACACACACAAAATTAGCTGGGCGTGGTGGCAAATGCCTGTAGTGTCAGCTACTCAGGAGGCTGAGGCAGAAGAATCGCTTGAACCTGGGAGGTTGAGGTTGCAGTGAGCTGAGATCGCACCGCTGCACTCCAGCCTGGGGAACAAGAGTGCAACTCCGTTTAAAAGAAAAAAAAAATGCATCTGAGACCTCAACAGAAGAGCTAAAACCATGAAACTCTTAGAAGAAAATACAGAACTAAATCTTTGTCATAGGCAAAATTTTGTCAGATGCGACATCAAAAGCCCAAACAACAAATGAAAAAATTGGACTTCATCAAAATCTAAAACTTGTGTGCTACAAATAACAGCAACAGGAAAGTGAAAAGAAAACCCACAGAAAGGGAGAAAAATATTTGCAAATTATACATCTAATTAGGGACTGTGTCTAAAATATATTTTACAACACTTACAACTCGATAATAAAATGATAACCCAATTTAAATATGAACAAAAGATTTAAATGGACATTTCTCCAAAAGATATGTAAAAGTTAAGTCGCACAGGAAAAGATGCTCAACATCATTAGTCACCAGGGAAATGCAGATCAAAACCACCAGGAGATACAACTTCACACCATCTAGGATGGCCATAATAAAAAAGACAGATCATAATAAGTGTTGAGGCCGGGTGTGGTGGCTCATGCCTGATATCCCAGCACTTTGGGAGGCTGAGGCAGGCGGATCGCTTGAGCCCAGGAGTCCGAGACCAGCCTGGGCAATGTGGTGAAACCCCACCTCTACTGAAAATACAAAAATTTGCCGGGCGTGCTGGTTCATGGCTGTAGTCCCAGCTACTCTGGAGGCCAAGGTGGGAGGATTGCTTGAGCCTAGGAGGCGGAGGTTGCAGTGAGCCAAGATCGCACCACTGCACTTCAGCCTGACAGTGACAGAGTGTCACCCTTCAGGTGACAGAGTGAGGCCCTGTCTCAAATGATAATAATAATAGTAAAAGTGTTGGCCGGTCACAGTGGCTCACACCTGTAATCCCAGCACTTTGGGAGGCCGAGGTGGGTGGATCACCTGAGGTCAGGAGTTCAAGACCAGCCTGACCAACATGTAGAAACTGCATCTCTACTAAAAATACAAAATTAGCTGGGTGTGGTGGCTTATGCCTATAATCCCAGCTACTGTGGAGGCTGAGGCAGGAGAATCGCTTGAACCCAGGAGGTGGAGGTTGTGGTGAGCCGAGATCGTGCCATTGCACTCCAGCCTGGGCAACAAGAGTGAAACTCCATCTCAGAAAATAATAATAAAAAAAGTGTTGACGAGGATGCAGAGAAATAGAAACCCTCCTACATTGCTGCTGGGAACATAACATGTGGCATCAAAATTTTGACAGAGTTTGTGAACTCTTCAAAATGTGAAAGATAGGCTTACCATATGACCCAACAAGTCCATTCCTAGGTATTTACCCAAAAGAAATGGAAACACATTTGCACGCGAGAACTAGTACATGAATGTATCTAGCTGTGTGACTCACATTTCCAACGTGAAAACAGCCCAAATGACCACCAGCTGATGAATGGGTAATAAAATGTGCTCCAGCCATTCAGTGGAGTGCTATTTGGCAATAAAAAGGAATAAAATACTGAAATGCTACAACACGGATGAATCTCAAAAACAATGCTCAGTGAAACTAGCCAGTCACAGAAGACACATATTGTCTGATTCCATTTATAAGAAATATCTACAATAGGCCGGGCATGGTGGCTCATGCCTGTAATCCCAGCACTTTGGGAGGCCAAGGTGGGCAGATCACTCGAGGTCAGAAGTTCGAGACCAGCCTGGCCAACATGGTGAAACCCCGTCTCTACTAAAAATACAAAAACTAGCCGGGCGTGGTGGTGCGTGCCTGTAATCCCAACTACTTGGGAGGCTGAGGCGGGAGAATTGCTGGAACCCGGGAGGCGGAGGTTGCAGTGAGCCGAAATCACAACACAGCACTCCAGCCTGGGCAACAGAGCGAGACTCCATCTCAAAAAAATAAAATAAATCTACAATAGTCAAATCCGTAGAGACAGAGCAGATGAGTGGTTGCTTACCGTTGCTGGGGGATGGTGGGGAATGAGAAGTGGTTGACAGTGGATATAGGGTTTCCTTTTGCGGTGATAAAATGTCCTAAAATTAGATGGTGGTGATGGTTGCACACCCTGTGAACATACTAAAACCATCAAATTGTACACTTGAAATGGGTGAATTGTATGCTATGTGCATTATCATCAAGAAAGCCTTTTTAAAAAGGGAGCCTTGGTGCCGGGCGCAGTGGCTCACGCCTGCAATCCCAGCACTTTAGGAGGCCGAGGCGGGCGGATCATGAGGTCAGGAGATCGAGACCATCCTGGCTAATACAGTGAAACCCCGTTTCTACTAAGAATACAGAAAATTAGCCGGGCATGGTGGCGGGCGCCTGTAGTCACAGCTACTCGGGAGACTGAGGCAGGAGAATGGCGGGAACCCGGGAGGCGGAGCTTGCAGTGAGCTGAGATCACACCACTACACTCCAGCCCGGGCAACAGAGCGAGACTCTGTCTCAAAAAAAAAAAAAAAAAAAAAAAAAAAAGGGAGCCTTGGGTTCCCATCCCAACCTGCTCCTGCTCCTGCTCCTGCAGGATCCCCTTAGGGAAGTCACCCCCTAAAATTGAGTTTCGTCACCTGTAAAAGGGGGAAGGAAGTATTCACCTCCCTGGGTTACAGTGGAACCAGATGAGATGATAGAAAACAATTTTGCATTTTCATTTTCACATTGAAATTTATTATAAAGGAACATGTCTGCATATTGCACAGAATTCAAATGGCATTACAGGGGCACACGGGGAAAAGTCTCATTTTCTGGGGTGATGGGGATGTTCAGTATTTTGATCCAGGTAGTGATGGCAACCAGTGTCCACATTTGTCCGATTTCAGAACTGTAGTTCTGAACAGTATAAAACTGAAGAATTATGAATTTCACTGTCTGTAAATAAATAATATGTTAAAAAATTTTTTTATATTGAGTCCCTGGCCGGGCACAGTGGCTCACTCCTGTAATCCCAGCACTTTGAGAGGCTGAGGTGGGTGGATCACCTGAGATCAGGAGTTCGAGACCAGCCTGGCCAACATGGTGAAACCCTGTCTCTACTAAAAATACAAAAATTAGCCGGGTGTGGTGGCACGTGCCTATAATCCTAGTTACTCGGGAGGCTGAGGTAGGAGAATTGCTTGAATCCAGGAGGTGGAGGTTGCAGTGAGCCAAGATCGCACCACTGCACTCCAGCCTGGGGGACAAAAGCGAGACTTGGTCTCAAAAAAAAAAAAGAAAAAAGTCCCCTTCCACCCTCTCCCCAAGACTTGCAGCCCCCAGGTTCCTACAGGAGGCACCCACTATTTCTAGTTTCTTGGGTCTCCTTCCAGAAATCAGTGTGTGCAGGCAACTAAAATGTCGTTTCGTTACCTCCTTTTTGTACACAGTGTAAAAAAAAAAAAGGTGCCATATACACCGTCCGGCCCCTTTTGCTTTTTCACACTAAAGAACATCTGCAGATGAACTCCAATCAGTCCACCTTTATCCAGCTGGATGTGCCATGATGATTTAAGCACTCCACTGTCAGCGGGCACTTAGGATCCTTCCAATCTGCTGTTATTACGAAGAGTGCTTCGGCAAATAACCTTGTACAAAGCAATATATCATTTTTCACATTTGTGAGGAGTATCTGGAGGACAGATTCCTAGAAGCAAATGCTGGGCCAAAGGGTGTGTACATTTGGAATTTTGACATTGTTTCAGAGGTTCCAAGGGTGTCTGCTTCCCCACGCTATTGCAATAGGGTGTGTCCTCAGACTATTTAATCTGTGCCTATCTGATGAGCGAAAAATCACCTCAGTACAGTTTCAGTGTGCATTTCTGTCACTAAGAGTAAGCGTAGGCACTTTTTCATTTGTTTAAACATCCTTTTGATTTCCTTTTCTGTTCATTACCTCTGCCTATTTTTTTTTTTTGGCCTCTTGGCTATTTTTCTTATTGATTTGTAAGAGCTCTTTATATAGGGGGAATTGGCTCTTTGCCTGAGATAGAAATTGGACACATCATTTAATCTCTGGCTTCGGGGTTTTATGGGCATTTGTTGTTCTTGCTGTGAAGTTCTGGGAACAGGAAGAGATTGTCACCGTTCTTCTCTGGTTACCATTTCCTTAGGATGGGTCCGGGGTGGCGGGCGGGGACTTCTCTCCCCGCTCCTTCGAGATTAATCCCAGCTGCTCCGTCCCTCCCTTGCTTCCCACAAACACACTCAGGCAGCTGGGTCATTCGCTTCCAGCCAGGCCATCTTCAGCAGAGACAGGGCACAGGAACCACCTGCAGGGGGACAAAGGTATCAAAGCCACCAGGTGAGTCCTTACTTATCCTGGAAGTGGGTGTGGTCATGTGGGGCTGGAGTGGAGCACTGAGGCCTGGAGGTGAGTCAGTCTGTCTTGGTCTCTCGAGCTCACACTCTGTTGGATGAAACTGACACATCAAGTCAATACAGTGACAACTTGCCCAGGGAATCCCAGGGCATCCAGGGACACAGGCTCGGGGCAGTGGCAGGGTTGGGGGGAGTGCGTGTGCTTCCAACCACCTAAGAAAAGTGAAGCCCTGAGGCCTCACAGCCCCAGGCCCCTCCGGCTCTTACTGACCAGCCTCTTCCCCGAAGGGTAGCTGGGTGGGTCATGAGATGGCGGTTGATTTGTTTCCATAAAAATGAGAATCTTACTGTCAGTTTAGCTCTTTTTTTGTTTTTGAGACAGAGTCTTGCTCTGTTGCCCAGGCTGGAGTGCAGTGGTGCGATCATAGCTCACTGCAACCTCCACTTCCTGGACTCAAGTGATCCTCCTACCTCAGCCTCCTGAATAGCTGGGACCATAGGCGCACGCCACCACACCCAGGTAATTTTTTATTTTTTGTAGACAGGGTCTCACTACGTTGCCCAGGCAGGTCTTAAACTGGGCTGTTTTATTCTGAACGAGGACCTTGTGTACATCAGAAGCGCCTGCTGAGCCCTGGATCTGGCAACGGTGCCCAGGTGGGTGGGGGTGTACCCACCATCCCCAGCTCTGTCCTAGGTCCTGGCCCAGCCGACTCATCTCTGGAAAGACAGGCTGTCTGATGGACCGGGCCATCACTGCTGCATCTGGGCTGCTGCCGGGCAGTGGCAGCACCTCAGAAAGGAGGCCTGAGCGAGCACGTGTGTGTGGAGCGACTGTGTGTGAACGTGTGTGCATGCAGATGGGAACATGCTTAGTACAGCTGCCTTCAAGTTTGACCATCTGGATTCAAACCCTGGCTTGGCCATTTCCAGTTTATGGTGACCCTGGCCAAGGTACTTGATCTCTGGACCCCTCGATTTTACCCTCTGGGAACTGGAGATCTTCACAGCTGGTTCACTTCTAGGGTTGCTGTGAGGACTAAATGACTTCATGCCAGCCACCAACCACTAGGAAGCTCCATGACAGGAAGGATCGTCATAGTGCCACACCAGTGTGCATGCGTGTGTGTGAGGGTTACACTGGGTGGGGCGGGGTGTGTGCGATTCGGGGGTGTGTGAAGCAGGATGCCTTTGCAACTCTCTGCACAACCACGGTGTGAGCTATGGGGTGGGGAGGGTTCCAGTCTTCCTGTCCCAGGGAGGCTGCGGCATCTTCATGTGGGAGACCGGCTTGCGGCGGGGAGCTGGGGTGGGTATCCACACGCATCTTACCCGGATGTGCTGTAAGGTGTCTACACCACACAGGCTACCTCTGGGTACCTGTGTCTGCTGGGGGGGCGGGATCAGGAGGAGATGAATGTCAGAGAGAAAGAGACCAAGACGGAGAAAGAAGAGAGGAGAGGCGGAAAGGGAGAGAGGGGAGAAGAGGAGGAAGAGGGAAAGAGACAGAAGAGGAGGGGGGAGGGAGAGAGAGAGAGGAAGAGGGAGAGAGAGAACAAACATATTCTCTAACAGAGTTAAACAGAGGCGGGGAGAGAGGGCTCCAGAAGAGGCCAGAGACAGACAGCCTCCCTCCCATCTCCTCTCTTCGGGTCTGTCCTGGGGTGGCCCATTCCCAGCCTGAGGGGGGACAGCAGTGCGAGGTCAGCCAGGTCCCGCGGGGGCCCTGCCCTCTCACTGGACAGGAGGGCATATTTCAGCATTGGAAGGCGCTGCAGAGGGAGTCAGTCAGGGCTGAAATTCCTCAGCGACCTGGAAGGTCCGCAGGACAGCTCCCTTCTTCCAGCTTCCTCCAAGGAGCCAGGTCCGGGACTCTCCAGGCCCCGCGAGTAGGGGAGGGGGGAAGTGAGAGAAAGGGGCTGTGTGCCCACCTAGGCCACTGCGCGCTTCAGAGCAGCCGGGACCCTCCCTGAGGGACCAGGAAGAGACCCCCCCCCCCAGGCTGGGCTCTGCCCCCTCTGGCTCCCTGTTCCCTGGAGGTCCGGGCGCCCCCGCGCAGGGACTAAGGGCTGGACAGCCGCAGGCAGGGGCTCCGTCCTTGGCCTCCACCCTTCGTGTCCAGCAATCCCGGGAGCAGGCGGCGGCACTTCCTCCATGTCCCGGCCTCAATCACGGTCTCAGTCCCCCCAACCCCGTCCCGCAGGAACAAGTGTGGTAGAGGCTCGGGGTCGGAGGGCGGGCGGCCGTCCCGCGGGCTGGACGGAGTTTCTGGGCTGCGGAGAGGCCGTTGGGCCCGCGTCCGGAAGGGAGCCCCGCGCGCCCATCCCCGGCCGGGCCATCCTCGGGGCGCGCTGTCTGCGGCCTCCTGCGCCACCCCCACCCCTGTCCCGGGACCTCCTCCGGGAAGGACACGCGGGGAGCAGTCCCCTCCCCTCCAGCAGTCACCTCCCCTCCCCTCTCCCTGCCCTCTTGATGGTGTGGGGCTCCCCGGCCGGGGCGCGGCGCTGGCAGCGGCGTCCAGAGGGTCGCGCCCAGCGCGCGCTGGGGGTCCCGGGCTCCGCAGCTCCGCACGCGGCCGGTTTGTGAAGCGGCGCGCGGGGGCTTAGCCCGGCGAGGGCGCTCTTGAGCCTGGTTTGGAATTTTTAGCCCACGCGAAAGCCGCAGGCTGGGGAAGGGGCGGGTGGGAGTGGGAGACGCCCTTGGAAGCCGTGAGACCGCTCGGCGAGGGCTCGGGACCACCAGGGAGCGGCAGGGGACCCCTCGGCTCAGAGCCCGAGGGAGCGATTTCGGATCCGCTGGGATTCCGGAGGCGCATGAAGGGAGAGGGAAATCCGCTAAACCGAACCTTCCGGGAATCGGAAGGCGCCGGGCCGCTCCCACGCCTCCCCCTCCTCCCGGCCGAAAGGCGGGGGGCGACGCGCAACGGGGAGGGAAGGGAGGGAGGGGTCGGCGACCTTAGGGGAGGGCGAGTCCCTGGGGACGCGGGGCCGCCAGGGGCCAGACCACCCTCTCGCTCCACCTCCCCGCCCCCAAGTGCCCGGCTCTCCCCCCGCCCCGCAAACGCGCGTCCTGCGGGCTGTGCTTTGGCCCTCGCGGACGCGCGCGCCCACAGAGGGTCTGACTTGGGGTCAACTTCCACGCGGTTGCCGGGCGCCTGTGAGCACAGCCGTGTCCGCACCCAGGTGCCCACCTCCCAGCGCCACCAGGGTCCCGGCCCCCAGACCTTCGGACGCTTCTCTTCCAAACCGAAGCCTGGGAGCCTCTGGGTGGCCTGGGGCGGGGGCAGGGGGCGAGCGGGGCGGGCCAGGAGGAGGGGGCGAGGCCGCCACTCGGCTTCCCACGCCGCCCCCGCGGCTGGCTCCAACTTCCCCTCCGGAGCCCCCCTCCGGCCACCCCCCAGCCCACCGACGTGCGGGCAGCGACCCCGCCCCCCGCCCCTCCGGTCGCCCCCGCCGCGGCCCCCGCCCCCTCCCCATCCCTCCCCGCGCGCTCTCCCACATGAAACCTTCCATCACGCTCAGAAAGAATGTGCTACAACCTCGGCGCTACCGCGGCCGCCACCACCGCGCCCGCGCCCGAGCCCGAGCCGGAGCCGGAGCCGCCGCTCCCCCGCCTGCCCGGCCGGCCCCGGGCTCCGAGCGCGCGGTCCCCGTCGCCGCCGCCGCCGCCCCGCGCTCGCCCCGCGCTTGACGCAGTGAGCGCCGCAGCCTGGCTCCCGCCGGCTCCGCTGGGCTCCGGGTCGCAGGCCGAGTCCAGCCGGGCGGGCTCCGGGAGGGGCCGGCAGGGCGGGAGGGGGAGGAGGGCTGTCTGGAGCCAGCGAGCCCGGAGGAGGAAGAGGAGGAGGAAGGAGGGGAAGCCGCCGCCGCCGCCGCCGCCGCCGCGCTCGGGGAACCGGGGTGCGCGCGCTCTGCTCGCCCGCGACAGTGCCTCCAGCCCGGGGCCCGCACCCCGGCCCAGGTAAGAAGGGGCCTGCGGGGCAGGGGGCTGTCCGGGGCCGGGGGACCCCTCTGTCGCCGCTGCGGGATCGGAGGGTCCCCGCCCCTGGGGGAGGCAGGGAAGAAGATGCTCCCGGGGGGGGCGGCGGGGGGCAGCGCAGGGTCCCCAACGGCTCTCGCAGCCCGGGCCACCCCATCCCTGGTGCCCTGACCTCGGCGTCCGCGCCAGGGCCGAATCTCCCCGCCTGAGGCTCTGGATGCGGCGCTCGGGGCCCGCGGCTCCCGGGCGTCCCCATCCAACCACCCGGGTTCGGAGGCGGGCGCACCCGAAGTTAGCGGCCGCCGAGCCTGGGCCGGACAAACTTCCCTTCCCGACGCCGCGGCTGGAAGGGCCAGGACTCCGGACCCCTAGGGCTAGGGAGGCGCCGCGGGGACCCGGAAACTTTCCGGAGCGCGCTGAGAGCAAAAAGCCGGCTGGGCAGAAAGAGGGGGAGGGGGCTGGGCGCGCCCTCGAGTGCGCTGGGGTAGCCGCGGCGCCCCAAGTTGAACCACAGACGAACCCCTCTTCATCTGAAACCTGGTCTCGGAGTCGGAGGTGGGGAGGGAGTGGGCTGTGGGTGCCTCGCCTTCGCAAAGCCGGCGTGGGGGGGCGCAGCGCCCCGCCCCGCGCAGCTTGAACCTCCGGAGGGGGTGTTACGGGACCCCCGCCCCCACCCCAGCCGGTGGCCGGGCTCTGGCGGCCGCTGCGGAGCTCCCGGGAAGGACCCGCTCGCGGCTATTAATAGGCGTCGGTGGCCCTAGCCTCTCCCGGTCCGGGAAGCTGGCGCGGCGGGGCTGGGCTGGGCTGCCGAGTGGGGCGGGACCCCGGGGCCCAGAGCGGACCCCCAGTTCTCCGGGTCCCTCTTCTGCCGCTCTTCCCTCCCTGCCGCCTGCTCTCCTCCCATTTTCCCTCTTCGATCTCGGGGTGTCTGCCCCCCCGAACTTTTTCTCTTCCCAAACTGCACGGTGGCCACCCGGTCAGGGCCCTGGGCCGTACCCGCGCAATCTCAGCACCGTTCCCGACCGAGTCCTCCGCCGCGGGCTGAGCGCGAGTCCCCGGGGCCAGGCTGCCCAGGGAGGAGCAGGGACTTCCTACAATCCGCGCCCTTCCTCCCAACCCACGGCGAGCGCAACACATTCGCCCGCCCCTGCGGCCCCATCTGAGGGCGGGGAGAGGTCGCTGGGGGCTGTGGAGGGCAGGGGGGACCCGCGAAGCTCCTGGAGCGTTTAGGGATGCAGCTCGGGCGGCGTGTGCAGGGAGGAAGCAGCGTCCCGGCGTCCCCCCTTCAGCGTCGCCTTCGCGCGCCTCGAGCGCCCAGGAGGGTTCGGTCTCCCCCACCCCACCTGGACACTCAGGTCTGAGCCTGAGTGGATTTGAGGATCTGGGGGACGGGGAATACGGTGTCCTTCTTCCTGCCTCGGTGTCTGCAGAGCCCAGCCCGCAGGCAGCGTGGGGATCTTTGTCCCCAGGGCCAGCGCCGGCCCCGCCCCCCTCCCCGTTAACTCCGGGACTCCGCCGCCCTCCCGCTTCCAACCTCCCAGCTTCACCGCCGCGTCCTCTCCCCGGTTCTGGGTCTGGGGGAGGGGCAGGGGGCGTGGAGCGCGGCGTTGGGCCCCGGACAGATGTCCTCGCGGCGGCGGCGCCGGCGTCCGGGTAACAGCAGGCCGCCAATCGGCGCGGCCACGGGGGAGGGGCGACCCGGCCGGGACTCCGGGGACTCGGTCGCAGCCGGACGGCGCAGCCTCCGCTCGGGGTGGGGGGGGGGGCGGCCGCAAGGACTCGACCCCTGCCGTGCAGCCCGGCCTCCAGTCCTCTGCCGTCCCCTCCCCAGCTCCAGGTTTCGTTCTCTGCTGGGGTCCTGGCTCCTCAGGTTGCGGGATCTCGCCTCCCACGGCCCCACGCGCGTACCCCTACCCGCCCCTCTAGTTGACCCCTGAGGTTCTCCGTGGATCTCAGACCCCGAGTGACCGCAGAACTGACCTCTGGGGTCAGGCAGTACCGGTCAAGGGCGCTCTGAAGAGGCCCTCGGCCTCAGTTTGCACCCCGAGGAAATGGGCTCATAATGCCTGCTCCTGGGAAGTAGCAGGACGTCCTGGCGCAGCTCCTCCGGGCAGGCGCCCAGCACAGCGCAGGGCACACGGGGGACACCTGCGAAGGCACAGGAGGCTCCTTCCAGAGCTTCGGCTGCACTTGGCTAGCACAGGCCTGGGGGAACCTGCTGGAAATTGGGAGCCAGTACCTCTCTTGGGGTTTATGTTTGGCAGGCGGAATGGACAGGCTGGAGCCCCGAGCCCGGTGGTCATCTTCCGCACAAGGCTGGCCAGGCCAGAAGCTGGAGGGTAGCTTATTGGGACCTTCCAAGCGTGAGCAAGGAAGCTTTGGGGGCCGACCAGCTTCTCCCTAGTGGAGCTGCAGCTGGGGAGACCTCACAGACAGGCAGGGAGGAGAGGGTGCCCCTCTCACCGCCTGCCTCGTTCCACAGGCCCAGGCCTGGCACATCCCAAGCTTGCAGCATCTATCTGGTGGGTAAACAAGGACCTGCTCTTGGCCTGCGGCCTGGCTCTGACCGTGGTCCAGGTCGGGGCAGAAGGAGACAGGCCACAGCTTAGGTGTTCCAAACCACCGGTGCCCTTCCTGCTGGCCCCTGGGGCTGTGCTGGGTTTCCAGGCCCCCTGCCCCCCAGTATTTGCATGAAATCGTGGGGGCGCACTGGCTTTTGTCCTAGCACTCCCCTTCAAGGCTCTGCACCCCTATCACGGGAGCCCCACCCAGCCAGCCGAAGGAGGCCACAAGCTCTAAATTCCTAAATTCGGGCCTCCAGCCTGGGAGTCAGGGCAGCTCGGAGCTCACTCCCCGATTCTGGCTCCTGGAAAACCCTAGGACCCGGGCGTGTCAGGCCCTGCAGCCGGGCTAGGCCGGTCCATACAGGACTGAACGGCGTCGTGGGCGTTCATTCACATTCTCTCTCCGGTCCCCACACACTATAGGATTTATCTTGATTTGCTGCCTTTGAATTGAGTCAACTCTTTTGTATGCTCGTTGAATTGCCCAGCTGCTGGCGGCGAGCGGAGAGCGTGCCGGGGGTACTGAGGCCGGGAACCAGAGGCGGGCGGGGGACAGGAAGCGGGGAGGGGGCGCCGGCGGGGACGCGCGGGCTGCGCGGGGACTGGAGAGGGCCCCCAGGCGCCGGCCGTTCTGCGAACGCGGGCTTGTCCAGGCACCGCCGGGCCCTGCCCGGCCCGAGCGTGGAGTCCCGAGGCTCCTGCCGGGGGTCCAGGCTGCCCCTGGGGCTCTGCCTTCGACGCGCTGTGTAGGGCCAGATTCTGGGCCTCTCTTGACTCAGTTTCCCCTCCTGTAACATGCGGACGGGGGCTTCCGCACAGGCAGGTTGTCAGGGTGAAACTGAGCCGAAGAGTGCTCGAGAACCCCCTGAAGTCCTCCCAGAGGCTGGGGTGAGTGAAGGAAGGAAGCAGGGCCAGGGCTGGGCAGAGGGGGCCCGGCCTGCGCCCCGCGTTCTCCGCCCCTAGGTCCCTGCCCTCCCGGATAAGGGGCGGACCGACGGGAGGACCTTGGCTTTGCTTGGGGTGGTGGGAGTCGCGGGTAGCTTGTTCAGCCAACAGCTGTCGCCCCCACTCCCCCCACCCACCCACCCCCTCCACCTTTTAGATGTAGGCGGGGAGGGCCGGGGACGGACCGCGAGGACGCCCCCTGCGCTTTCTAGGACCTCCCCTCCTCCCCCAGCCCCTGCGCGTCGCCGGGAGAGGGAAGGAGAGGGTTGGCGCGGGGAGCGGAGGAGAGCAGGGGGCTCGGGAGGCCAGGGATAGAAGGGGAGGGCCAGAGGCTCCGAGCCGGACTCGCGGCGGAGGAAGAGGGGGTGGAAGGGAGCGCGCAGGCGGGCGAGGGAGCGAGGGAGGGAGAGAAAGAAGGAGGGAGGGAGGGAGGGAGGGAGGGAGGGAAGGGGGGCGGGAGGGGGCAGGGCGAGCTTGAATTCCCCCCCGGCCGCGCGGCGAGGGGCGGGGCCGCGCGCGCAGATCGATGGGCGAAGCTGGGGAGGAATTTCAATCCCGGGAGCGAAGTTAGAGCCTGAAGGACGCCGGCGGCTGCGGGCGCAGCCCCGGAACCGAGGCCGGGCGGGCAGGTAAGCGGCGAGCGCGGCCGGGCGCTGAACCTGGGGGACTTGGGACCCGGACCACCCCCCGGGAGCGGCGCGGCCAAGCCCCGCGCCACCTCGAACCCCGGGCGTCCCCGAGTGCGCAGCGTGCGCCCCCGGCCCCTGCTGCGCCCCCAGGCCCGGCGCGCGATCCGAGCGCAGCGGGCAAAGTTGGAGGAACTTGGCGGCGGCGGAGCGGGCGCAGGCTCAGCCCGACAAAGCCCGGGGGCCCGGGTCGGGGTCGCTGCCGCAGCCCGCACGCTGCCCCGTCCCTCCGAGAGGTCCCTTCCCCAGCGCCTCTCTCCCCTCCGTCCCCCTTCGCCGTCCGCACCCTGCCCGGCGCCCCCCGGACGCGGCCCCCTGCCCTTCCCTTCCCGGAAACTAGGGGGCTGTCCTCACCTCCTGGCCGAGTCGCTGACCCCTCCCCAGGCTCGCATCGCCCTCCCTGCTGGGCCGCCCTCCCCCCGACGCTGCGAGCCTCCTCGCTCGGCGCTGGGACCGTCCAGTCACGCACGGGGAGGGGTCACATTCCTCGGTCCCAGCCCCTGAGTCCAACCCCTGGCGGGGGGGTGGGGGGCTTCGCTCCGAACTGAACTTACTGGGTGCTCTCCACCCCTCGCCCCACCTGGAGTCCATCCTCGTCGTCGTGCCTCTGGGGGATGGGAGGAGGCTGCCAAGCCTCCGTGCCCCAACCTGCCTTTAAAGACAAGCGCCCCCATTTCCATCCTTTGAAACCCGCAGGTCACCTGCTTGATGCTGAGGGTGGGGCGGGGGGCACTGCCTGCCGTACCGCACACCGCCCCCCCCCCATAAAAACCACAGCCTCTGAGATGAAAATCGGGCTTTTCCAGGTCTCAGCTGTGTGACCTTGGGGCAGGTGAATCTCAGAGCCTCAGTCTCCACACCTGTGAAATGGGGATAGAATGATAATGCGTTCTGAAAAAAACGAAGGCTTAGCAGAAAGGGTCGAGGCCGGCGAGCCAGGTGTGCACGTCCTCAGAAAGCCTCCGTGCCAGCACTTTCCCTTCCTGCGCACCCAGAGTGGGGCCTCTTTGGACCCTGGCTTGGGTTGGCTGGCTCTGCCGCTCACTCCCTCGATTGGGCTAAGGGCTGTGCAGAGAGCCTGGGGACAGAAGCTGTGGAGGGACCGGGAGCCAGGAACAGATATAAATGGCAAATCTCCCCACATTGCCTCTCTCAGGGGCTGCCCCCTAGAGAGGCCCCCAGCCTCCAAAGAGGTCTTCAGCACCCAGCCTTGGGGGAAACCCCATTAAGTTGGGCACAGGTTGCTTGAAAAGCATCAACATGCTCCTCTTCTCTGCCTGGCTGGCCCCCTGGCCTCCTGCCCCCTGGGTCCCTGCCCCTGCCACCTTTTAATTGAACAAGCATTGAGAAGACTGGCTCAGAGTTCCCAGCCCAGGTTTGCACCCCACTCCACCAAAGCGGGGGGACAAGCTACAGGGGGCCGTGCGTGGATTTGAGGGGGTTTGGAGCCCAGCCAGGACCCCGGCACTTGGGTCCCTCATTTTCCTGGGCATAGGGTGGTCAGGGAGTTCTGATCCCCACCCCTGCTGGGCAGAAGACCTGGGGGTCTCCAAGTCAAAGGTTGGGGGCCATGCCCCTCCCCCTGTCCTCCAGCCAGCTGTGCAGCCCCCTCCTCCTTGGCCGCAGCAGGACTGCTGTGTGCGTATAATTCAGGATGATACAGCAGGCTGGGCAGGCAGCTCCCGACTCCCAGAAAAGCCAGTGGGCACCTGAACCAGAGCCACACTCCTGAGGCCTGGTAAGTCCGGGGTAAGGGTGCAGGGATGTGGTGGGCACCTGCACCCGGGACCAGAGGAGGGGAGGGAGGGCGGCGTCCCTTCCCCACTGTGCCCCAGGACTGCCACTGGAAAGCACTGATTTTTCAAAGTGTCTTTGGAGGCAGGCTCCCCACACCTGGGCCAGGGAGAGGCTGCTGCTCCTCCACCTCCCCACCACGGTCCCCACCAAGAAACAGGTGTCCGGGGCCCCAACAAGCGCCCAGGGCCAGAGCCTAGAGTAGCTGCCTGTCTCGGACCCTGGCATTTGAATGTTTTCACCCTAAATGTATACTTGTAGGCTTCACCTGCTCTCCAGGAGAGAAAAATTAATGGGACTAAAATATGACCACAGTGCCTGGGATCAATGGGGTAAAATCGGAGTGGCTGCCTGGGTCCCATGTTGGTGACTTTGTCTGTCTGTTTCCAACACACACGCATCAGCTCTAGATTTTGGTAGAATTTTTCTAAGCACTCAGGAAAGCCTCCTTCTAAGGTCCCCCTGAGGTCAGAGCCCCCACCTCAGGATCCCTACCCCCCGACAAGCCAATTCCCCATTTTGGTAGGGGACCTGTTTCTCCGTGCCAGATTCAGACGCCATCGCACCGGAGGAAATTTATGAGCAGAGGTGCATGGACTTGGGGTGTTCATATATCTTCATAAGAAAGAAACAGGCAGGCCCTCGAGATGCCCGGGTGGGTGGTGCATAAATACACGAGGGGGCCGGGGGCGGGCAGGATTAAAAACGCAGGTGAGTGACAGGCGAGAGATAGATCTCTAGGGCCGGGTGACGAGGCCATAAATTTCCGGGCGTGAACCTGGAGCGGATGGTGGCACCGCCGCGGACATTGGATACATTTGTCATCTCTCCAGCGCCCCCCCCAACCGCTTCGCTCTTTCTTTTTTGTTTTTGTTGTGGATTTGGTTTCTTCCAGCACAAGCTCGGGTGTCAAGTGGCCTTGGGTGGGTCTTTGTGGGGGTGGCTGGTGGTGGAGCCAGTGCAGAGGACGATGGCGCCATCCATTCCAGCACCCGCTGTGCAGATGGGGAGATTGAGGCCCGGATTGGGGTGGGGCCGGAGAGGGTGGTGGAGGAGTCCTATGTCTGGCGTCTGTGTCCTACTGTGTTGGTTCAGGTCAGGGGATTCCAGCAGGGTGGGAGGCCTTGGTTGTTGGGGGCTGCTGCCTCCCCTCGCCCCCGTGCACCCTGAGCCAGTCAGTGGCACCGACAGTGAACAGGAAGCAGGGCGGCAGCTATGGCCACTCGAGCCCAGCACCATGCCCCCCGCCGCCCCCCGCCCCGGATGTCCCCTTCCCAAGGCTGGTAGATTGAGACCTGGTTCTGTCCCATCTCTTCCAGCCTCCTGGGGAGGGAGGGCAGGAGGTGGAGAGACCACCCTGGGAGCGCTGATGGCAAACGAGGGCCGACGGTGTGCCCTACTTGGAGCTTGGGACAAAGCTGGGAGGAGCCCGGCTGCCTTGGAGCCGGCATCCCCAGATGGAAAGACAATGGTCTCACAAATAAATGCGCCTCCTTTCCCTCGGAGATCAGCCGGTCCAGTCCCATTTTCCAGAAGGATCCAGCATCACCCGAGGTCACACAGCAAGTAAGCTGGAGCTGTGGCTGGACCAGGCCTCCACACCTGTAGGGCTGTCCTGAGGCAGCCGGGGTCTTGGTCTTGGAGAAGAGCTGGAACCCAGGCTGAGGCAGGAGGGGGTCCAGCAGGGCTTGAGGGACCTTCAGAGGGGAGGCAGAGAGGACGACTGCTCTGCTCCCTGCTCCAGGCCACGGGGATACACAGGAGCCGGTGGGGAAACTGAGTCAGGCGGCGAGGACCACTCCTCCGCTCCCTTCTCCGGGCCATGAGGGGTGCACAGGAGCCAGTGGGGAAAGTGAGTCAGGCAGAGAGGACCACTCCTCTGCTCCCTGATCTGGGCCATGAGGGGTGCATAGGAGCCGGTGGGGAAACTGAGTCAGAGAGGACCACTCCTCCGCTCCCTGATCTGGGCCATGAGGGGTGCACAGGAGCCGGTGGGGAAACTGAGTCAGAGAGGACCACTCCTCCGCTCCCTGCTCCGGGCCATGGGGGTACACAGGAGCCAGTGGGGAAACTGAGTCAGGCAGAGAGGACCACTCCTCTGCTCCCTGATCTGGGCCATGAGGGGTGCATAGGAGCCGGTGGGGAAACTGAGTCAGAGAGGACCACTCCTCCGCTCCCTGATCTGGGCCATGAGGGGTGCACAGGAGCCGGTGGGGAAACTGAGTCAGAGAGGACCACTCCTCCGCTCCCTGCTCCGGGCCATGGGGGTACACAGGAGCCAGTGGGGAAACTGAGTCAGGCAGAGAGGACCACTCCTGTGCTCCCTGATCTGGGCCATGAGGGGTGCACAGGAGCCGGTGGGGAAACTGAGTCAGAGAGGACCACTCCTCTGCTCCCTGCTCCAGGCCACGGGGATACACAGGAGCCGGTGGGGAAACTGAGTCAGGCGGCGAGGACCACTCCTCTGCTCCCTGATCTGGGCCATGAGGGGTGCACAGGAGCCGGTGGGGAAACTGAGTCAGAGAGGACCACTCCTCCGCTCCCTGCTCCGGGCCATGGGGGTGCACAGGAGCCGGTGGGGAAACTGAGTCAGAGAGGACCACTCCTCCGCTCCCTGCTCCGGGCCATGGGGGTACACAGGAGCCGGTGGGGAAACTGAGTCATGGAGGCTGGTCCACACAGCCCTTCCCTCACATGGTTAGGACTCCTGGGGCCGTTCTGTGGTGGGAGACCCTGGAGTCTCAGGGTCTCGGTTACTCAGCCCTGGTTGCCTCCCTTCTGCCCAGCAGTGAGTTCCTCAGGACTCACGGCTTCCAGACTCCCTTCCCCTGTGAGCTGGACCCAAGCTTCTCTTTGGGGCTGAGGAGGAGGGGTCTAGCTGGCCCCTGTAGGGTGGGCAGAGTTTAGATAACCCCACAGGAAGAGGCGGGCATCCAGGCAGGAGAGGCAGCAGAAGGGAAGGTGTGAGGCCCCCAGAGCAGTGAGGGGGCTGGGGAGAGGGGCCTTGACAGTGGACGATGACCCCTTGCCCACGACGTCTGCCCTAATGTCTTCCTCCGCCAGTTCCAGGACAGACTCGGGCAGCCACAGTGTGGGAGACCGGTGGAAGGGACAGGGCCTTGCCTCTCTGTGTATTGTGCCCAGTGCCCCCACATGAGGCTGGGGTATATTGAAAACCATGCTCTGGGCTTCCGAGGAAGGGGTGGGGACAGAGGAGGTGCAGCCGGGTGGGAAACGTCCTTTGGCCCGGCCCAGCCCAGCCCAGCCCAGCCCAGCCGTCACCAGGTCCACTGTGTTTGCTAGAGCCTCCAATTCAATCTCTGAATTTTAAAGATAGGGACACTGAGGCCCAGACAGGGCAGTGGCCGCAAGCCACTGAGGCTTCCAGGCAGCGGTATCTGGGCTCAGCCCTGCTCCCACGCTGGGCTCCCCACACCTCATATCCGGCCTCAGCTGGGAGAGTGCCCCTGGCCTTGCCGACGGGGACCCGGCAGCCCACGGCGTGGAGGTGAACTGGCTTGTCTGGGAAGCCACATTCCACCCCTACACACCCCCAGGCCCCCTGTGGCCCACTACCCCCTCTGGGACCCCACCCCACAGAAGCACATCTCTCTGCCGTCCGTCCCCTCCGATGGTGACTTCTGTCAGAGGGCTTGTCACAGAGCGCTGAGCGCGCTGAGACCTTCTCACCAGCGCTGGACATGTGGCCAGCTGGCGGCCAAGGGCTCGGGGGTCTGTCCACGTGACAGGTGCACACCCCGGCATTGCTGCCCCGACATTTGGAGGCTGTTGGGTTGGGTCCAGGCAGAATCCTGCCTGGGATGGAAACCCCGGGAGGTGATTGACAGCCTGGAGGCTCCCCCGTGTTTACCGACAGATCCGAGTCTTATTTTCAGCAGGATCAAACTCAGGCACCTCTTAGTCATTAACTCCCTCTAGTTTAATAAACACAGATACAAACACAGCCAGCCATGTGCCCGCCCCACATGGATGAGAATCCCGGCCGGCTTCCTGGGGCCGAGGAGCCGGGTCTGGAAATGGGGGGCCATCGGGGGGATCCCCAGACCCTCGGCCGGTGCACGGGAAGCACTGCAGGGAGAGGGCTTTGCAGAGCACACAGTGAGGCAGCGCTGGCCCAGAGGGACCAGTCAAGGACAGCTGTGTGCCTTCACAGTCCTGCGCTGTCGAGACAGAGCCCGAAGTAGTGGCTGGGAAGGTGTCCCAGAAATACCCACAGCACAGACGCCCCGCCAGGGCTGCATGGAGGGGTGGCCAGCGCTTGGCTCCGTCACTGCCATCTCGACCTCCATGGCCTCCCTAGAAGCCCAAGGGGCTGGGGACCCTCAGGATGTGTCTCCTGGGCCTGGACTCTGGGCTGTGCTGTGGCTCCTGCCTGGCCCCACACGGGTCAGAGTGCTGACCGAGGGAGGCTGCCTGGGAGGGGGACTGGGATGCTTCCTGGACATGTCTGGAAAGGTGGCAGCTGGTTCCTAGACCACATCCCAAGGCAGATGGCATTAGCCAAGTGCCTGCCTCTGCCCAGAGGGTGCTGGTAGTGGCTCCAGGGCACCCTGGAGAGGAATCCCAGTCTGTTGTCTCCCTGCCTGAGGGGAGCCTGCACTGAGGCCTCTGCCCTCCTCACCGACGGACCGCCCCTGTGTCTGTTTGCCCTGTGGAAGCTGTGGAAGGGCCCAGCCTCTGCCCTCTTCACTGAGGGACCACCCCTGCATCTGTCTGTCCTGTGGAATGGTGGAAGGGCCTGGCTGCAGATCATGGGGTGGCCCGGGTTGGGGAGCCTCTGGTGTTCGGCCTGACCTGAGGTGGGTCCCTTCCCTTCCTGGAGCCTCGGCCTCCCCTCCGTCATGTGAGGATGGGGGCGGATGGATGGCTGTGGGGAGTGTAAATGGCTGACACCAGTTCTGGAAAGGGCCGAGCTGCCGCTGCTGGCAGAATCCCCAGCCCTTCTGATTTGCCCTGCAGGACCCTCAGACCTGCAGCCCTGGATCCTGGATGGGGTGCAAGTTCGGTCCCTGCGTCCCTCTGTGCCCTGCTGTGCAAAGAGACAGGGAAGGAGGATGTTGGGGAAGGGATAGCAGGTGCAAAGGCCCCGCAGCCGAGACACGCTTCATGTGGGTGAAGGGTAAGGCCAGTGCAGCTGGCCGTGGGGGCTGAGAGATGAGCGGGAGAGGCCCCAGGGTCAGGGCTGCTCCTGTGTCGGAGCTCTTGGTAAGAGTTGGATGGTACTCGGATTGCTTTGGGAAGTCTCTGGGGAGTTTGCAGCAGCTGAGAGACAAGGCTGGCTTTAAAGCATCCCTCCAGTGTCGACGAAGAAAGGGTTTTTAAGGGCACACGAGGGAATGAGCCACCCAGGGGACTGCCGACGTCTGAGAGCCATGAGGGTAGCCTGTACTGGGTGACAACGCTGGCAACGGAGAGACAGAGAGGATGTAACTTCTGTTTTGACAGTGCTTAGAAATTGGAGCTACGTTCCTATACAGAAAAATATTCTGTAAGGCAAAACCCATTTTCCTATTTATATTCATTAGGAAATGAGGGAGGCAGTCCTGTGGAGAGGAAGGTTGTGTGAAGCAAGTCGTGCTTCCCTTTGACAGCCATTAGCATTTCAGAGCTGTGTTCTTGGGGAGATGAACCCCCCAAAATGGATTGGTGTGAAACAGCGGGGTCAGCTTGGCACAGAACCCCTCAGGGTGCCCACAGAAGTGGGGTTCAGGGCGCATTCCTCAGGTATCCGGCATCCCAGCTTCCTCCAGGAGATGGGATTCTCAGATCTTAGTTTGTGTGTGGCTCTGGGTGCAGATGGGTGTCCGAGTGAATATGGGAGCAGGCACACGTGTTCACATGTGTGTGCGTGTAGATTACCGCCTGTGTGAATAGAGGAGTGTGCACGTGTGTGCGCGTAGGTTCGCGGGTGTGTGCATGTAGATTCGTGTCTGAATACAGGAGTGTGCACACACGTGCATGAGCTCACGTGTGTGTAGATTAGTGTCTGCATGAATAGAGGAGTGTGCACACCCTCCTGGCCCCCCCACACCTTTCCCCTCTCAGACACCACAGTGGGCAGCCGATGTGGAGTCATGAATGATCGTGGCTCTGATGTGAAATTCCTTCAGTCTGAGGGGTAGGTTCTGTAAAATGAATTTGTTGTCTGCTTTTTCTTTTTTTTGCAAATTCAGTCGAGCGGATGGAGGCTCTGAGATGCGGGGAGCGTGTGGAGCTCCCGCGGGCTCCTGGTGGGTCTGGGAGCGGCCAGCTCCCCTGTCCTTGGGGTAGGTGGGGAGGGACGTCAGGAAGAGAGTCAGGCCCCTGAGGTGTTTGCTGTCTGACAGACATCCGGGCTTATTTTTGTTCCTTCATTACATTGTCCCCACAGAGCAAGAGCATGCTACATCTGAGGGCTGTGAGTCCCCAGAGACAGCTCTTCAGAGAAACAACTCACCAGAAATCCAGTGTTCCTGCACCCGAATCCATGCCAGTCAGGGACCAAGGGGACTCGGCTGAACGGGCAGCTCCCAGCCCTGGGCGCCTGTGCCCTGACCGTGCACAGTGTGTGTGTGCCACCGTGCTCCCACACACACTGTGGAGGAATGCACAGGGGTGTACAGGCACAGGTGCACACAGACACATACCATGGGGTCCTGGAGTGCAGCGTGTGCCAACATGGGACTTCAGCTCCCATCCTGCCGTGACCACCCAGGGCACCTGAGCCTCACACCCCACACCTGGGCTCAGAGCAGCTCTCGCGCCCCACCCTGCACCCTGCATGCCAGTTGTGGGTAAGGCCCACACCACTGGGAATCTTCACACAGCCCGGAGGGAGGTGCTGTGTGCCCATTTCACAGACCAGAAGGCTGAGGCATGGAGTGGGGAAGTAACATGGTCCAGGCTCACGGCTCACATGTGCCAGAACCCAGCATAGCCTGTCTCAGACACCCTTGGGTCCCCACCCCACATTTTACAGAAAGGTCTGTAAACAGCCTGAGCACCTCCCGCGGTGTCCAGACTTCCCCCAAGCCTCCTCCGGCGTCCTCTTCCTGCACCCACCACCAGCCTCAGCCCTGCTGCCCTTGCCTGGCCCCAGCGGTCGTGGGTGTGGCCCCTGAGCCCGGCTCTCACTGTGCCCTCTGCCTGTCCGTGTGGGTACCAGGGCATCCCCCATCTCTGCGACGGTCTTGGTGACTACCCGGCTTAGCGAGTGAGGGAATGTTTGGCACAGCAGCGAAATCGGGAGTGTGGGGTGCGGGCATCGCGTGGATATGCTGTGAACTGGGATTTGGAGCATGGGTGATGCCAGAGTGGGTGATGTCAGGGGCTGGCCTGTGCTCCCAGGAGTGCTCACCCCGAGGAACTGGCCTTGGGTGAGGAGAGGAGAGGCCTGGGGACCCTGACCCCCATCTCCCGTCACCTCCGCTGGGCTGCATGACCCTGAGTTACGCACTAACGATTATGTCCATCTTGCAGGGATGTTGGCACCTACTCAGCTAGAGCCCACCCCCCACATACACACACACACACACACACACACACACACACACACAGAACTGCCCATAGCTCCCATTTGACAAAAGAGCAGCCAGGGCTCTGTACCCTGCGAGGGTCTAGCTGGTGACCGGGGCCGAGCGGGGGAGCCATAGCTACAGCCCAGCCTGGGTCCATTGTGCGGGCATTATCACGGCTGCACATCCCTCTCTCTGCAGGAGGCTCTGGGACCTCCCCAAGCCTGGGGGTGCCTGGCCTGACCAGCTGGGCTGTGAGCAGGGAACTCTGGGCCTGGGGCCTGGAGGACAGTCCCGGGGCCTGCTCTGGGGTCCCCTGCAGCTTGCTGGCTGAGGGAACCCACAGGAACGTTCCTTGGAGGTTGAGGCAGGAGGGGAAACTGAGGCCCAGGCTGCTGCCTCAGCCTCATCCCTACCAAGCTCTCCCGGGGAGGATGTGGGGAGGGGAACAGAGGGTTCCTGCAAGCCTCATGTTCGCACCTGTGCACTGGAGCTGCTAACTCCTGTCTGCTGGGGTGAGTCCCACCACACGGGGTGGCATTTGTGGGGCGTTGGCACAGCCTGGATGCCATGGTGCTCAGAACGAGGATCCCTTCCCCCTGCCCCCCGGCCACACTCCAACAGTGACCCCCTGCTGTAACTCTGCCCCTATCCTTGGCATCATTGGCCATTGTGGGCACGGTGTCCCCCACTCCTCTGAAAGCCCCATTGCAGGGTCACCTCTGCCTTGTCCTGTCCACCACGGGGCCCTGGCACCCAGATCACCATCGTCGAGGAAAGGAAAGGGCAGGGACACAGATGGAACGGGGAGCACAAGGGGGTGCGTGTGCCCCTGAGCGCACCTGTGTGCAGGTGCACAGTTCATTAAACATGACCATGACGTCAGGACATGGGAGTTACACATTAAAAGTGTTATTCATTGATTGATTCATTCATTCATCTACCCAGTGGACATTCTCCGATGCTGGGCTCCGTGGTCTGGATACGAAAGCAAAGCAGGTGTTATCCTGGGAGTAGCCTGGGCTTGCCTTGGGCACTCTGGCTCATTCTGACCCGGTCCGTGGGCCCAGGGCAGTGCTGGAACACCCCTTGGAGGAGTGTCCAAGGCAGATCATGTAGGGGAACAAATTGTGCGTTCGATTTTTGGGAAGGTACCCCAAGGTCACGGGGAGATCCTCCTGTTTTGAGTGAAAACCAAGTGTGGCAGGATGGTCAAGACGCGGATGGTCTGGCGGCTGGTGAAGTTCTGGTTCTCGCCACCCTTAGGACAAGACTCTGATCACCTGGGGGAGGATGCTGAAAGGGGCAGCGGCTGTGCTGCGCTTGTTTCCCTTGCCTGAGCTTGCTTCTCCTTTCTTCCTGAGCAGCTTTACAGAGGTATCATGTGCGCTGACACCGTCAGCGTGCCTTCCACTCTCCATCTGCAAGCCCATTGCAAGGGCACCAGGCAGCGGTTTTCATGCATTCATAGAGTTGAACAACCATAACTACATACCAGCTATAGAACGTTTTCGTGCCCAACTGTAGTCAGCACCCCCCACCCTACCCCCAGGCACTGATCTGCACCCTGTCTCTGTGGATTTACATTTTTTTTTTTTTTTTTTTTTTGAGACTGAGTCTCACTCTATCGCCCAGGCTGGAGTGCAGTGGTGTGATCTTGGCTCACGGCAACCTCTGCCTCCTGGATTCAAACAATTCTTCTGCCTCAGCCTCCTGAGTAGCTGGGATTACAGGCGCCCACCACCACGCCTGGGTAGTTTTTGTATTTTTAGTAGAGAAAGGGTTTCACCATGTTGACCAGGCTGGTCTCAAACTCCTGACCTCAGGTGATCCACACCCCTCAGCCTCCCAAAGTGCTGGGATTACAGGCGTGAGCCACCGCGCCCAGCCTGCGGATTTACATTTAATGGACATTTCACGTCAATGGGATCCTGGATCCTGCAATATGCAGTCTTCTGCATCTGGATTCTAACACTTAGTGTCATGTTTTTGAGGTTCAATCATCTTGTAGACTGTGTCAGTAGTTTTTGGTTTTTATTGCTGAATAGTATTCTGTTGTATTGCTAGACCAAGTTTTATTTATCCATTATCCAAAACACATGCAGAGCATGTGTGTCCAGCGTGGGGCCATTATGAGTCATACCACTGTGAACATGCGTGCACAAACTAGGCAGCTTCCTGGAAGTAGAGTTCATCTGCTAAGTTCATATTGTAAAAATTTTTTTTCTTGAGATGGAGTCTCACTCTGTCACCCAGGCTGGAGTGCACTGGCTTAATCTTGGCTCACTGCAACCTCTGCCTCCCAGGCTCAAGTGATTCTCCTGCCTCAGCCTCCTGAGTAGCTGGGATTACAGGCACGCACCACCATGCCCAGCTGATTTTTGTATTTTTTAGTAGAGACTGGGTCTCGCCATGTTGGCCAGGCTGGTCTTGAACTCCTGACCTCAAGTGATCCACCCGCCTCGGCCTCCCAAAGGGCTGGGATTACAGGTGTGAACCACTGTGCCTGGCCATATTTAAATTCTTAACAAGCTGCCAAACAGTTTTCCAAACTGGCCAGACCATGTTACATTCCCACCAGCAACACGTGAGCGTTCCGGCCCCTGCGTGTCTCTCACCACCTGCTATTGTCGGTCTTTTTATTACAGATCTTCAGGCGGATGTGTAATGGTGTCCCATGTGGTTTAAATTTGCATTTTCCGAATGACCGATGAAGTTGAACATCTTTTCATGTGCTCATTAGGCATTCATATTTCTTTGATAAAATGTCTATTCAAATCTTTTGCCCATATTTAATGGATTTGTCTTATTATTGGGTTTCAAAATTATTCAGACTTATTGTGAGTTCTGTATATGTTCTGGATACAAGTCCTTTATCAGAAATGTAATTTCTGATCTCTTATCCCACTCTGGAGCTTGTCTTTCATTTTCTTAATGGTATCTTTTTGGAGCACAAACGTTTTTTAACTTATTATGAAGTCCAATTTATCATTTTGTTTTCTTTTATGCAGCATGTTTTGGGTGTCATATTTAGGAATTGTTTGCCTAACCCAAGGTCACAAAGATTTCTTCTGTTTTCTTCTAGGACGTTTATAGCCTTAGCTCTTGCACTTAGGCCTGTTGTCCAGTTTTAGCTAATGTCTGTATGGTGTGTGAGGGTCATAGCTTGTTTTGCTGTATACATATTTTTGAAAAAGACTATCTTTTCTGCATTACATTTTATTGGAATCATAAATGGAAAAGTTTATTTCTGGACTCTCAATTCTATTCCATTGAATTATATGCCTATTTTTATTTTATTTTATTTTTTTTATTTTCAAAGACAGGATCTTACTCTGTTGCCCAGGCTGGAGTGCAGTGGTGTGATCATAGCTCACTGAAGCCTCGAATTCCTGGGCTCGAGTGATCTTCTCACCACAGCCTCCCAAGTGTTTGGGACTACAGGCATGTGCCATGATGCCAGGATAATTTTTTTTTTTTTTTTTGTAGAGACAAGGTTTTCTATGTTACTGAGGCTGGTCTTGAACTCCTGGCCTCAAATGATCTTCCCACCTTGGCCTCTTGGAGCACTTTTATTTCTTTTTCTTGCCTTATTGCACTAACTGGAACTTTCAGAATAATCTTGAATAGCAGAGGTGCTTTGTTGTTGGCCTTAGAGGAAAAGCATTCAGTCTTTCACCATATGATGTTAGCTGTGGGGTTTCATAGATAGTGTTTATCAGGTTGAGAAGTTCTCTGCCATTTTTAGTTTATTGAGAGCTTTTCCATGAATGGGTGTTGGATTTTGTCAAATTATTTTTCTGTATCTATTAAGGGGATCAAAATTAGTGATTTTCAGATGTTAAACCAACCTTGCATTCCTGGGGAAAATTCTACCTATATTTATATGTTGTTGGTTTTGGTTTGCTGATATTTTAAGGATTTTTGAATCTTCTGTTTATGAGGTCTGTTATTTTCTGTGATGCTTTTGATTTTGGTATCAGGGAAAATATTGCTCTCACAGAATAAGTGGAGAAGTTTTTCTCCTTTTTTTTTTTTTTTTTGAAAGAGTTTGTGAAGTTTTGATATTATTTCTTTAAATATTTGACAAAACCTATCACTAAAGTCATAGGGGCCTGGGCTTTTCTTTGTGGGAAGATTTCAAATTAATCTGTTTGTTTTTTAACTTGTTATGTCTTAGTTTAGTTTTTTTTGTTTTTGTTTTTTGTTTTACTGGTTATAAGTCTGTTCAGATTTTCTATTCTTACTAAACCAGTTTTGATAATTTGTGTCTTTTTAGGAATTTGTTCACTTCATCTAAATTAGGTCTAATCTGTTGGTGTAAAGTTGTTCATAATATTCCTTTATATTTCCACATACATTTGAAAACATTGTGTGGTCTTTTGGGTGGAATGTTCTATAAATGTCAGCTAGCTCAAGTTGGTGGTAATGTTCAAGTCTTCTCTGTCCTTGCTGGTTTTCTCTCTAGTTGTTCTATCAGTTATTGAGAGGGAGTGGAGTATTGAAATCCCCAACTATTTTTGTTGATTTGTCTATTTCTCCTTTTAATTCTGCCAATTTTTGCTTCATGTATTTTGGGACTTTGTTGTTATGGGCATATTTATTTATAACTGTTACATATTCCTGAGATACTGACATATATATCATTATGAAACCTTCCTCTTTGTCTTTGACAATATTTCTTGTCTTAAAGTCTATTTTATCTGACATTAATTTACCTACTCCAGGTTGGGTGTGGTGGGTCATGCCTGTAATCCCAGCACTTTGGGAGGCCAAGGCAGGAGGATTGCTTGTGCCCAGGAGTTTGAGACCACCCTAGGAAGCATAGGGAGACCCCGTCTCTACAAAAAATTTTTTAAATTAGCTGGGCATGGTTGTGCACACCTGTAGTCCTAGCTGCTTGAGAGGCTGAGGAGGAAGGATCACTTGAGTGTGGGAGGTTGAGGCTGCAGAAAGCTATGATTACACCACTGCACTCCAGCCTGGGTGACAGAATGAGATCCTGTCTCCCAAAAAAAATTTTTTACCTACTCCAGTTCTGTTATGGTTAATATTTGCATGTATATCTTTTTCTAGCTTTGTTATGGTTACTGTTTGCATGTATATCTTTTTCTATCCTTTTATTTTCAACATATTTGTATATTTGAACTAAAATCTACCCATTCTAGACAGTATATATTTGGGTTGTTTCCACACTTTGAATATGTCATTCCACCACCTTCTTCCCTCCATAATTTTTGATGAGAAATCAGCCATTGATCATATTGCTGTCCAGTCTGACAATCTCTGCTTTTTATTTGGTCTTTTTATTTGCTTTTTATTTAGTCCATTCACACTTAATGCAATTTTTTTATTTCCTATGGGTGCTGTTTTCTTCATTGTTTTCTATGTCTCATGTCTTCACCCATTCTTTTCTCCTATGCTGCCTTCTTTTGAGCTAGGTAAATACTTTTCATGTGCCATTTTAATTCCTCTGTTAATTTTTAAACTAATTTTTAGAGTTATTTTCTTATTGGTTGCCCTAGGGACTACAGTATGCATACCAACTTATTACCATCTATTTTTCATTAATACTAACAATTATGGTAAAATATAGAAACTCTACTCCAACATAGCTCAATTTTCTTCTCCCTGTTTTGTACTATTATTGTCATATATTTCATCAATATATGTTGACATGTGTTATAACATATAACAATATAGTGTTAAAAATATTGCTTTATACAATCTTATGTTTTTAAAAGAAGTTAAGGGAAGGAAAGAGAAAGTAATACATTTATAGAGCTTTTTATATTCATCTACATATTTACCATTTCTGGTACTCTTCATTTCTTTCTGTGAATTTGAATTACCATCTGACATTTCCTTTCAGCCTAAAAGACTTCTCTTGGTATTTCTTCTAAATAAGCTGTACTAGCCCCAAATTCTTTCAGTTTCTCTTGATCTGTAATGTTTTTAGTTTGCCTTCATTCTTGGCTAACACATTTTTTTTTGTTTTCACATTTTGAATATGCCATTCCACCACCTTCTTCCCTCCATAGTTTCTGATGAGAAATCAGCCATTGATCATATTGCTGTTACTCTGGACACTGTGAATCAATTTTCTCCTGCTCTTTTCTTTGTCTTTCAACAGTTTGGCTATGAGGTGTCCAGGTTTGGATTTTTCTTATGTTCATCCTATTTGGTGTTTGTTGATCTTCTTGAATCTGTAGATTAATGCTTTTCATCAAATTTGG
The DNA here is from genome assembly GCF_028885655.2 of Pongo abelii. Classification (NCBI taxonomy): domain Eukaryota; kingdom Metazoa; phylum Chordata; class Mammalia; order Primates; family Hominidae; genus Pongo; species Pongo abelii. The sequence continues at coordinate 1,715,193 of NC_071991.2, forward strand.
GAAATTTTCAGCTATTATTTCTTCAAATCTTATTCTTGCCTCTTTCTCTCTCTCCTCTTCTCTTGAGACTCCCATCACCACATATGCTAGTGCACTTGATGTCTCATGTATGTCAGAGGCACAGTTTATTTTTCTGTTCAATTTTTTCTCTGTGTTCTTTAGATTGAATACTTCTATTGATTGATCTTCAAGCACACTAATTTTTTCTTTTGCCCTCATGTAATGAATTTTTCATTTCAGCAATTATACTTTTTAATTCCAGATTTTCCATTTTTTAAATAATTTCTGTCTCTTCATTGAGGTTTTGTGTTTTGAGTCACTATTATTATCCTTTTCTTCAATTCTTTAAACATATGGATATTTGTATGTCATTTTTTTGTGACCTATCTGTTTAAATGTATTTATATTATATAAATGTATAATATAAATATATATTTATATTATAATTTTTCTTTGTCTTTCAACAGTTTATATAATATATATTATATATATTAAATTATATTACATATAAACATATATTTATATTATATTATAAAAAGCTTTGAAGTCTTTGCTATATCTAACATCTGGGGAGACTCAATGACAGTTTCCAGTGACTTTTTTTTTACTCACCCTTTCCTGTTTCATTGGATGTTTTGTAAGTTTGTGTTGAAAACAAACATTTCAGGTAATATATTGCAGCAGTTCCAGTTTCTGATTTGTATCCCCAAGAGTTGCTAGTATTGCTGGGTTTTGTTGTTGTTGTTGTTGTTTGTGTAGTAATTGACCTGAACTGAAGCTGTGAAATTCATTTTCCCCTCATGTGTGAATGTGTGATCATTGTGTCTCTGTTAGTTTGTCCTTGTTCTTTTTTTTTTTTTTTTTTTTTTTTGAGATGGGATCTCACTCTTGCCCAGGCTGGAGTACAGTGGTGTGATCATAGCTCACTGCAGCCTGGAACTCCTGGGCTTGAGTTATACTCCCACATCAGCCTCCCAAGTAGCAGGGACTACAGGTACATGTCACCATTCCTGGCTTTCTTCTCTTCTGTTAAATCCCTACTTATTTTAATTCTGGCCTCCTAGATTACCTCTATGTTTGCATAGCTCTGTGATCAGTCAGTGATTGGTTTGGGGTTGTTTGCAAATACCTTGAGCCAGTCAGGCCTACACATGCTGCTGATAGATCTACATGTGGGTCTGTAAGCACATCCAAAGATCATGTAGTTTTCAGGCCTGACCTGGTTTCTACTTTTTTCCAGACCCTCTTTTGTCTCCTCTGCACATGCTTACAGGCTCTCAGCAGGCCAGAAATTTGTGAATTCCTTGGGCCCTCTCTGCTGTCCCCTGTGTATGTGTGCTACCCATCCATTGGGCACATGTGGAAGGCTTATCAGGTATCTCTGTGACTGTCATATTTCATGCAACTCTCTATCAGATTCCCAGCTAGTCTACTGGTCTATTGCTGCCCCAGTCAGGATCACAGCTTAAGCCCGGTAGAACCAGTGGCTTTCCCCATTCACTTGCCACCGAGATTGCTGCTTCTTACTGACAACACTTCTGCCAAACGAGAGTTTGTGCCTTCTGCTTCAAATAAAATCAGCCCCTGACAGCAAAGCTGCTAGTTTTTATGATTTGCCTTGCCCTGCCCTGCCCTGTTGGAATGACTGCATCAACTGAGTCGGAGGGAGGGGTGGGGGGAGATGGGAGAGCTTCAGGTAAGAACTCCACAGATTCCCCCTGTCTTAGCCTAAGTTAATCAGTTTTTCATGAATGAAGGCCTTTGGTTAATTTCCAGGATGTGGAAATGATTGTTTTTGAGAATTTGGACTAGTTTTATAGTTGTTTTTTGGAGAGAAGATTTGGTGACCTTTTCACTATTCTATGCCAGAATTCACACCCTGTGGTATATTTTTTTTTAAACAAAACTTAAAAAAAGGTAACATATGCAATTCCATGAAGTACCACAAAGTGAAATTTATGTAGGAACCATCTAGCTCAAGAAAAAAAATGATACTTGTATCTCAGAAGCCCCCCACCCCATCTCCTCCTGATCACTACCCTTCTCCCCTCCAGGGGAATCTCACAACTGCATAGGACTGTACAATTGTCTCAAAATAGAAAATTTAATTCTAAGGAAATAAAATAATGCCATTGAAAATGGATGGTATATTTCAATAAAAGGGGTAAGATCAACTAGAGTAGTATACCTGGAAAAAACTGAAACTTGATGCCTACCTCACACCATAGATTTAAAAATTAATTCTGGATGAATTAAAGGTCTAAATGTTAAATCTAAAACAATTTTTTAAAAGCCTTTGATATTGTCAGTCCTTTTAAATTTTAGCATTACTAGTGAATACCTTTTCATAAGTTTATTGGCCATTTGGATATTTGTATGTCATTTTTTTTGTGACCTGTCTGTTTAAAAGTCATATTTGTCTTTTTTCTTTTATTTGTTTATTTTTTTTATAGAGACAGGGTCTTACTATGTTGCCCAGACTGGTCTCAGACTTCCTGCTCAATTAATCCTCCCACCTCAGCATCCCACATAGCTGGGACTACAGGCACCATGCCTGGCTAATTTTTTTTTTTTTTTTTGTAGAGACAGAGTCTCCCTGTGTTGCCTAGACTGGTCTCAAATTCCTGGACTTAAGCAATTCTTCTACCTTGGTCTCCCAAAGTGCTGGGATTACAGGTGTGAGCCACTGCACCTGGCCCCATTTTTCTATTGAGTTGCATTCTTTATCTTATACGTTTGTAGGAATTCTTTATATATCTAGTAATTCTTAATTTTTTGATTATATATGTTGAAAATATCTTCTCTCATTCCATGGCTTGCCATTTCACTCTTTCAGTCATGTATTTTAATGAGAAGAAGTTCTTCATTTTAATGTTTCTGAAGTTCTCCTCCATGGCTAGCATTTTCTGTTAGCTTATAAAGAAATCTTTTCTCACCTTAAGTTCTTGAAGATGCTCTTCTATGTAATCTTCTAGGAGCTTTATTGTTTTACACTTGACATTTAGACTTTTAATCCACCTGTAATTTTTTATCTATGGTGTGAGATGTAAGGATCAAGTGTCAGTTCTTCCCAGGTATACTAATCCAGTTGATTTTACCCCTTTTATTGAAAAATACCATCCATTTTCAATGACATTATTTTATTTCCTTAAAATTAAATTTTCTATTTTAAGACAATTGTACAGTCCCTTGCAATTGTGAGAATAATACAGAGAGATCCCATGTACCCTTTATCCAGTTCCCCCCAGTGGCAACATCCTACAAAACTATAGTATAGTGTCACAACCAGGATATTGACAGTGATACAGTCCAGATACAGAAAAGTCCCATCCCACAAATATTCCTCTTGTTACCCTTTGATAGCCACACCCCCTTTCCTCACCCCTATCCCATCTCTGACCTCTGGTCACCACTAATCCATTCTCCATTTCTATAATTTTGTCTTTTCAAGTACAAATGCTCCTCAATTTATGATAGAGTTACATCCTGATAAACACATCATAAGTCAACAATATGTCAAAAATGCATTTAATACCCCAATAAACCCATTATAAAGTAAAAAAATTATAAATCAAAGCATCGTTAAGTCAGGGACTGTCAGTCTGCTGTGTAAATGGAATCACACAGTATGTAACATTTTCGGATTACATTTGTTTTCCCCCACAAAATTCCCTGGTGATTCATTCAAGTTGTGATGCTTATCAATAGTTTGTTCTTTTCTGTAATTGAGTAGTGACATTATTTCTTAACCTGGGCCTCTCTACTCAGCATACTGTATGTAGTGTGTATACATTTGTGCATGCTCACGCATGTGTGTGCTTCCGTGAGTGTGGAAATATAATTTCAGCATTGCACAGGCTTGTAGTCACCATTCCAGTCATCTAATGTGTCTGAGGGCTGAGAGCTCAGATGGATAAGTGAGGGGAACAAAAGATGAGGTGAGACGCTGGGAGGAACACAGATTCCCGGCTCAGTCCCCAAGCCACCGGTTGCTAAGGAACCATGAATACATTTCTGGGATTGCAGACTGACCCTGTTCCCCTGGGATCTGCAGAGGGCTCAGCTGGGCAGGCCTGGTTCCACCTTTGCTGGGGGCTGGGCCTGGTGCACTACAGACCCTTGAGATGCTGTGGAATTGGTGACAAGGGAAAAGCATGTCCTGTCTCCTTATTTTTAATCATGTTGAATCTCCTAACAACATTATCCATTTACAGCGCCTTGAGCCAGCCAACTTCCCTGGCATGGCCCAGTTTGAAGCCTCTGCAATCATGTGCCCATTACAGATGGTGAGTGCTACACTGAGATGAGTGTCTTGCCCAGATTCACACCGTCCTGAAGCAGGGCCAATGGGGAGTCCTCTGATTCTTTAGCTTTTGGTTGTCTCCATGAGACCTAGAGTGGTAACAGGAGCTCTTCCCCAAGCAGTCAGGGATCTGAGCCAATGCAGCCAGACAATGGGAACCCCTTGAGCCCTCTGGACACCTGGCATCTGGAGAGGGCATTAGGTTAGGAATTGGGGATTGGGACTCTAGCCCTGGCACAGAACTGGCACATTGCCTTCCTGACATATGCATCATCAGATGGAGGGGTGGATGGATGTATAGATGGATGGACTGATGGATGGGTGGATGGATGCATGGGTGGGTGGATGGATGCATGGGTGGGTGGATGGATGCATGGGTGGATGGATGGGTGCATGGGTGGGTGGATGGATGCATGGATGGGTGGATGGATGCATGGGTGGGTGGATGGATGCATGGGTGGGTGGATGGATGCATGGGTGGGTGGATGGATGCATGGGTGGGTGGATGGATGCATGGGTGGATGGATGGGCGGGTGGATGGATGAGCAAGTGGATGGATGGATGGATGGATAGGTGAGTGGATGGATGGGTGGGTAAATGGATGAATAGATGAATAAGTGAATGGATGGATAGATGATGGGTGAATGGATGGAAGAAAGATGAATGGGTGGATGGATAGGTGGGTGAGTGGGTGGGTGGATAGGTGGATGGATGGATGGGTGGATTGGTGGGTGGGTGGATGCTAGAAGGATATATGGATGATGATGGATGGATGGGTGGGTGGGTGAATAGATGAATGGATAGGTGAGTGGCCGGATGGGTGGATGAATGGATGGATGAATGGGTGAATGGATGGATGAAGGATGAGTGGATGGATAGATAGGTAGATGGTTGAGTGGGTGGGTAGATAGGTGGATGGATAAATGGATGGATTGGTGGGTGGTTGCTAGACAGATATATGGATGATGGATGGATGGGTGAGTGTGAATGGATGAATGGATAGGTGGGTGGATGGATGGATGAATGGATAAATGGATGGATGAAGGATGAATGGATGAGTGGGTGGGTGGAGAGGTGGGTGGATGGGTGGATGCTAGAAGGATATATGGATGATGAATGGATGGATGGATGGGTGGGTGTGTGAATTGATGAATGGATGGGTGGGTGGGTGGATGGATGAATGGATGGGTGGGTGGGTGGAGAGGTGGGTGGATGGGTGGATGCTAGAAGGATATATGGATGATAAATGGATGGATGGATGGATGGATGGGGGTGGGTGTGTGAATTTATGAATGGATAGGTGGGTGGGTGGATGGATGGATGGGTGGATGAATGGGTGAATGGATGGATGAAGGATGAGTGGGTGGGTGGAGAGGTGGATGGATGGATGAATTGGTGGGTAAGTGGGTGGATGCTAGAAGGATATATGGATGACAAATGGATGAATGGATGCCTGAATGAGGGAGGATGTAGATTAATGATGATGGAAGTAGATAATGAATGAGTGGATGAGAGATGCAGAGACCTACAGGGACTGGAAAAAGACAGTGTCAGTATGGACAGGAGCTTAGAAGAAATGGGAGTGTAGAAGTCCCCCAGGTAAAGAGGCTAATGTCACCAAATGGCAAATGGAGATACTGAGGCCCCCAGAAGTGGCTTGTCCAAGCCCAGGGAGTCAGAGAGTGACAGAGTTGGGACCCAAACTTGACCCTGCCTAAGTCCAGATCAAGGCTTCCCTCTCCACTGCTTCACGTCTGCAGACAGCAGGGTCTAAACCAGGGGCCAGGGGCCTCCGGGATGCTGACAGAGATCCCAGCAGACAGGAGGTCTGTTTGCACCCTCGGAGGCCGATGCAGGGAGTCTGGGAGTCAGGGCTCTGCGGTCTCCACCCAAGGCTGCCACCTCCTGCTCTGCAGCCTTGGGTGCTTACTCCTGGCAACAAGCATTGATTGAGCACCAGCTGTTTTTGGTCTAAACATTAGGCCCTGGGCTGGACCCTGAGATATTCGGTTGGGTAAGCGCTGTGGTCCCTGATGTTGGGGGACTTATGGCCCTCCCTCAGCTTCCTCATCTATAAAATGGGCAGGGGGTTAGAATCGACACCTCTGAAGGCTGTGTTAGGCTGGAATTCCCAGCTTCAGGGGCCCAGGCCCGACCCACCGCTCCCACGGCCCAGGCCTGGCCCACTGCCAGCTCTGCGTCCCATAAGCTGGCCACCGGGTAGGTCTCTGTTGGCATCGGTGGCCAGTGAGAGCCTAGGGTGTCGTGGAGATCTGTGTGAACCATGGCCTCCCTGTGCAGCTGTCTCAACCCCACACCCGGGACATTGCCAGATTGTGTCTAAAGGCTGGGCCAGGGAGCCCAGGAAATGTTTAACTTTGAAAAATGGACCTTCACAGCTCATTAAGCCTCAGCGGTGCCTCGGGCGGTGTGGGGAAGAAGGAGATGCCAGGGCATGAAATTGCTGAGGTATTTAAAGGCCGATTCTGCATTCCTGACCAGCAGTGTCTGCCTGCCAAGGCCGGCAGTACCAGGCTCCAGGCTGGGCTGGCGCAGCGGTGCTCACGTGCCCAGGATGGCCACGGTGGCTGGCGGGCGGGGGAGTGCCGGGCACAAGGGACTCCTTTCATCTCTGAGTGCCATGACCCTCCTGGCATCTGCTATTTCCTGCCTTTGTGGCCTTTGACGAGACACTTTTTGCCTCTGGGCCTCAGTTTCTCCACTTTCACTGTGGTCTGTGTGCCAAGTAGCACTTCTAGTTTTAGAAGCAGAAGCTGGTTGTAAACTGCACAGATCTGTCTGGCCTGCCCTGCCAAGGCTGGATTGCCAGAGGGTTCCGCGAGTACCGATCGTGGCTGCAGGGACGGGCTGGGCTGCGCTGTGGAGCCTGGGCTGAGGGCTGCTCGCTCTGGCCGTCCGGGTCCACTCGGGGCTCACGGCAGTGTAGGGCACACCTCTCTCCCAAGCCTGGGCCGGGAGGGCCTTGGGACAGGCAGAGTGGAGAGGAGTGGGGCTGAGAGCTTAGGGAGCTTGAATTGGGGGTGCATCCGCGTGGAGCTGGGGAAGAGACAGCCAAGAAAGATTGGGGCTGATCAGCAGAGGCGGGCGATGCTGTGGCACTTTAAACATGGAAAATTGCCTTCGTCATGTACGCTAGATACAGAGGCATAAACAGGGCATACCTGGGGCCAGCGGCCCACTTGCCAGCTGCACCTGCCCCTGGCTGGGTGGAGTGGGGAGGGAGATTCTTGAGGCCCTCCTGGGGCTCCCTCCCCTCAACCTCACCAGCTCCCTGACTCTGCTGTGTGACCTAGGGTCAGTTACCTTACGTCTCTGAGCTTCTATTAATATTTCCTTCATCGGAAACTAGGGACGTTTCCTTAATTCCTAGGTCTGAGGACTGTGGAATCAAAGGAGAGAAAGTGAAAGAACGCCCAGTGGGGGCTGCATCAGCTTCCGCCTCTATGTACCCTGCAGGGAACAGCAGGGACCTCACAAGGCCGGCCTGGGCCTGCGCCACGCTCTGCCGTGTGCTGGCCGGGCTGTTACTCTCTCAGCCTCAGTTTTGTTGTCTGTAAAATGGGCGCAGGTCAGCCTCTCCCGTGAACAAGGCTGTGAGGATTCAGCCCCAGCTGGGCCGGCCCATCCTTCACTCTCCTTAAGGGGTACAGGCCCCTAGGAAGTGACTGCCCACGCAGATCCCTAGTGACCAGATGCTGGGTTCCGCTGGGGTCCTGGTGGTGGGCAGTGCAGGCCCTGGAGATGTTCATGGCCGCGTGGACACCTTCAGAGTCCAGCAGACGTGGGGTTAGGAAGAGAGGATGTACTGGCTGGGGAAGGGAACGCCCATCGGGGCAGCCTCAGAAAGTGCCTGATTCCAAGAGCCTGGGCAGGCGTGTACACATAGGTGACATGGGCTTGGACTGCCCAGTGTGCCTGGCAGCCGTGTACACACACTGGTGTGCCTGAGTAGGTATTTGCACATACATGTACACATAGGCGACATGGGCTTAGACTGCCTGGTGCACCCAGGCAGGTGCGTGCTCCAGGGACAGAGTGTACGGTGTGTGGTGTGGGGCGTGACCCACTTCCTGGTGCGAGAACACATACATGCCTTGCTGGGTGTGTGCACATCTGCAGGGGGGTCCGTGTACACTGCTGTGTGGACACCTCCGGCGGTGCCCAGTCCATGTGAACACGTGCAGGTGAGCACAGACACATGTGTGCATGCCCTTTGTGTGTCCACAGACAGCTGTGTGCGCCACACTCACCCTGCCGCTCGTCCCCATGGCAACCCCAGAGCAGGTGTCTGGGAGACCCTGATCGGTGCTGACAGACACGGGGTGCGGGGCACGTGGGATGGGGCTCCCCAGGGATGGCTGGGCCAATCGGGGTTCCTGCTGGAGAAGAGGCTCCAGCAGGAGTGAGAGTGCTTCCTCCTCCCCAGTCTATGCCACTTCCTCCTGCGTGCCAGCCAGGTGGGCAGCGCTTGGGAAGCCCCCATCTGGCTGTGATTCCTGCAGGGCGATCAGAGCAATACCGCCCCGTCTGGCCTGTCCGTGCGCCCACGCTTAGAGCTGAACAGCCCTCAGGGCCACAGACTCAGCAGGGAGCCCCCAGTCTGAGGTCCTGGTCTCACTTCCTAGAAAGAAACAGAGGCTTGAAGCAGTTCCAGCCGGGGGTCCCCAGCCAGCCCGGGCAGACGCAGGCCCCTCACACTCCACCATGCCCACGTCCATCTGGAAGGAGGCAGGGAGCCCCCAGGTCCCAGGCTTGGGAGGCTGGTGCCAGGCAGGGCTGGGGAATGCCACCACCTTAAACCCACACTGGCCTCCCTGCTGGTGGTTTTCCTGCCTCCCTTTGCCATTTTGCTGGTTATCAAAGACCTTTGCTGCAAGACCCAGGCCGGCCCAGCCCAGCGTCTCCCATCCTCCTGTGAAGTCATCCGCTCAGTTGGCAGGGTTCCCATGGCAACGGCAGTGATGTCACAAAGAGCTGGAGGAGGATGGCTGGAGGGAGGAGTGGGGTGAGGCTCTGGGAGGGGATTCCTGGCTTCTCCCAGGCCTTCTAGAAAGATAGAGCTCTGGTCCATCAGTAACTCAACAGGCCGGGGCTTATGCCCCTAGAAGCAGATCCCAGGGGCACCCCTCGCCTCCCTGAGACAGGAAACCACCTCCTTGAAGGAGTCAGCTCCCCAAGCACCCACACACCCACCTGCCCAGGTGCAGAGGCCCTTGCACGAGCAAGGGTATGAGACGGGAGGCCCTGACACCAAGACGTCACTGTTACCATGCCTGGCCTGCACAGCGGCCCTTTGCCAAACTTAGACTGGCTCTGAGGGCTGCTGGCTGCACCCCCCCCCCACCCAGGGTGCATTCGAGACTGCCTGTCAGCTGCCCTGCCCTTGAGTTTCTTGGTCTCCACTGCTATTGATAGTTTAATTCCAGAACCAAAGAAACTGTCTGTTCCACAGAAGTGGGGGACTCTGAGAGTGTCCCTGACCCTAGCTGCCAACAGCAGCCCTGTGCCCGGCTGGGACAGATTCCAGCTCCCTGCCCTCCCTGTTGAGTGCTGCAGAGGGGCGTCGGGCGTCGTGCAACATGTGCCCATCCCCCTCACTTTGAGTTACACTGCACACGGCTCTGGATGCACATGGCTGTGCCAGGCAGCAGACGTGGCCGACAGGCACATGGTGGGACCTGCTCTGTGGCTCCAGAGCTCATGCGCAGCCCGCTGGGGCTGTGAGGATTCTGTCCGTCCACCAGGAAAGCCAACAGGACCCTGGTCCTGCCTGAGAACCCCAGGAAGTAGCATGCCAGGTGCATGGCGCGCCTCCCAGCCCTTCCCAGCACCAGCTGCGTCCTTCTCCTCCAGGGCTGCAGCTCAAGGCTCAGGTGTCTGCATCGAGGGCACTCCCTAAAGGGCAGGAGCAGGACCATTGGCACAGGCCTGGGCGAGTCTCGCTGGGAGGCAGGAGCATACTCAGCCCCTCAAGCCCATGAACCCCACTTTGAAAACCATGCAGCTGGGTGCGGTCACTCACACCTGTAATCCCAGCACTTTGGGAGGCTAAGGTGGGCGAATCACCTGAGACCAGGAGTTCAAGACCAGCCTGGCCAATGTGCAGAAACCCCGTTCTCTACTAAAAAATACAAAAATTATCCGGGCGTTGTGGCGGACACCTGTAATTCCAGTTACTTGGGAGTCTGAGGCAGGGAGAATTGTTTGAACCCGGGAGGTGGAGGTTGCAGTGAGCCGAGATCGCGCCACTGCACTCCAGCCTGGGCGACAGAGCGAGACTCCATCTCAAAAACAACAAAAAAAACCGTGCTGGTTTGGTTTCACTGACTCCCATTCATTTGTTCACAAACATTTACTCAGCAAATCTTGTTGGGCCCACCAGGCCCTACGGTTACCAGACAAAGTCTGTTTCCTCCTGGAGTGTGCATTTATTAAATGCCTACTGTATGCCGAGCCCCAGGCTGGTTTAGATGTGGGGGCACAGCAGTGAGCAGGGCAGACATGCCTCCTCCCTGCCTTTGTCGGCCCCGGCTCTCATAACAAAAGCCGGACACTGGGGTCTAGACAGCAGCACGCATTGTCTCCCCGCCCCTGAGACTGGAAGTCTGGGATCGGGTGCCTGCGGGGTTGGTTCTAGGAGGGCCACTGTCCTGGTTTGCAGACGGCCACTTTCTCACCGTGTCCTCCCAAGGCAGAGAGAGACAGAGTGTGTGTGTGTGTGTGAGAGAGAGGGAGAAAGAAAGACACGGAGAGAGAGAGAAAGAGGGTGAGAGGGAGAGAAAGAGATGGAGAGAGAGAGAGAGAGACAGAGGGAGAGAGAGGGGGAGAGAGAAAGAAGGAGGGAAAGAGAGGCAGGGAGAGAGAGAGCACGCAAATGCCCTGGTGTGTGTGTCTTTCTTTCTCTTTCTTTCTTTCTTTCTCTCTCTCTCCTTTCTTTCTTTCCTTTCTTTTCTTTCTTTTCCTTCCTTTCTTTCTTTCTCTTTCTTTCTTTCTTTCTGTCCTTCCTTCCTTCCTTCCTTCCCTCCCTCCCTCCCTTTTTCTTTCTTTTTTTCCATAGATGGTCTCCCTCTGTCACCCAGGCTGGAGTGCAGTGACATGATCACAGATCACTGCAGCCTCCACCTCCTGGGCTCAAGCCATCCTCCCACTTCAGGTTCCAGAGTAGCTGGGACCACAGGTCCGTGCCACCACACCCACACACTAATTACTGTTTAAAACTTTTTTCTGTGGAGATGGAGTCTTGCTATGTTGCCCAGGCTAGTCTTGAACTCCTGGCTCAATCAGTCCTCCTGCCTCAGCCTCCCAAAGTGTTGAGATTACAGGTGTGAGCCACGGCGCCCAGCCTGGCATCCTTCCTTGTAAAGGCTCTAATCCCATCACGGGCCCCACCCTCATGACCTCAGCTAACCCCAATCGCCTCCCAGAGACCCCGCTGCCTCCTGTCATCAGCCTGGGGTCAGGGCTTCATCCCACGGATGCTGGGCACACTTCAGCCCACGGCACTGCCCTTAAGGAGCTGAGGGTCTGGTGGGGTGACTCGAGCAAAGGAAGGCGTTAGGAAAACAACGGGTGCCACGGGAAATGACCACGAGCAATGCACTAGCAGGGACTGGTCGTCCCCTTTCGGTGGGGCAGGCTGGAAGGCTTCTCGGAGGAGGTGACTCGCCCAGGCTGGGGTCCAAGGCCCAGCGCCCCTCACTGGCTTTGAGACCTTGGAGAAGCTGCTGCCCTCTTTGATCTGGGCTTCGCAGCAGGGGTAAGACAGCCTAGAGGCAGTGCTGGAGATGAGGATGGCAAGTTGTGCCTCCCCAGGCAGGGCAGAGAGGACCCCCCCCACCCCTCCGGGCAGGAGAGAGGTCAGGTGCCAGGTGTATGGGGGAAGGGGGAGGGTCTCATGCCCGCATTCCCATCCATGGACACGCAGAGGGCCTGAGACCCCTGCTCAGCTGCCGCAGGGTGTGGGACTCAGAGAGGAACAATCGCGCCCCTGCCCGCTCCTCCTCCACGGGGATATCTGGGCTGCTGGAGGGGCCTGTGCAGGGAGGAGCCAGCGCTGGGAGCACCCTGGGGCCTACACTCCCCGCTCCGTGGGGTGGGACTGAGCACCACTAGGTTGACCCTGCCTGCCAGGTCCCGGCACAGCCGAGGCCAGCCCGGTGTACAGCACGTGTTTAGGGTCTGGATTCCCAGCTTCCCACTGGCCTTGGGACCTCTGAGCCTGTCTTCTCATCCACAGACCCAGGCGTACAATTGGGAAAATCGGTATTTGTCACATTTGCAACAACTGCTGTGTGATCTGAGACCCTTCTCTAGGGCGGTCTCCACTTCCTGCCCCCACCCCTCGTCCTTCAGGGACTTTGTCTCTGTTTTTCACCCAGATCGGGGCTGCCTGCCCATGAACACATTCAGGCATGTGTCACCTGAACTGATTTTTAAAAAATTATTTAATTGTAATTTATTTGAGAGACAGGGTCTCTCTCTGTCGCCCAGGCTGGAGTGCAGTGGTGCAATCACGGCTCACTGCAGCCTTGAACTCCTGACTTCAAGTGATCCTCCCGCCTCAGCCTCCAGGTGTGGGAAGAAAGGAGAGACAGACAGGGCAGTGGGGCTGGGGCCAGGCCTCGGCTTCCCGCAGAGCCGGCCGGCGGGCGGGTGCTGACTGAGGCAGCGGGCTTGGAGAAGACGTTGGACTTTCTTTTCTCTTTCTAATAAATATTTCCAAATGTGCCTGACACAACAGTTACCATCTCTCCTGGCCTTGTGCATCTCTCTAGATGTCTTTTTTTCCTATGATGCCTACATTTGAACATCTCGCCAAATTTTTAGCCGATTAGATTCCGAGGGAACCTCAGCCTTCATTTCAGGCAAACAAGCAAATTTCAAGCCTCATTTTCTACTTCTAATAAGCATTTATCAAATTTACAGCTCTCATATACAATTCATCAGGTTAATGCCTTCGGAATATTCCTGCCTCCCTTTTGTGGCAATTTTCTTTTCCTGCGTTGCACCCTCGGCACTCTCTCTGACTTTGCTAAAGCAAATTAGCACGTCAGCTTCCTGTCGGGTGAGGAGTGGTTGGGCTACAGCAGTGAGAAGATGGGGCGAGGGGGCCTGGCCACCATTAGCAGCCACAATGAGATTTTTTTTACAGCGTATAAAACATTGTGCCATCCTGAATCACAAAGTCCTAATTAAACACGAATCCTTTTCTGGGGACCTGGCATTTAAATATGTGTAATAACATATTATTTCTCTCTTTAATTTCAAAAGCAATATACATGTGTATACACTAAAGAAAACTAGGAAAATGCTGAAAACAGGAGATGTAAACTCTGGCTCCACCATGCAAGAGAAGCTTGTCAGCATTTTAGAGCTTCTCCTTCTGGTCTTTTTTCTTCTTTTGACGATCGGCGTTTGTTTCAGGGTTGATATCACTCTTAAAAGAAACTTAAAAATGTAAGATGTAAGTTACATACAGAAAAGTTCACAAATCCTCACTGTGCACAGCTTAATGAATTTTCACAAGCACCCCAGTGAAGAAACAGAACAAAACCAGCTCCCCCCACCCCCCCGCCACCAGCCCCAGAAGTCTCCTGATGGTCTCTTTAGGTCACCTCTCCTCCACCTCAGGGTAAACATTACCCCGGCTCCTTCCAGCATAGCTGAATTTTGCCTGTGTTTTTATGTTGTATGAATGGAACCATCCATTATATACACATATTCTGTCTGGGTGCTTCTGCACCTTGCACCTGTGAAATTCATTCATCCTTGTTAGATGTGATGGCAGTTCCTTCCTCTTCATTGCCGAATAGTATTCCCAGGTAAGGCTGTACCCCTTCTCTGCTTGATGGCCTTTCAGGTTGTTTCTTGTCTGGGCTATCGTGGGTACTGTGAGCAGTGATGCACCTCCCCGCACGTGTGTTTTGTAGAGACATGTTGATATGTCTGTCCATCTTGAGAATGGACTTGTTGAGTCTGATCATTCACTGATCTCCAGCAGTTTCCAAGTTGCGGCCAGGTGCAGTGGCTCACACCTGTAATCCCAGCACTTTGGGAGGCTGAGGTGGGCAGATCACTTGAGCCCAGGAGTTTGAAACAAGCCTGGGCAACATAGTGAGACCCTGTCTCTGAAAATTATTTATTTTTAATTATCTGGGTGTAGTGAGACATACCTGTGGGCCCAGCTACTCAGGAGGCTGAGGTGGGAGGATCACTTGAGCCCTAGGGGGTCTAGGTTGCAGTGCACCATGATTGAGCCACTGCACTCCAGCCTGGTTGACAAAGCGAGACTCCATCATAAATAAATAAATAAATAAATTGCCACAGTCTAATAATAATAATAATAAGGGTGTGCTTTAATTGATTTAGTTATTCTCCTCTTTTTTTTTTTTTTTTTGGAGATGGAGTCTCTGTTGACCAGGCTGGAGTGCAATGGCGCGATCTCGGCTCACTGCAACCTCCACCTCCCAGGTTCAAGCGATCCTCCTGCTTCAGCCTCCCGAGTAGCTGGGATTATAGGCGCGTGCTACCATGCCCGGCTAATTTTTGTATTTTTAGTAGAGATGGGGTTTCACCATGTTGGCCAGGCTGGTCTCGAACTCCTGATCTCAGGTGATCCGCCCGCCTCAGCCTCCCAAAGTGCTGGGATTACAGGTGTGAGCCCCCGTGCCCGGCCTCATCATTGTCTTCTTATTGAAAACTTTGGTGGCTTCCGGTTTTTTTCCTTCTCTATCAAGCAGCAATGGAAATCTTTGGCTGTACATGGTTTTCTGTCTGTGATTCTCTCCTTCTGGTAGGTTCTCAGGAGTGGGGCTGCTGGGTGAAAGTCACGCCACCCCTCACAGCCCTGTAGTGCTGTAGACTGAATTGGAACAAACCGTCTGTGCAGCAGGGTGCAAAAGTCCCGTCTGAGTCAGGGAAAGAATAACTGCCGTGTGAACTTTGTGTGAATGTATCTGTGTAACCCCAGTCAGGGTGAAGACCTAGAATGTTGGCGCCCCTCAGAGGGTTCTGGTGCTTTCTTTCTCGATCCCAGCGCTCTGTCATTCCTGATCGTAACAACCAGCATTCCTGGACAGTTGATTCTGGATTTGCCTGTTTCTGAACTTCCCATAAATGAAATCTTTGCATAGTTCTTCCCTTCTGACCTCGTTCTTCTGGCCAGCACTATCGGGGGGAGATGTACCCATTCATTGTGCTTGGTGCTGGTTCATTCTCATCAGTGAAGAGTGTTCTGTCCTAAGAGGGCATCAAGGTCGGTTCCAGTTTGGGGCCGTGGTGAGCTCCCTTACATATCTCTTGCTTCACACATGTGGGACCCTCCCTGAGATTTACACCCCAGAGAACAGTCGCCGGCTCTTTCCCAAAGCGGTGATGAGGCTTTGCACCCTCAGGACAGCGGACGAGAGTTCCTGTTGCTCCACATCCTCCTTCCCCAGCGCCAGATCTGATGAGATGCCTGAAGCCTCACCGGTCTGGCGGGTGTGTCCTGATATCTTACCAAGCTTTCATTTGAATTTCCCTGGCGAGTAATGCAGTTGAGCACGGGGTTTTTGGCCGTGTGGATGTCCTCATTTGTGAAATGCCTTTTCAAGATCTCTGCTCATTTTATGACTGAGGTGTCGGTTTTCCTTATTAATTCATCAGAGGTGTTTATGATTCTGAATGAGATCACATTCTCTCAGAAGATAGCTATCGTGTAGTTTGTGTTTTAATACTTTGCATGATGTATGTGTGCGTGTGCGCGTGTGTGTGCTTGTGTGTATGTGTGTGCGTGTGTGCGTGCGTGTGTGCGTGCTTGTGTGTATGTGTGTGCGTGTGCGTGCGTGCGTGTCTGCGTGCGTGTGTGTGTGCGTGCTTGTGTGTATGTGTGTGTGTGTGCATGCGTGTGTGTGCATATTTTAGAGACAGAGTCTTGATCTGTTGCCCAGGCTGGAGTGCAGTGGTAGGATCATGGCTCACTACACCCTTGTACTCCCTGGCTCAAGTGATCCTCCCACCTCAGCCTCCAGCGTAGCTGGGACTACAGGCACACTCCATCATGCCTGTCTAATTTTTTACATAAATTTTGTAGACACAGTGTCTTCTTATGTTGCCCAGGCTAGCTTTTCATAGTATATTTTTACGAGCAGAAATTCTTTATTTTTATGTAGTAATATTTATGAATATATTCTTGCATGAGTGGGAAGAAATTCTTCCCTGTCTGTCGGTCATCAATATATTTTTCTGGCTGGATGCAGTGGCTCGTGCTTGTAATCCCAGCACTTTGGGAGGCCGAGGTGGGAAGACTGCTTGAGCCCAGGAGTTCAAGACCAGCCTGGGCAACATGGCAAGACCCCTTCTCTAAAAAAGAATTAATGGGGCACAGATGTGCATGCCTGTAGTCCTAGCTACTTGGGAGGCTGGGGTGGGAGGATCACCTGAGGCTGAGAAGTTCGAGGCTGCAGTGAGCTGTGATTATGCCACTGCATTCCAGCCTGTGAAACAGAGTGAGACCCTATCTCAATCCACAAATATATATTTGTATTATGTATACATATTTTATCTTTTTATCTGCTTTATCTTTCAAAATGTACAGTTCTTCTTTTTGCATTTAGCTCTGTAATCAGCCTGGAGTTGACTTTATATGTGATGTGAAGCAGGTATTCAGTTTCATTTTTTCCCATATATATTCAATTTATTGAAAAGTTATGCCTCCTCTCTCTATTAAGGGCTGCCTCATGGGTCTGGATTTTTCTGTTCGTTCCATGGGCTTGTGTGTCTAATCTTATAATAATATCTCAACCACCATAGCTTTATAGTCAACTGTCATTATCTGATGGAAGAAGACCCATCCTCGGCTGGGCGCAGTGGCTCACGCTTGTAATCCCAGCACTTTGGGAGGCCAAGGTGGGCAGATAATGAGGTCAGGAGATCGAGACCATCCTGGCTAACACAGTGAAACCCCATCTCTACTAAAAATACAAAAAATTAGCCGGGCGTGGT